>NC_139986.1:2729709-2879709 GCF_963993115.1 Abramis brama | reverse complement strand
GTTTTAAACATTGCACGTGTTGAACTGAATATGAAACTCCTAGTTTTATAGATATATTTGTTTTAATGAATCAATATCGATTCTATAAAGGGCTTATCACAGTATGCAGTGCAGACTGAACTGTGTCGTTTCTATCAGTTTCACTCATTTGTAGAGTCAGACACTGTGAATACCATCATCGTCACGATTAGCTGTTTCTGTTTTCATGGACTCTTATTTTGATATTCTTGTTATGTCTTTGTTCAGTTCCTGTCATTTTAGTCTCTGTTCCCTGTGTTTGCATTGCTGTCTTGTTAGTTTATTATAGTTATGTCAGATGATCACCTGCACCGGTCTATCATTGTCATCTAGTGTATTTAAACCCTCAGCCGTCCTCTGTTCATTGTCTTGTATTAACGTTTCATGCTGGTGTTTCTTTATTGTTCCATGTGCTTATTAAATTTGATTTCATCGTTAATCTGCATCCTGAATCTGGATTATCAAGTCAAGGCAGTCCGTGACAGTCAAACTGCTCAATGTAATGTTGGATCCTTTTGTTGTCCCGTTCATATTGCCAGCTCTCATCCTTTACAAAAAATCCTTTATTTTCTTAACGTCCAGTTTAATCCGTAATTGGTGAAATAAATGCTGGGTAAATGGAAAGAAACAGAAATGGCAGAGTGATTTTTTTTTTTTTTTTTTAAGATCATTTTGCATAACAGAAATAAAGCCTGGTTAAAACCTGTTGCAATTTGCTGTGAACAACTAACACACTGGTTTTGGCTGAACAGTGCACACCATATGTCCTTTGATGACCCTTCATTAGGACTGAACTGCAATTCCCATTGAACATTTTCGATTAGAAGCCCATTAAATTAACCACCCTTGAAATCCTGGCAAGTCCAAAGCACTTGGCGATGTTGTCACAAGACCGAGTTTAGGAGGCTGGCGTAAATGGATATGTGATATGGACGAGTGTTTTGCGAGCAGATGTGTTTTGTTGTTTGTAACCGAATGTTGTTTGCGAGCTGGCTTCACACACTCAGTATGCTTGCACTTACTTTTTTTTTTTTGTCAATATTTGAGGCTTTGAAAGCACATTCGTTCAAATATGAAGCTTGTTTCTGATGTGGAATAGACGCAGATTGCATTACTGATGTGTGCTTAATCATTTATTTAAAAAAATCGTCTTTTCTTTTTACCACCATGGGAACAAAAATAATATATTTTTACTTTCATCCATAAACTTTTAGTAAAACATTGCCTTACTTTAATTGAGTTTCCAGAGGCCTAAAGCTTGAATGCTGGGTTATATTGAAGCTGTTTGATGTGTTGTGGTGCTGCTTTTCTGCCGTGTTTGTTGTTTGTTTACTTTATTTCACTTGCTTCAGATTTTTCTAGTGCGTAATGCCTTTTTTTATAGCTGGTGATGAGTTTTTTCCCCTTTCCTTATTGCCTAGAGGAGTTTGGTTGAGGTTTCACACAAATGATTCACTCACATTAATCCCACAGCCTTGAGCTCCATGTGGATTCACTTACAAAGTAAAAAAAAACCTGACAACTGATGAAACTTTGACCACTCGTTTATCCGGCCAATTGGAGGTTTCGCCGTGAGCCAGTCTATTGAGCCACGACGACTAATCAAGTTGAGGTGAGTTACTTTGAGCTTTCTCTGGTTTTGTGCGATACCGCCGCCAGAGGGTTGGTCGGTCCACTTTCATGGTTCAGTCATTAAATACTTGTCATGCTCCCATTGAAATGTAGTTTGGAGGTGAGAATTTGATGAGGAATAAAACTTTATTAATCCTCGGCAGGTTTGCTCGGAGGAAATTGGCGTTCAGAGCTGCCAGGCGACTCATTTCAAGGCCTGTGCTGTAATTGTAGGCATAGCTGCAGGAATGCCTCGCTCCGATCTGGTATTATCTTGTTCACTGTCGCAGCCATTAAGGTCAAAATGACTTGTTTGATAGCAACTGAACGACATTCATCCGGCTCCAAAAAGGCTTTTGAAGCACATGATGGTGTTCTGCTTATGCAAATGTCTAGATGTCTCCATCACACGTCAATATCTCCGATGAATGTCGACTTCATATAGTTGCCGATCCTAGACAGATCACGTGATATCTTGGCTGTCAAACTTAATGGAAGAGTTTCACACATCAGGGTCGTGCTGTAATCGCCCAGCAATTCCCACTGTGAAAGCTTCCAGATCAAAGAGGACAGACATGAAAGGCACTGGGAAGATTCACCTCACTTCTTTCCTTGGGTTTTCCTTTTCCTGTTCACTCTGATAATGAGTGCTTGACCCTGCAGCATGCATGAGCGGAAGTGTTGGGTGTGACTAACGCCCCAAATATACTTAGGTTTTTACGTGCTTGCTAGGGAATGCGTACAGTGTGCCTCAGGTAAATTTCATCATCAGCATAGTAAGTGCATAGATTTTTCAGCTCGCATATACAGTATACCCATATACGCAAACCACTGGAGAAGCAACAACAATAACGGCCATGTTGAAGAGTGCTTGTGTGAGGGGTGAAGAGATTCACAACTCTAGTTTAAATGTGTACAAATACACTATTATTAGTCATAACTTTTGGAGATAAATAGCACAGACATTGAAGGTTAAACTTTCTAGTGCACATGCGTTGGGCACCTGTGTTCAAGCACGCTATCAAATGTTGTATACTTTGAAATATTACGTTCTCTTGTACAATATGATAAGTGTTCACGGCAAAACTCAAGTATACTTTAGTCTAAACCTGACATGCTCACCTGCATAGATGAATCCAGCAAACATGCCAAAGGCTCGTTGCTTTAGGGATGCTTTCGCAAAATTCACGACACTAGGTTTGACTTTAGTGTCAAAGTCAATTCATTCAGTTTAACCCCTTTATAGGTAAATCTTTTTTATTTTTATTTCTTTTTATGTTTGAGCTTATATATATCTCCACATTAATAACAGTATGAGTAATTCTGAGTCTTGAACTTGTACTCAGCTTTCTAAATATATGTCTATTCAGAATGACTTACGAGCAGCAACTTTTATTTTTATTTTGGGAATGTCATTTATGCCCCACTTGCCAAAATGAGGAGTGTGCAGTAAGGGGTTAAATGTATTCATTTATTAAAGTATGAAAACATCCAAACTGTCAATTTAATCTGAACTAAATATAGTAACACGTAACAATATGCTTAATATGCTGAATGCACCAGAAACTTTTTTAGGATTTGTTTATGACGGATGTCACCCTACAGGGATTGGCTGTTGCCCCACATTTTTGCCTCGCATTTTTTGCCTCGCATTTCAGCATTTCTCATCTTTTTTGAGGTTTCTTGTCACTAACGTCTCTCACCAAAACACGAAACTGATCCGTCATCCCATATTTGTCACCGGTGTATTTGTAACCATCATTAGCATTTCAAAACAGGGCAGACAAACAGTCTCTGTTTCTGGCAGGACACGTCCATCCTTATCTTCTTATGTCCATATACAGAAACAACAATGAAGGAAGGAAATTGAAGCAAGTAGTATATTGCAAATTTGTGATAGAGCAGAAATAAACTGGGCCTGTAGCGCAAACACAGTCCTTGAACAATTTGTGCACTTGAGATAACAGGCGTGTGGATGTTCTCAAAACCCCACAATCTCTGTGCCTCAGACTGGAGCGCTTCTTCTATGAAGGTCACACTAAACTGTATTTCCAGTCCTTTTTTTAAGTTATGTTTAGTCTATGCTTTTCTCTAAAACGACAAAGAAGACTGTCATAGATGTGAGACATATGCTGGACTTTGTTCTGTATTTGATAGGAATAAAAATGAGTGTTCCAACAATTGCACATAAAATGCAACCCTTTGCTACAATTGTATGAACAGTTTGTCTGATATAGTGTTAGTTATTAGTATACACCAAGAAAATAATGATTAATTAATGATTAAATGATTAAAGAATGCATTTGTGGGTGGTACAGAACTAGAATTTGATTCTGAATCTACATCTTTAGAATACTTTGATTCTTCTGATTGATAATTATTGATTCTGAGTTGTACTAAAAAATTTCAGAGATTCTCAATTTACTTATTTTGAACGTCATGATTTCATTCAACCATGATTTCTTCTGATTCTCAGTCTATGGATTTTGAATTGTATGATTCTAGTTCCAAAAATCTTCTGATTATGAATATACTGATATTATTATTTTTAACCTACTTTAACCTCTCAGTCTATAGATTTTGAATTGTGTCTGATTCCAATTCTTCTGAATTTGCATCTACTGAAAATTATTCTAATTGTGAAACTACTGATTCTGATTCTGATTCACTGATTCTTATTCCATTGATTGGACTGACCTTTACCAGGGTAGATCTGGATCTTCCTATGGTCACCTGAAGCTACTGTGCGGAAATGGAAATTGTGGTCATTTCTTAAACCCTCTGAAAGCAGTGTTTTTGTCATTATCTCCCTCTCCAGTGAGGACTGATCTGACCCGTGAGGACTCTTGAAACAGCCAAGCGCTGGAGCTGCCAGATAAAACTGCAGTTCAGTGTCTATTCATGGAGCTTCAGTGCATTTAGGCCTAAAGACGGGGCTCTTAAGTCCCCATAAATACTGTGCGATTTATAAACAAATACCCCGTTTGATTACGAGTGCAGGCTGAAGTGAGTGTGAGCTTGTTTGCGTGGCAGCTCTCCAGTTGAGGAGTGTGTGCGCTAAAGCAATCGAGTCACACAATTAGCAAACAGACATGCATCTAAACACAAAGAACTGTCAGTCAAAAACAACTGGATGAAAGCCAATGATGCTAAAGAGATTTGTGTCAAGAACTTACTAATTATTATTAGGCTCATAGACACATATTTTCTCAGCTATTTTAGTCACTTGAATTTGCTAATCTTTTTCAAACTAGCAACATGCTTTACAAATAAAGGCAGTGGCTCTTTACGCTAAGTGAAAAATAGCAGTATTTTCTTTGCACTAAGTGTAAATAGTTGTAAGGTGCGATTTGCACCTTATTGTAGTATATTACAAAACATATTGAGTGTATATGATTTGATGATGTTTATTAAAATCATAAATGGATGCTGCCTTATTGGGACATTACTTGTCCCAACCCTTAAAGCCCTCCTCTATTATTTTGCAAATATTTTCTTAATTTTTATTAAGCTGATAAAGGTGAAAAGGCATATGAATGAGTTTGGAAAAGGCGGATTCGAACTCGGGTCGGTCGTGTCAAAACCTAAAGCCACCGGCCTTACTCTCCAATGATCCGGTTATCACATGGGTTTCTTTTGAAATTGTGTCTGGCCCAATCACACAATGGTTTGCAGAGTTTATATAGGTGGGGTGTTTGCACTCGGTGTAAACAGACACTCTGAAATATGTCTAGCTCTCTTTATTTCCTAAAGTCTGTTTGGTCTCCAAAAACTGCAATCTTTCCAACTGCAAGAGAGCTAGCCGAGCGAGTCTCAGTAACGCGGTCTCTGTAGCGAGACGAGTAATGGTCATGGTGATAAGCAGTCTGTCAGCGCACTGCCTGGACCGTCTTAAGGGCATTTATTTGACATGCTTTAATTGGGCCAAAGAAACAAATGAGAAGTCAGTTTGAATTAGGCTAATCATAAACCGTATTAAAATCAGAGCATGAACGAGAAGGACAGTAGAAAAATTGTAACTAAACCCCTCCGGTCACAGTTCTGCCTGGTAGCGAGGAGTAAATAGCCGAATGTGAACCAGAGAACGCCATCGTTTACAAATCAACAGACTCGAGCTGCTTCACACAATAGTGTCTCTGTGTCGGCCTGACTCACGCCTGCATGTGACTGGCTGGTTTCATTTATTCCGGTGGATGTGTGAACAGTTAATGTCGGCAGAAATCCAATCCAATCCAACTTTATTTGTAAAGCACATTTAAAATAACCAAAGTTGACCATAGTGCTGGACATTGACATGATTATGAGTAACAAAAAACAAACATTTAAAACAAGGGACAAACCAGAAAATGAAAATGCAGAATACAACTCTCAAGCAGGTTTAAAGGCCAATGAATAAAAATCAGGACAAAAGCTGATGAATTAACCTCTCAATGCAATTTTCTCCTTTTTGCAGCATTGCAGGGGTGTGTGTTTCCGAAACGTTTTCCACAGTGCTCGTGCTCAAAAGCATTCTTTTCAAATGTGTTATAGTACGTCATAATTTCTCACTTTCTCTCAGAATAGGAGTCGACCCAGAGGAATATTTTATTGCTCTTTCATAGCTCTGGAGACTTTCTGTTGTTTCATTTTGCATGAGAGAAATAAAAATAGACCGAAATGAGACCTTTGACATACAGCACAGCAGGAGTAGAGCTATGACATGAATGTGGATAGAGTTGCTGCTGTTTGTTTTGATTTTTATATAACCAATTTTTGAAGCGCAGACTTTCACATCTTGTAAATCTGAACAAAACTTAAGATAAAATTGTGTGTGTGTGTGTGTGTGTGTGTGTGTGGGGTGGGGGGGGGGGGAGTTAGTACTGTTTTATTCTGCTTTCTGACAAATGGTCAGAAATCTTGAAATTAATCACAGTTATTTCATTATATGCTTTGTCCGGTTTATACATCTATGGCCCTCTTTACACCGGTATTAAGATGTTTTGGTCGATCGGATCACAAGTAGACGAGGGAGACACATTCCCGTTTACACCTGGAGTTTTAATCCGTCTCTTTTGTCCACTTTCAAACACTTCTGTTCTGATTTTTTCGAGGGTAGTGTCTATGGGTGGGGAAATGTATGGGTTTTTTCAGATCTTTCGATATCATGGACAAGATAAGCTAGCTCAGAGACTTCCGGTATAGCCATGAAGGCGTGAGGTCGAAGGAAGAAGGGCTCCCGACCTACATTTTCAAACTAAACTTGTTACACGCCATTTAGCGTCAGTCATTTTTGATATACGCGTTAGAACATTGCTTGGTGAATTATGAGTCACACTAAGCAGAAGCAACCGCCCCCCTCAGCCCCACCGACCACGAGAGCTAATGCTAGCATTGCCGGTAAGTTAGCAACCATGGCCGCTACCTCTAATCTCGAAAAACAGGCCATGACGGAAACTTCTGAATCTGTCTCCATGGACCAGTTGATCTCTGAATTAACTAAACAGCGCATCAGTATCAGGGAAGACATTTCTGACTTGATTCGGGAATCTATTGGTCCTTTACAAAGCTCTGTAAATGCACTGAGAGAGACTGTGGATGGCTTTCAAAGCCGTTTGGTCGCGACAGAATCCCTGGTTGGGGAGAATTTTGAAAAACTGACAGTGGCCGAAAACACAATAAAAACTTTGCAAGCGCAGAACACATCTCTCATTGACCGCATTGAAGATTTGGAGAATAGATCGCGAAGGGCTAACCTGAGGATTGTGAACATTCCAGAAGGGAGCGAAAACGGTCAAGATCCTGTTACGTTCATTTCTGAGATGCTGCTAGAGGTGACGGGCACGGAGGTCTTCGACAAGCCACCAGCACTTGAGAGGGCGCATCGATCACCCGGTCAAAAGCCAGCTGATGGCCGTAAACCACGTCCATTTGTGGTGTGCTTTCACAGGTTCCAAGAAAAGGAGCAATTACTGCGATGGTCAAGGCGGCATGAGGCGAAATACAAGGGGAATCCAGTCAGAATCTACCCAGATCTCAGCGCTATGCTGTCAAGGAAACGCGCGTCTTTCAACGGCATTAAGCAATCACTCTATCAGAAGAGCATTCGATTTCAATTGCTCTACCCGGCTCGTCTGAGAGTGACTTTTAATGAAGAAACTTTCATATTCAACACACCGGAGGAGGCGAAACAGTTCTACGATCAACGCATCAATGTTTAGGATTTCCTGGATTTTTTATTTAATTATTTTCTTACGCTCAAGGTCTCCCTTTTGAGCGAAGGATGACGGATAATTATTTGATTTTTCTTGAGACGGTTGAAAAAGGTATAAATACTTTAATTTTTTTTTTGTGACTTTGAAAATAGTTTGTTGTTCTAAACCTAACTCAAACAAGCTGATGGTTTTGTGACATAGACATACTCCACCGAGTTAAGTTAAAAGCGTTTTAACCACTGATAATGCTTCATACGGGTAACGGTCGGGTTGCTCCCTAGAGGTTGGAATGGTTTTAAGTCAGTTGAGGGACTACTGGGGGTTTGATAATAGGGGCCTGCAATTTGTCTTTGTTCTTGAGACAAATATAGGAAAAGTTCAGTTTCGTCTGGGTTGGGATGGTAACCGCCAAGGTTTTTTTTTTTTTTTTTTTTTTTTTTCTCTTTACTTGCCTGGCATGCAATGGAGACGTGGTCTTATTCATTATTCTTTTATAACCTAATGATTGATTAATGTGTGATTCAAATAGTACAGGAGGGTCTACCATTCGGTTCACTAGCTGGAATGTTAAAGGTATGAATGGGCCAAATAAAAGAGCTCGTATCTTTGCTCATCTTAAAAAATTAAAAACTGAAATAGCATTCCTGCAAGAAACACATTTACAGATATCAGATCATATGAGACTCAAAAAACCATGGATTGGGCAAGTCTTTCATTCCCACTTCAACAGTAAAGCAAGAGGAACAGCGATTTTAATACATAAGAAAGTACAGTTTTACCCTTCCAAATGTGTTTCAGATCCTCAGGGTCGATTTGTTATTGTGACAGGTGATTTGTTTCACACCCCTGTTGCCCTGGTATGTGTCTATGCCCCCAATTGGGACGATGTTAATTTCATTCATAAAATTATCTCACTTTTACCCAACTTAAACTCACATCGATTAATTTTTGGCGGGGATCTGAATTGTGTTATTAACCCAATTCTAGATCGTTCGAATCCGAAAACCATGCTCCAGTCTAAAATGTCCCAAGCTCTCTCTACTTTCATGGCACAAACGGGCTGTCTGGATCCGTGGAGATTTTTATTCCCGCAAAAGAAAGAATTCTCTTATTTTTCCCCTGTCCATTCTTCATACTCAAGAATAGATTATTTTTTTATAGATAAAACAATACTTCCTTTAGTGGAAAATACTCAATATTCAGCAATTATAATATCAGATCACGCACCATTACTTCTTGACCTTCGTTTTATTCAGCATTTTACACAGCGCCCTACTTGGCGACTAAACTCTACTCTGTTGGCAGATAAAAATTTCCACAAACATATATCAGTGGCGATAGATAACTTCTTGCTCACAAATGATTCAGAAATGGTATCACCACTGACTTTATGGGAGACATTTAAAGTTGTCATCAGAGGTGAAATTATATCTTATTCTGTATCCAGTAATAAAAAGAGAAATGCAAAACTACAACAACTAATTGATTCGATAGAAAAATTAGATCAACAACTCTCTCTATCCCCTTCTGATGAACTGCTTAAAAAGAGAGTGGAAATTAAAGCACAATATGATCAGATATCAATTGAAAAGACTCAACAAAATCTGCTTTGGTCTAAAGGGAATTTTTATGAACATGGGGAAAAAGCGGGCCGTTTATTATCACATCAGATAAAGTGTCAATCAGCTTCCAGGTTAATTCCACAGATTCGCAACGCATCACAACAACTGACAGTGGATCCTAAAGAAATTAATGAAACTTTTAAAACATTTTATTCAAATTTATATACTTCAGAATTTCGTGGGGATTTATCAGGCATGTCAACCTTTTTGAATGACCTGAATATCCAGACTATTAATCCAGATCATAAAGATAGATTAGAACAACCAATTGAGCTGCAAGAGATTTTAGATTCTATTAAAGCAATGCAAAATGGCAAAACCCCCGGCCCCGACGGTTATCCTGTCGAATTTTATAAAGCTTTTGCTCCCAAATTAGCTCCGCTTCTTCTGAGAATGTTTGAGAATTCTCTAAACAATACAGAATTGCCACCGTCTCTCACAGAGGCATTTCTTACACTCATTTTGAAGCCTGGAAAAGATCCACTAGAGTGCAATTCCTACAGGCCAATCTCTTTGCTGAATGTTGATGTTAAAATTCTTGCCAAATTGTTGGCCTCTAGAGTAGATACTGTTATACCAGAAATGATATCCCCAGATCAGACAGGCTTTATTAAGGGTCGCCACTCATTTACCAACTTAAGGAGGCTTCTTGGTATTTTGTATTCTCCTGCATCCAGGGAGGTCCCAGAGGTGGTGGTATCCCTGGATGCGGAGAAGGCATTTGATAGGGTGGAGTGGAGCTATCTATTCGCAGTATTGGAGAAATTTGGTTTTGGTCCAAAATTCATATCCTGGGTCCAATTGTTGTATTCTAATCCTAAAGTATCTGTTATAACAAACAAAATACGTTCACAATTTTTTCCAATACTAAGGGGTACGAGACAGGGTTGCCCTTTAAGCCCTCTTCTTTTTGCATTAGCAATAGAGCCACTTTCCATTATGCTTAAATCCTTGCAGTCTATACAGGGCATTGATCGAATGGGGATGGAGCACAGGGTTTCTTTATATGCGGATGACCTTCTGTTATACATTTCAAATCCAGTTGAAAACGTCCCAAAAATAGTGCGGAAACTATCCATTTTTGGCAGTTTTTCAGGATACAAACTTAACCTTTCTAAAAGTGAATGTTTCCTGATTAACCCTCTTGCTTTACAAATTAATGCGTCATCCCTCCCATTTCGCATCTCTCAATCTGGTTTTAAATATTTAGGAGTCCATATTACTCGTACTTTCTCAGGTTTATATGCAAAAAATTTTTTACCACTCCTTAGTAATATTAAGTCTGATCTTCAGAGATGGGATGCATTGCACTTGTCTCTAGCAGGCAGAGTAAATTGTATAAAAATGAATATCTTACCTAGATTTTTGTACTTATTTCAGTCACTTCCAGTTTTTCTGCCAAAAACATTCTTCCGTTCTGTAAATAAACCCATACTATCATTCTTGTGGGGGGGAAGGAACCCTAGAATTCGTAAGGAGCTCCTTGAAAGGCAAAGGCCCCAAGGAGGCTTAGCTCTACCTAATTTTATGGGCTATTACTGGGCTGCAAATCTTCAAAAAATTATTTGTTGGTATACGTCCCCTGAGGTTGATTGGTGTAAGGCGGAGGCAAATACTTGTATTTCTACATCGCTTTCTGCTCTAATAACAACGAAGCTACCATTCTCTCCCTCTAAATACTCATCGAGCCCAGTTGTACGTTCTACACTTAAAATATGGTCACAGTTTAGACAAAGGCATAAACTCAGTAACTCTTCTATGCTAAGCCCTCTCTGTAATAATCATTTGTTTCCTGCTGGTAAAATAGATTTAACGTATGCACAATGGCAGAGGGTAGGCTTGGCCAGGTGTAGTGATTTTTATATAAACAGCACATTTGCCAGTTTTAATGACCTCTCAGAGAAATTCCAGCTGTCACAGTCCAACCTATTCCGTTACTTTCAAGTCCGACACTTTGTTCAAGCTCAGAGCTCAACTTTTCCTGACTTGCCACCTACTTCACTATTGGATAAAATTTTACAATCTCCTACTTTTCTTAAAAGTCAAATTGCAGCAATATATAAGATGGTTATGTCCTCAAATGATGTTTTAATTGACAGAACAAGAGGTGAGTGGGTAAAGGACATAGGGAGTGAAATACCTGACGAAATTTGGGATGAGGCTCTTAGTAGAGTAAATGGATCAACCTCGTGTGCACGCCTTAGCCTTATACAACTTAAAGTCCTTCATCGTGCCTACTACACAAAATATAGACTTTCAAAAATTTACCCAAATGTTAATGATTTGTGTGATCGATGTAAAGGTGACAAAGTAGACTTTTTTCATATGTTTTGGGCTTGTGAAAAGCTGAGTGACTATTGGACATTCATATTTAAAACTTTAAATGAGGCCTTTAATTTGGATGTAAAACCCAGTTTTGAAATTGCTATTTTTGGAGTACCAGAACATGGAGTATCACTGACAAATAAATTAAAAAATGTTATTGCTTTTGCCACCTTACTGGCGAGGAGAAGAATACTATTGGAGTGGAAGTCTACAAGCCCGCCTAAAGCCTCAATGTGGTTATGTGATCTAGTGTCATACTTAAAATTAGAAAAAATTAAATATTTAATGAAAGGATCTGTCCAAACTTTTTATAAGACTTGGCAACCCATGATTACACATTTTGAGAAGATGAAGACTCTCACACTTATTGATCAATGTTAAATATTAATAACCAATTGGAGTTTTGCTTTATAATTGTGTACGGACCACGAATATGTTAGGAAATTGTATTATTGGCTATGTATTTGTATTTTTTTTTATTTTATTTTTTTTATTATTATTATTATTATTATTATTTTATTTTTTTTTATTACAATTTTTTATTTTTATTATTTTTTTTTTTTTTTTTTTTTTTTTATTATTATTGATGTTATGAGTATTATTATTGTCTTAACCTTTATGTAATGTATGGTTAATTATTTTGGCGGAAAGGGTTATAAAGGGGGGAAAAGCTATAACTTAAATTGTATGAAACTTTCTGTTAATTCTTTAAAAAGTTTATAAATAAATGATGAAAAAAAAAAAAGATAAGCTAGCTCAATTTACATATGAATGTGTCCGGAGACATACGGAGAGCATTAGCTTTAGTTTCTGCTCTGACAGTCTCAAAATCAGCCGAACACTGTGATTGTGTGTTAGAAATCGGGAATGGAGAGAGAACATTGTGCTTGGTACGTTCCCATAATGTTTACGCGTTAGGTCAGTAGACGGAGAGTAAGACGGTGTTTTGTGGCTGTTTGAACACATTCGAACAAATGAGCGTTTACACTATGAGAGCATTCCGGTCGAATGGAAATGGTCGAAAGTGGACAAGCTCAAAACGTTTTAGACCCCATTTACACTTGTATTTAGTGTCGTCCACTTGTGATCTGATCGACCAAAACGCATCTTAATACCGGGTGTAAACAGGGCCTAAAAGTACTAATGGTGCATGGATGGATGGATGGATAGATAGCCTTTATTCAAGCAAGCTTTTTTTATTTGCCTAAAGTTATGCCAGATAGATTGACGACTAAAAATGTACTGTTTAATGTATTTTATTAACTTTATGAATTTTATTAATTTTCATAATTTCATAATGTATTTTACGAATCAGAGTATGTTTGTACATGTGTGCTGAGCAGAGATCTGGGATGAGCTATATTTTGCATACAAGTATGTGTGCAATGTAAGGCGTTCACTGAGCAGAGATGTTCCACTAATGATGATACTTCAGTTGGCATGTTCTTTACAAGGAAAGGAATGTTTCAACTGATGCAAATGTACAACTAGAGGGATAGTGGATTGTACCATGTGTAGGCATGAGGTATACATTTCATTTTTAAACATAAGCAACATGTTTTTCTACCTTACAAGGAAGTTGTAAGTCCCTCAGTGGTGTATATAAGCTCAGTCCTTACTGTACTGACTCAGAGACACATAAAGGCATGATGGGGTGAGGGATAGAGAAATGGGGAACAGAGAAATCTGGAATGAAGACCACCTCGCCTGTAGCCATACTCGTCTATGCCTGTTTCTCTCTGTCTGACACATGTATACAAATAATAAATAGAAATCTCTTGGCAAAATATCTGGTGTAGCTTCCATGATTAAACCATAATGGGGAAAGCATGATTTTCAAATCTACATAGATCAACCAGCATGATTAACACAATATTGTCTCTCTGTCCCTCAGCTGGTGGTGGTGTATGAGGAGCAGGATCCTCATCATGGAGGCGACGGCACCAGCGCCAGCTCCACGGGAACCCAGAGTCCCGAACTCTTCAACACGACTGAGCTCAACTCCAGCAACCTGTCCGCCTTCCAGCCCTACCAGACCAGCAGCGAGATCGAGGTCACGCCATCAGCCCTCAGGACCAGTGAGTTACCGGCCAATGCAGAGTTGTGTTGAACTCGCGTCCTAACAAGATGCAATGTGACAAGTTCAGTGTCTGTCCTCTAGTGATGCGTGGATCGTGGTTAAATCCGTGGACTCTGTACAAATAACATTCCAATTAATTGCGGGTGGATGAGGTAAATCATTAATGATGGAAATATTAATGCGTCTGAAGCTTAATCTTTCATCAGGCACTAATTAGCGGACTCTCATTAAGCTCTGCACTTGTGGGGTCCACCTGTTTAAACAGAGATGGAGACCAAAGAGATCCGAGAGATATTTTAAAAAGGAGAATTAAAAACAAAACAAAAGGAAGGAAAGAAAGAAAGAAATGTAACCGAATTTTAGTGAAGTTCTTAACCAGGATGAATCAAGGGCTGGGCATGTAATGTATGTATGCTGTATATGACAATAAACTAAGAAAGCCTATATCCAGCCTTAGCTTGGGCTGAACATATTTTATTTCGTCTAAAGAGGAATAGTCTAAAAAGCTTGTGTTTAGACTATTAAGGAAATGCAATTTTGTCAAAGAAGAACTTTTACTTTAAATAAATGTTCATTTAAAAGCAGAATACTTCAGAGTAATGATGAATATGTTCATCACACTTAACTCTTGGAATTAGAATGATTGTAATGTGACGATCAGAGAGAATCATAGGTGTGGTGGATGATTTATTTTTGACAGCAGATTAAGGTGATCTGATCCGCATCTCTACTGTCCACACTGAACGAGAATTTGAAGAAAGAATGATGAAGGATTTTGGTTTAGTTCGATTTCATTGTGGGTGGAGATACTCAGTGACGTACGAAGCCGATTATGAATATTCTGATTAGAATTTTTACTGTACTGATTCTGATTTGATGTTTCTCATCATCAGTCGGCTGATTCTGATATGAAATTACTTAATTTCATTGTTCTGAATCTGAATCTTGTGATTTTGATTATGATTATAAAAGTAGTGATTCTGTTTGGATTCTTCTGATCGTCAGTCTGCTGGTTTTGATGCTAATTTTGAGGCTACTTATTTTCATTGTTCTGAGTCTTCTGATTTTGATTCTAATTTTGAAAGTATGATTATGATTTGATTCTTCTGATCGTTAGTCTGATGACTCGAATCTGATTTAGAAAGTACTGATTCTGATTTGATTCTTCTGATAGTCAGTATGATGATTTTGATTCTGATAACATGTAATTCTGATTCTTGACCTGCTCATTGGACCAAAACTCAAATTAACCTGAAAGAGATTCTTAATTACTTAATGACATTGTGCTATTTTCACAATATGTTTTGCTTGCTGTGAATCACAGCACATTGGCGTTTCATTTACCAGCAGCAATGTGAGGTGCAAAAGTTGTGAAAAACTTTATCTTGAATCTTGCCTTTTCATACATTAGTTTGTTTCTTCTGAAACTATAGTGGGATCTCTGAGGAGAGGAGGTGTGTGAGTTGGTAGTGCGCTCTGTTAAAGTTGTGTTTGACACTGGACGTACAGGGACTGACCTTGACAGGGGTCGAGTGGACAGGTGAACCCGTCGAGGGAACAGCAAGACACACTCAGTCAGGTGTGGAGAGAAGAGAGAAGAGCTATGATTAACTGTGACAGCTCAGACACACACACACACACTCACACTCAAGAGTTCACATCATAAGGCCTCAATTCAACATAGTCAGTTCCAATTTTGTGATTGAATAAAGAATAAAGCTTTAGAGAAAGTGCATTTATTTCACATTTTATGATGTGCTATAGTGCATATATAGTGCATTTATGTGCATAGAAGCATGATGCTAATAGAACAGAGGAGCGATTGTGAAATGAACCACACGTTGCTCTTTAAGAAAACAGCCTCCATTTCTGTCCGGATCTCTTTCCACACTGATAGTCCTACAGGTGAGTGTGTTCCCATGCTACCAGGCTCTTCTTTAGTCTGCGTGAACCGTTGATTGTGTGTATTATTGTGCTTTGTGAGCCGCCGCAGTGGGAGGTCTGGAGTGTGATTTCCCCAGTATCATGTGAATGCTGCCAGCGCAAATTCAATTCTTCTAGAAATATTTGTATTTGTACAACTTTACAGCAAAATACACATTGCAGATACTCTCCCAAAGATCCTGTTCAATCAACTAGACTAATTAGTTAGCAACATCCACAAACCAGTTGAATTATACATTATATTCAACTGGTTTGTGTGTGTATATATATATATATATATATATACAGTGAGGAAAATAAGTTAGAGCATTGAAGATGGGTCGAGGCTGGGTCTTCCAACATGACAATGACCCGAAGCACACAGCCAGGATAACCAAGGAGTGGCTCTGTAAGAAGCATATCAAGGTTCTGGCGTGGCCTAGCCAGTCTCCAGACCTAAACCCAATAGAGAATCTTTGGAGGGAGCTCAAACTCCGTGTTTCTCAGCGACAGCCCAGAAACCTGACTGATCTAGAGAAGATCTGTGTGGAGGAGTGGGCCAAAATCCCTCCTGCAGTGTGTGCAAACCTGGTGAAAAACTACAGGAAACGTCTGACCTCTGTAATTGCAAACAAAGGCTACTGTACCAAATATTAACATTGATTTTCTCAGGTGTTCAAATACTTATTTGCAGCTGTATCATACAAATAAATAGTTAAAAAATCATATTTTTTCAAATCATTTTTTTTTAGATTATGTCTCTCACAGTGGACATGCACCTACGATGACAATTTCAGACCCCTCCATGATTTCTAAGTGGGAGAACTTGCAAAATATCAGGGTGTTCAAATACTTATTTTCCTCACTGTATATATGAAGAGTTCAGATGCAAAAGTGCCGTCTGAAATTTTCTTCTAGAATGATCAATTTTATCAAGCTTGTATATTTAAGTTCAGTAATTTCACTTAAATGGCAATGAAAATTACCTATTAATAGCCATTTAAGTGGAATTACTGAACTTAAATATACGAGCTTGATAAAAATGATAATTCTAGAAGAAATTTTCAGATGGCACTTAGAGGCTTTTGCATCTGAACTCTTCATATATATATTAACAGTGTATTACATTTCATTATTCAACATTTTTGCATCACAACATTAAAAATGTTATATATAAAAGACGTCTTGTACAAATAAGTTCACTTTGTCGATACTGACAAAAACACACTTGCTTTGTTCCAAAACATATTGAGCTGCCTACCAAAACTGCATTTTAATGCACTCCCAACACCAAGTCTGTTCCATACTCATATTTCTATAACCAAATTCTGTTTGTATCCTTCAATCCCAGAAAGCTCTGCCAGCGTTTTAGTTTTAAGTTCCCAGCATTTTTGATCATATTCACAAAACTTTCATGGCCTCCAAAATATTTTGTTTTATGAATATGTAAGCAGTCGATATATCAAAAGAAAGAACAGAGGCTCTGCTATTTTTATTCTAGCTTCATTCTTTTGTATCAACAATTAAATGTCAGAACGATGATCAAAACATAGATCAAGTAGATGAAGTCCATCAACCCCCCCAAAGCTTCACAGTCATTAGCTCTGAGGTTCAACAATTCATTCGGTATCATTAGGCAGTTTTGATTTGCTGTTGAATGTTTGATGATCATGTTAGCTTAATTGTGCATAAACATCTTCTATCAGCTCCTTCTGGTTTATGCAGATCATTTACTCCAATTGTTTTTGGATCCGGAGTTTCAGTAGTCTTTTAGAAGATGCGTAACAGCGCTCTCTATCGTATAACAGTGAAAACAAGGATTACCGGAAAGAAATTGTCAATGGCAGGAAAGCGCTGTGGCAGAAACAAATGAAAATCTTGTCAATGGTGGGGAAAGAATAAAAAAAAAAAAAAAAAAAAAATATATATATATATATATATATTTTTTTTTATTTATTTTTTTTTTTTTTTTTGTGTATAGCATGATTCATTTGTTACATTTATTTATTACATGGCTTGGTTGAATTCTAATGTAGAATGCGGTGTGTTATTTCTTGATAACAGACCGCTGCTAAGTATAACACACCGTTGCCATGGAAAACCGAGCGTTGCTATGGACGCAGGATTCTAACCGTAGAGAAGGAACAGACTATTTTCTTTAGCGGAAGCAATACAATCGTTTTTAAATCAATAAACTCATTTTTAAAACAATATTTTGTGTCAAATTATTGATTTATTTGGTAGGTAGCCATGTAATAAGTGGGATAATGTAGAGTGAGGCGGTTGTTATAGCGAATACAACCCCTTCAGGATTCAAGCTCTGCTTCGCGTCGGGATCCTGATCAGCCTGTCGGGGATGTATTCGCTATAACAACCACCTCGCTCTACATTATCCCTTACATAGCGCTTTTCTGGGTACTCAAAACGCTTTACATGGAAGCGGGAATCTCCTCAACCACCACCAGTGTGCAGCATCACCTGGATGATGCGACGGCAGCCATATTGCTCCAGAACGCCCAACACACACCAGCTTACTGGTGGAGAGTAGACCGTGATGAAGCCAATCAGTATATGGGGATGATGAGGAGGCCATGATGGACAGAGGCCAAGGGGCAAATTTGGCCAGGATGCCGGGGTTACGCCCCTACTTTTTTTCTTGGGATTTTTAATGACCACAGAGAGTCAAGACCTCGGTTTAACATCTCATCCGAAGGACGGTGCTCTTTGACTGTATAGTGTCCCCATCACTACACTGGGGCGTTAGGTCCCGCACAGACCACAGGGTGAGCGCCCCCTGCTGGCCTCACTAACATCTCTTCCAGCAGCAACCTGGTTTTCTCAGGAGGTCTCCCATCAAAGTACTAACCAGACTCAGCCCTGCTTAGATTCACTGGGAGACCAGTCTTGTGCTACAGGGTGATATGGCTGCTGGCTACATGCCACACAGCAGGACGATATCACCTTCCCATATGACTTATTCTGTTTCCAAATCTCCTCATTTCCACGATTCTGAATCACAGAGTTTGCCCTCAATGACCAGCTTGATTACAGATAACCAGCGCTCCTCATCAGTCTTTCTCACTGTCTTATAGTGATGATAGATAAATAGTGAGAGCTGTTCTTGATGACTTCCAAAAAAAAAAAAAAAATCCTGCCATTCCCCAGGAGAACTGAGATGGGCGTTTTATTCCAGCAATAACACAGAAATCCCAGCTGCAGTAGCGGCGCGATGGCCCTCGAGTTCGGCTGCCAAAACATGTAATCACAGAGTTTTCGTCTTGCCGAATTTGCATTGATTGTTCCTCATCGAAGTAAGAGAAGGGGAAATGAGAACTCTTCCCTCACGTTTGATTATTTAAAAAAATAAAAATCTTTCAGCAGAGGTCAGGGCAACTAATAATTGGATTGGTGATGAGATGTAAATTATGGTAATGAATGTAATTTGCTTGTAATTATACAGAATCAGGCGTTCGTGTGACTTGTCTGACACCAAAGCGTAATCTTGCAAAAAGTCGAGAGAAATAAAGAAAACTTTGGAGCTTTCTGACGCTGTTGGCTGGTGTTGAATCTTAATGAAGGTGCGCTGGCATTGGTCTGCCTGGTTTATTTCCAGCAGTGCAGTGGGAGAGCGAGTGTTTGTAGTGTGTAGTGTGTGTCGAGGCCTGTGCACGGAGCAGGGGAGGTCCCTGGTGGGCTCAGAGAGGCAAGCACTCATTAGTACGGGAGTGTGTTGCGTTCAGGTGCTCTACCCTGGGGCTCGCTGCCTCTCTCCGTCGCACTTCTGGATGTTTTCAGCTTAGCTCCAATAACTCTCCATATCCCTCTCGCTCTCCCTCATTACCAAGCCTCCTCCTCTCCTTACGCTCGGCATAACATCATATCCCATCATGCACTTGGGCGAACCACCTTTTCAGTTGTTTATGTAACCTGTGAAACATGAGATGGTTCACACAAAAATGAAGATTCTTTCATTTATTCACCCTCATGCACTTTTAAAAGCTTATGATGTTATTTATTATGGGAACTCTAAATAATTGATGGGCAGAATGGAATGTTCACATTAATTGCTGAAATCCAAACAATATCTGTCTATATTTTAGTAATATTTTGAAATATTATTACAGCTATTTTCTATGTAAATATAGTATTAGCTGTAATGTATTCCTGTGATCAAAGCTGAATTTTCAGCATCATTACTCCAGTCTTCAGTGTCACATGATCCTTCAGAAATCACTCTAATATGATGATTTGATGCTCAAGAAACATTTATGATTATTATCAATGATGGAATCAGTTGTGCTGCTTCATATTTTTGTGGAAAAGTGATGCATGTTTACTGGTTTACTGAAGTTCCTCACACAATAATATAATGTGACTTTAGACGGCATTGAAATATAGTGCACAAGCAAATATGTACTACTTTTTTTGGACATTTTATGGTGTTGATTGTTATATGGAAACAACTATGCTATATGCTATGGAAAGAACAGCACAAACATTCTGCAAAATATCTCCTTTTCTGTCCTTTAGAAAAAAAGAAAGCCATGTTCGTTTTGGAACAACATTCATTTTTGGCTTTCGAAACAGTCCTGCTGCTCCATCCAGAAATCATGATAACATACAGCCACTTCCAAGACGGATGTAAATGACTCGCCTGATCTGCGATATCCCATTGCTTTGGTATCAGAACCTCAGAGATGTTTTTTGTTTTGTTTTAATGTTTGTCCAGCAAAACTCTACCCCGAGACAGTAGCCTCGGGGGTGTTTCCAATCTGACGGCCGTCTGACTCGGGGATATAAACGTGGTGATGTTTGACAAAGGCTTCCCTGATGACACACCAGATCCTCAGCCATTAGGAGATTGCCTGCGGGGAAAAGTGCAGACACCTGCGGGCAGGCCAGCGTTTATATAATCAATTTGTTGTGTGGCTGGCCGCTCCCCCGCTTCCTCTTAAGCTGTGGTCTGGTAGAAGTCATTAGGAGGACATGTAGGGACATGAACACCACGCAATGACAATATTATTTGTGAAAGACTGGCTTTTAACATTCTAGCTAGATTTTGACATTATTTGAAGACATTTGGTCTCATTTACTAACCCTGTGTATTGTATGTATTCGCATATATACAGATGGCTGATCAGAGGTGTGTAATCTCGGTCTGTGTAAAAGGTGTTTGTTGTGTTTGCCCTTGTTTTGGGGATGGTACATTCATGCGCGTACTCACGTGTTGTGAATTAATTGGACATTTTTCATGAGAAGTTCTCCTGTGTGCAGAAATACAAATAAATCATGCAATTATTAGTAGGGCTGGGTATCGATACAGGTGTCCTGATTCGATTTAATTCTGATTCACAAGATCTCAGTTCGATTCTCGATTCGATTTGATTAAATTCATTCAATTATTAAATTTCCAGTGGCCCCACCACAAAAAAGTAATAAATGAATAAAATAGTTTTGTTATTTTTGGCCCATGTGTCCTTGTATTGTAATAAATAAGGTTTTGACATCTAAAATTTTAGATACGAGTGAAATTTAACAATTCTCAATTCCAATTTCGATACCACAGCTAAAACTACTAATATACATTTCAAAGATTATTAAAGACAAGTAAACAGTAATAATAATAATAAAAAAACAATAAAAAAAAAAAAACAATAGAACAAAGATACAAATGAAATAATCATTGCTTTCAAGGTTTTTCAGGTATCTAACAATAGCTTTCAAGTACAGAAATGTATCAAATGTAAACTAACACTGCAAATAATCTTTACTGGTCAAATTAAATAAAGGTTAATCCTTATTAAAGTTACAAAAACATAATTCAGTGAAGAGCAGGGAGTGATATTTTTTATTTGATCTTTTGTAGTTTGATTAACATTAAGAACACAGACAGCAGCAGGAATATTAGGTTTCTGTCACTTTAAGACTAATGCACGGACCCAATATAATGATACACGCGTTTCTTCTCTACTGATTACTTAAGCCATATGTTTACTTGGATAATGAAAAGGTGGGCATTTTGAGATACGTTTGTGTGAATTTGTCTATTTTAGTGCAAGGAGACATGCAACAGAATTCATGTGATTATTTGCACGCTGTCTGAGTCGACAGACACTTCTCTTTCACTTGAATGCTTAAATTTGCAAGGCGTGAAAACGATAAACTTTCGTGACCATGCAGCTCTGGTCCGATCGGGACACTGAGAGCTCCTTCAACTGTCCGGAACGTCTTTCATGCTGAAAGGTGAACCTGCATCCGTCATGTTCAGCCCTGAATGAGTGACAGGATCGCCGCTATAACATCGAACAAGGCAAATAAGAGGATGACATCTAGTGGAGAAGACTAGTCAATCAGATATGTTCAATGTTTGTGGAAATAAATACAAAAAAAAAAAAAATCAATTCGTGGCTTTTGAGAATTGATATTGAATCGACCACAAAAAAAAAGATTAATCAGATTTTTTTTTTTTTTTTTTTTCGTGAATGAGGCTCATTGTTAGTGATTCTTGTAATGCAAAGTTCATGCCATGATCCTAGAGTATTTTTAGTTATTAATAGTACATTACGAAGGCTGTATTTTCCAGAGATCGCATTTGTCAGCTGTACGTCATCGAGGCTGCTTCATTTCAGAAATGTCACCATTTCATTCCAATGTAGGAAACTGCAATAATTTAAGCCTCACGAGGAATAATAGTCAATTTTACAATAGTAACTTTTCTGAAATGAGGCGACACATGTGACCTCCGGAGGAGAAATGAGACACAATGTTGCTTGTGGTTGCTAATGTGGTCTGAGTGGTTGCTAGGGCTTGCTATGTGGATACTAAGATGTTTTGGCTGGTTCCTCATAAGCCAAGTCCAAAAAATATACTTAGATAACAAAATATGTAATTTCTTCCCCCGGTCTGGGCAGCTGTAGTCCACAATGAGATATGTGGGTCAACTTGCCCCGTCAAAAACACAATCTTAATAGTAATTTTGTGTGCACATTTCACAACACATTAACGACACTTTGCGTGTTCATGACGCTAAATGAAAAAGAAAGTCACAATACAAATATTATAACAAGTTAAACAGTATTTCAAACAGCTCAAATAAATGAATTGAGACAAACTAACCCACAACAAAATATTAGTTTAAATCACTAACATGAGTAACAGCAATAAAGTATCGATTGCACATGAAACTTGAACATTTGCAAAATAGAACAGCAACTGTATTACAGTTGCACACATGCATTTTAAATTGCACATGCTAATTCTTACGTCGCTAAATTTCATCACTTCATCCACAGAACCTCTTCTTCTCGTTCTGGACCAAAGGCTTTGACATCATCTTACTTTCTCTAACACCAAGAGCAGAATCAGTGTGCTGATGTGCATGGCTGAACGTGTGTGATTGCCCATCTGTTTTGTGTTTTGTTTTTGTGATTGTGTCATTTGCACTGCGAGTTTCTCTCTGTAGGTCCAACCATCACGTCTCCTCATGCTAATCAGGCTAGCCCTCAAGCATGCCGAACAGACCTCCAACCAGACACTGAAATGCCCTGAAAGCACCCGCTCAAATCAAGCTGCATGCCACTGGCGCTTCACAAAGTGACTTCTTGCTCTTTGTCATTGAAGTGCCTTTTCGGGGGCGTGTTGGAGCAGTGGTTTATTAGCTGTGTCATCTCTTCATCACGCCACCCAGCTCCATTAGCGACACAACACAAATGAGCGCGCGGGGAGGGGCGGAGCATCGACACCGGAGTGGGCGGGAAGCTTGCCTAATTCACACTATTAGTCAAAGAACTATAAAAGTGCCACAGTTTAATCTAAAGCTTATTATGGCTGATAATTGTAACCATTTATACTGTAAAACAGGGAAATATTTAATGAGGTGTGACAACTGCAGAGAGACTAAAAAAACTTCCTTTGCGGACAAGACTACAGAGATGGCATTTAGCAGTGTAAAACAGGGAACGTCACGTTTCTAAATACTATAATGGTATCATGATGGTATCAGATTGTAATCTGTACTGTAGCGTTTCGATAGTTATCGTAGTATTGAATTATTAGCGTATTCATATACCATGGGATTTCCAAGAATACTGGTATATCCCAGGCACAGCGCCAGGATTCCAGTTTTGGATGGGCCAGACCAATTGTGGGTGAGCCTTAAATTAAAAACGTTTTCAAATCACTGTTTAACCTAATAAAAATGCCTGACTAATATACTGTTATATTATCTGTGCTTACATTATAGAGATTTTAATAGCTTGATGCTCTTTAAATATTTTGTTGCATTGTAAAAAGTTTAAGACCTAAGGCCTATAGACTTTAAAAGTGGTCAGGAATCTAATATTTCCCCAAAACATAGACTAGTTCTGCTCGTATAACATGAAGCCGAATATTTCACATTTCCGTTTAATTGGTTTAAGTTTTCAACAATGCAGATCAACAACACTGCCCAACAGTTTCAATCAAATCCAGTGGCAATAGACCTGTTTGATGATTTCATACAACATTCATTTCTTTGATTTCATTAACAACAGACTGAGCTTGGCTTATTATACAGAGAAGATGCATTAACATGTAGCCTATAGGCTACTACGAGAGAACTAATACAATAGGTTACCGCCAATTCACGGTCATCCACGAAGATTAACAGCTACATCCGATCCCGAACCTCACTGTCTGCTGAACTTGCGCAGAAACATCAAAATAGACATAACCAGCTTTTTAAAATTGTTTTGAAAGCCTGACTAGTGCTTGGTGACGTCACCTCGCCCCATACGATCCACAACGAGCCGTAATTAGAGCTTGATTAAATAAATTCTTCGTTTATAATAGGGAGAACGTCTTAAGCTATGAAACTTTGAAAACTAAACATTTAGACTATTTTAGCACAAATTAAAAGCTTATTTGCCGATTTTTTATAATTCTTGACAAAATTAAAATATATTAAAAGTTTATTTTATTTTTGAAGAAAAGTTTTGGGTGGGCCTGTTGAAAAGTGGGTGGTCCTAGGCCCGTCAGGCCCACCCATAACGCAATGCCTGGTATATCCATGATGTTTACCATATATTACCATAATCTAATGCTCTTTAAAGTTAATCTATAAAAATACTAATAATTTAATTACACTGTTAAAGGCAATATTCAACACGTTAAAACGAATATCCATTTTCCATACATCCACACATTATAATACTGTGATCCATAAATTCACTTTTTAGCATTTGAAATGATTGATTTTTAGTTTTTAGTGTTTTATACAAGTTTAAGTTTGGCCAGTTCTTGGTTATTTGTTGTAAAAAAGTTGCATTACATTTTTGTTTGTATACTGTACATTCTGATCAGATTAGCCATAACCAGATCATTTAAATATTTTACAAATTAATAATTAATAATTAATAACAAATGATTTTACTATAAGTATATCCAACCTAACTGGGATTCATAAGACTACACTCACGTAAACTGTGCAAATCTCAACTGATTGATTAAATATTATATATTATCACCATACAATACATAAATGTAACACACACACACACACACACACACACACACACACACACACACACACACACACACACACACACACACACACACACACACACACACACACACACGTGTATATAGCAAATCTCAACTGCTTGATTGCTTGTATTCAACAAGTGTCATGAGGCATGAAGATATTATAAACATCAACATCATGATTTTCTCTAGAACTGATTGAAACAATGCAAATACAAATAAATTGACTGGCGACTCACAATATTTCACAGGTTAACAACTCACATTTTTTTCTTCAGCTCTTAGATTAAAACCGTCTTGTTTTGTCTGCTATAATCTGTTTAAAAGCATTGTTGTGTGTGTGTGTGTGTGTGTGTGTGTGTGTGTTCTTATCCAAAGTTTTTCTGCACTAAACACTTTCCACCTCCATTCAGCTTCTCCTTTCTCTTGTCCTCCTCAGCACTAACATGCTAAGTCAACATGTGTGAAAGAAACGGGCAGATCCAGCTCAAAGTGCATCAGTGTGTGTGTGTATGTGTGTGTGTGTAGCAGTGTGTGTAGCACCTGCTCAGCTCTTCAGCAGAGGCACGTGGAAGATCATTAGCAATGTCACACAGTCATCTGCATTCATCGGGCACGATGCATCTCAAGTCCTTAATTCAAAGACCGACTACAAAGCCAAGTTCACTTCAGTGGGATCAACTTTGTGAATACAAACTAAGGCGGGATCGTTTTACTTCTGCCAATTCCCATGGCGCTGTCAGAATAAAACACCCTCGTGATTTGTGCTTGTGTGTTGAGAAAAACAGGCGCAAACGTCAAAACTCTGGAGTTCATTAGAGTTTACTGTGAACATGTCTACTCTGCTCTTTGAAAGTTTTCTACACATGTTGTCATGCGAGGATCAGAACCGAGGATCAGCTTAACCAGACCTCTTATTAATCTGCTAATGATCTGTGATTAGATTGAAGCACACTCACACACTCCGTTTCCTTTTCAGACTCGCGTGGATATGCGTTGCAGAAAATTGTCTCTGCCAGTTTCCAAACTTTGTTTCTGTCTTTCCGTGCTTTTGAACAAAAGTCCTGCCATTAACATGACGTATTAGCCTTCTAACACACTCAGATTAAAGTGTAAATGGGCCGTGTCCAAGTCTGAACTGTGACAGCAACATCTCTTGTTTTTCTGAGATTTTTCTGAGAACAGAAAGTTTTGGTTTCCTCTAGATCAGCGGTTCTCGTCTTTTTGTCCACAACAACGTTCCAAGGCCGCGTGATTGTTCCAGTTGTTTGTGATTTACTGGATAATGATGAAAGATAAGGATTTTTAGAAATATATTTTACTCAAAATTTCTACCTAATGAAATATTTTAGAGTTTGGCATAATAAAAAAAAAATATATATATATATATATATATATATATGCAAAAGCCTCTAAGTGCCATCTGAAATTTTCTTCTAGAATGATCATTTTTATAAAGCTTGTATATTTAAGTTCAGTAATTTCTCTTAAATGACAATTAATAGGTAATTTGCATTGCCATTTAAGTGAAATTATAGAACTTAAATATACGAGATTGATAAAAATGATCATTCTAGAAGAATATTTCAGACGGCACTTAGAGGCTTTTGCATCTGAACTCTTCATATTTATTTATTTATTTATTTATTTATTAAAAGTTATTTATATTCATTCAATTCATAAAAAAAAAAATGTTTTAGTTGACTATAATACCCTGAACATGAATTTAATCATTTCTATGGAGATGAAATACAAGATTCGGGATTGTGATGCTCTATTTTGTGACCAAAAGTTGAGAGAATGTTATCTTTGACTCCAGTATTCGGGTCTAACTGACTTGATTTCAAACTAACTCGTCTCTTACCAAAGATCTTATGCGTTCCTTTCCGTCTAACAGAGTGTACAAGCATCCTCAGTGTGGGCTCAGTCCCACATCATTGCTGGTCTTGTCAAGTGTTAGTTGATTTGCATGCGTGGTTGAGTCTGGGCGGCCGTAGCCTCGGGCTCATCCCGGGATCAGTGAGTCTCAGGAATGGTGTTTTTGGAGCTCATGTCTGGAGGCTGTTTCCCTCACGAACCACAAGCCACCTACGCAAAGACGAAACACAATGAGGACCAGAGGGACGTCACGTGTCAAGAGCACAACACCATGATGAATAAGGCAAAACTAGAGAAGTACAGATCAGCGACCTTGTGTTTGAATTATGTCTTACTAATGAAATGCTCTATCTCTTGTGTGTGAGAGAGAGATTGCAAGAGTAGGTGACTCAACCCACGTATTGTCAACCTCGTAAGATGGAGCAGCCGTTACACATGAGAAAGTCCATGTGGACCTCGCTGGAATTTCCTGGGAGTCGATGTCTCGCCCGGGAAACTCTTAAGTGCTGTTTGTTTTAGGCTTCCCGCAAACCCTCCCGTTTTATTATAGCATTCTATCATAGGTGAACTTACCCTATGGCCAGATCTTTACTGATACGTTTAAGAAGAAATAATGGGGCCAACAGATCATTAGCCCAGTGCTTTTTTTGGCGAAGGAATCGTTGCTTTGATCTTGAGGAAACATTTTTCCTTGACCATTTTGCGGTTGTTATTTTTGTCGATGTGAGGCTGTATGGGAAAGATGAAATGATTCAACAATGTTCTGAGTTTTAACAAGTCATGCTGACTATGTTTGAAACCAGAAGAGCTTGACACTGCAATCTGGCAACAACGTGTCTGTCATTTGAAATAATGTATGAAGAGGAACTAAACACACTATGTGTTTGGCTTTGTGTTCATTTTAAGACTCTCGGAGGAGCGAGCATGTATTTGCCACTAGTGTTTACTTTACTGAATGAAGAGAATATTGCCTTTTCGGGCTTCTGATGTTTTTCTAGCTTTTTGGGTGAAGATTTCAACAATGATTGTGGATGCTAGAAAACACGGTTAGAATACAAATAGTTTGAGTTGAGTTTAGTAAATGAAGTTTGACAGCAGTCTTTGTTTATAGCACTTCTGTTTAGGGACCACACATCCAATTCTCACTATTAACTTGTTGCTTATTAGTGTATTACTAGGATATTGGCTTGATAACTTGATGGTTGTTGACATTAACTTGTTTTTTTGTGTGTTTTTTTTAATGCAATTCTCTTCTTAGTTCATACACTCTTGAAAATAAAGATTCTGCATTGGCATTGATGGTTCCATTGATACTTCTGTGTAACCTTTCCATTCCACAAAAGGTTCTTGGAAAAAGGTTTTTAAGTTCCTCACATACAAAATGGATCTTTTAACTCTTTCACCACCAGGGTTTTAAAAAAAAAAGCCAGCCACTGCCAGCATTTTTAATCATTTTCACAACAGTTTCATGGCCCTCAGAATGTTTTGTTGTATGAATATCTGAACATGCAATATAGCAAAAAAGAAAGAACCCATCCTCTGCATAAAAAAAAAAAAAAAAAAAGTTTTATTCTAGCTTCATGCATTCTTTTTTAATCAACATTTGAATATGGGTAAGTTAAAAAAAGACATTTTGAGCAAAAAGCTGAGAAAATCATGTTTTTGTCAAAGAAAACGTCTGGATTCAGAACGATGATCAAAACACAGATGGAGTCGATCGAGTCCATCAACACCTCGTCCTGGTGTTAGGCAGTTTTGATTTATATGATGTTTAATGTTGGTATGGCGTTATTTTGCATATGCATATAATTACATGTGTTATCGCTCGTTTCAGATTCAGAAAATGCGTAATTGCGCCCCCTACCGCCGGAAATTTCCGTCAATGGCGGGAAAAAGTTAAGACCTGTTCACTGAAAGGCTGTTTATGGGACACAAAATGGTCCTTCTATGGCATCATTCCTCGACAAAAGCCTTTTGCCAACTTTATTTTTAAGTGTATGAATCTGAAGTCAGTCAGCCGGTGTGGGCACAGATGGCATCAAAGTTGGACTGACATTTTTCAGCTCTCAGAAGGATCTACTGTCTATTTACAGCTGATGGCGTCATGATGACACAGCACATTGCCATCGACTAGTCCAACAAGAGACAATGCTGTATTATTATTATTGTATTATAGGAAAATTGTACAATTATACCATTTGTTCTATTAACTTGATCCATTTTATTGTACATGAAAATATGCATATGCACAACCCATAGTGATCCAGTGTAGATGTGCTTCACTGGGAGTCTGTGTTGGATACCAGTACCTGTCCCCTTGGTTTTAGCGCGTCTACAGTAAGTAGTTTGGACATCATTAGACACTGGACATCCTAAAAAAAAGATTTAAACAACTGTTCAACTATTCAAATAGCAAACATTCCACTTTATTAAGTATATTAATAGGACATTGTTGAAAATAACGGTTCATAATTAAATCTGTTAAACATTTCTTGAGCAAGTTAACTTCTTATTTTATGTGATATTGTATGGTTTCATGCCAAACTGTGACTTGGCATTAACGCAACATCAAAGTCATATTTCCTATCTTTCCCTTTTCCCTCAGCACTCCTTCACGCTCCAAATACTGGACGAAATACCATTTGCTATAGAAACTTCAAGGGTGTAATCTCAGAACAGATTGAAACATTATCTCCCTCCAATTTACAACATCTGCTCATTAAACTAACGTCTGTGTGTCTGAACTAAGCATTTGTCTTTGTATTCGTATTCGTACTTTTCCTCTGTGGAATTTCCTTGTGTCAGCAGTACAGTTGGATTTTTCCCACCTCTCCCTCTTTCATTGTTTCTCCGTTCCCCTCCGTGCTTCCAAACATATGGTTTTGACTAACACAGAGGGGTAGGCATTATTGTAATTGGCTGTTCATGACAGTTTAATAAGTAATCATCAGTAAGACCACAAAGACGGACCCATGATCATATCAACAGACAGCATTTGAGCTTCTGCTAAGCTCTCCTGTGGTGTACAGTAAACGGATATAGGAGTTGGGAAAGTTTCAAACGTTTTACAGTGAAGTTACTTAATATATTTAATGTTGTCTCTGTTAAGCACTTGCACCCACTCGTCTGACCAGAGGTGACCTTTCCAGACCTTTCCGTCCTATAACTCTTTGCTTTTGTTTGGACAATCTCCACTCAGATTAAAGCATTTGTATGTTAGTGCATCACTAGTCGTGCCAAATATGGGCAAACAACAAAAACGTTAATTTTCACTGATAATGATGACATTTTGAAGAGGAATTGTGAAGAAAAATTTGTGACATTATATACGCATTTTAGTGAAAAATGTATTTTATGCTCATCTAGGATGCATTTATTTGATCAAAAATACAGTAAATAAATAATATATATTATTACAATTTAAAAATAACTATTTTCTATGTGAATATATAGTAAAGTGTAATTTATTCCTGTGATGAAAGCTGAATTTTCAGCATCATTACTCCAGTCTTCATTGTCACTCAGAAATCATTTTAATATGATGATTTGATGCTCAAGAAATATTTATGATTATTATCAATGTTGAAAACAGTTAAATCTGTGGAAACCGAACTTATTCAGGACTCTTTGTTGAATAGAACGTTAATTAAAAAAGAATTTATTTGAAATATTTATTTTAAACTCTTTAAATGTCTTCACTGAGTTTTTACTGTCCTAATACTGACCACAAACTTTCAAACGGTAGTGTTTGTTCTTTAAAATACATATTTAGGCATAGTTTCAGCTAACTCTCATTTATTCAACGCCCACTTTTCGTCATTCAACCTAAATAAATTTCCCCCCTATATTATTCTGCACTGAATATCCATTTTCACTTACAACATGTTTGAGTATGCAAGTAAAACGGATTGCAAGCGCTAATTCATGTTGACTTTGAATTGCATTGACTCCTTCTGCTGTGAAACACAGTGAACGCTTGTGTTTTTGACTGGCAGTGGTCCTGTAGCTGGCAGATCCAGTTTTCCGTCAAGGTGGCTGTAGCGTTGAGGGAATGCCTCTATGGTATTTACATTGGGAGAGCTGTGTGCCGTTGTAGCTCAGCAGAAATGTTTGGTTAGCTGATTAGCGCTCCTCCAGGGACTTCTGTTCTCATTCCTCTCCGCTGGCCTACTGGTGACACTGGGGTGTTGCCACTCGTGTCGAGTTAATTGCTCTCCCCCGTACAACTCTGATTGCTGTCGCCAGCATGTGGGAAACGTCGACCCAGATGAGTCAGGATTCATTTCGTGAAATCCAGGCTTGAGTTTCCAGTCCTTCCTCCTTTCCCTATCCCTTTCATACAGATACTGTTTCCACTTTATCATTGTTTATATCAGTCCTCCTTGTGTCTTTCTCATCTAAATCTGGACGCAGTGATCTCTCCTGTAGATTTGTTCCAGTTTAATGCAGATCCTCCCAGCTCACTTAGTGTTGTTAACATTTATTTGTTGCCCTTCAGAGAGTCAGAGAAAGCATTGCTGTTTCTTTGTGTGTCCGTACAGAAAGTATGTGTTGACTTTGCAGAAGGTTTATAAAACACATCTGAGGTTTTAAGTCATCATGTAAGATTAACTTTGCATTTAGACTTGTGTAAACGGGTGCATTTCCCATTAGAGTCACATGGGAGATGTGATCTATTCCAGATCTCTTTTGAGCTTCAGATTCATTGAATATTTAACGTTGTGTTGACTAGACGGTGTACACAACCGTCCGGCTGTCCAAACCTTATCCTCAACATTTACTACTGTGCTTATGTAATGTACTAATTTGATTAGAGTCAGAAATAATTATTTACATTAACACTAAAGATTTGGGAAGCCGTAATATATTTCCTTTAGTGATGCACCAATAATACAATTCTAGTTGATAGCTGATATGGCAATATTTTTATGTGATTGCGATAAACATTAAATGGATTAAATTATATGCTATTTTTTTCTAAATAAACAAAAAAAAAAAAAAATATTAAAAACCAAAATCAATCGTTTTAAATGTTACAAGTAAATGTATGCATCACAGCAATATAATGTACAGAATGAAGTATGTTTTTTTATTTTATTTTGTGGATTATTTCATATTATTTTGGAATTTTTATGTTTTTAAATATTACATTTAAATCAGTGTTAAATGATGGCAAAGGTAATTTAAATGTAAACATAAAAGAATTAACATATACAATTAAATATCCAGTATTGACTGATATGAATACCATATATTGTGCATCCCTAGATTCCTCCAAATGTCTTAGTTAATATAGTTCACCAAAATTAAAACCATTAAAACATTTGCGTCGCCTAAAATAAAATAAACATTAACTGAAATAAAAAAAAATATAGACAGTATATTTCAGCTAGTTGCCAAAACAACATTTCTAATTTTTTATTTAGTTGATGTACTGAACTTGATGTACTAAATTAACTAAAACTAATAAATATGAATAAAAACGATAATAAAAAAATGATAAAATGACTAAAAACTTATAAAAACTATTATCTCAACAATCCTATAAAATAACACTGCTGGTTATTACTAAACCAAAACAGTTTTAGTATCTTTCTCTCAGTCTTTCAGTTCTTGAATCCCCTTATCTTTCACTCTCTTAGTTCAACAATTGTTTTCAGTTCTGGTTTCTTATCACCACTCTCACTTTTACATCTACAGACTGGAACCTCTCACATTCCACCGTGTCGAAACGCACAGACGTAACGCTCCAGCACTCAAGCAGGACACTCACTCTTTCTCTACATCTGCCTCTGAATCCTCCCAGCGTGTCCTCCGACATTCTTCCCTAGAGAAAACAAATCCACACTGTATACAAAACTGAAACTCTGCCCTATTCAGATCTACTCAAGATTAGCTGCCTCTAAATTGAGTATTACCCCACTACTCAGCGTGTGACAGTCATCTCAAGTCTTGCTTTTTGAACAAATTCCAAGACATTCCTTTTGAACACTTTTCCAGTGCCCCAATGCAATAAAAAGTCTATTTTTCCAAAGTTAAGCTACCTCCTTCATGAAGACTTTGTGTACCCCGTTGGCAAATGCAAATGTAGGTTGAGATATAGTTGAAAGAGGTCCCTGCCTAAACCTCCAGAGATATCAATATGGATGCTCTGGTGACGCTTGACTCTTTAAAAAGAGTTCCAGCAAAGACATTATTTCATATTTTATTAACTCAGCCCCTTCAATTAGACTCCTCGGCCCTCTAAACGTTCAGAAGTTGGCCAGTCCATGAAGCATAGCATATTTATCCATCAGAAAACCAAGGTCGTATTTGTAACATCCATAGAAATCTGTAAAATTATGCCTGGTTTAGCCAATCATTTCATTTGCAACATATGAAAGGCGACAGAGGGGGAAACGAGATGAAATGGGAGTTACAGGCTTGGCCTATTCCTGCTTCTGCTCCTCATAGTGTCCTCTTCCACAGCCTTATCAGTATTCCTCAGCGTTCCCCGTCCTCTCCATTACCCACTACTGGCAGCCAGTCAGGGACACTTTCCTTTGGCAGGTAAGCGGCCCGCAAGGACAAACTGGACACACGGGCAATTTAAATGATTGGAAGCAGTAAGTAATATATTAGAGAGCCCTGTGTTTGAAAAGTCAGAAGTAAATTGCATGTTATTAGTGCCAACTCAGCGAAGCAGAAAACACAAGGTTTATAGAGGAACGAAGTAAAGTTAGAGATGAAATTATGATGCGAAAGATCGACGTATCTACATTTCGGCATCTCGTAGATTTTAGAGCAAAGGTCGTGAATGTGAATGCAGGCTTTGTGGTGCATCGTATCGGAGATACCAGTGAATATTCTCCCTCAATTACAGACTAATCCACAAATCTCCGCCACACGGCCCTCAACGAGAGGCGGTGGATTAGAGATGTAAATATGATGTCTGAGAGGGCGTCCCTGGTGAGTTTAACCCCATCTTTGGTGTCTAGGTTATTTGCAGGCCTGTGTTTCCCCCTCTATTCATAATCCTCCATGGAGAGCTGAAATTGGTGCTTGGTCTCATTAGAGGGCCTGGTCATACCCCTAACACACCTGAGATCGATGGGTACAGGCCTTTAAGTGGTCGTCTTGGTTATTAAACGCAGGGGAAGCCAATTTCTGGCCGAGGAAAGCTAATCCGATCACACATTAGGAACCCATATTGGCTGGAGTGGCGCGAGAGGGAGAAAGGGATGAAACGGGGTTGTGTGTCCTCTGTGTGTACTAACTAGATGGGCTGTTCAACAAAAGCAATATTGTCAGAGCAGCATCACATGCTTTCCATGCTCTCATTGGACTTCTAAAAAATGCCGGTTTAAAAAAAAAAGGCAGACATTTTCTCATATTAAAATATGCAGACATATTTTAAACTCATGTGATTTCCACCCCAGTGTCGTTTGTGCATGCCAAAGTTGGTTGATGTATTGATAGAGAAGTCAAATGACACACTTGTGGCTTAAGTAACTGATATTTTTGGATGTGAAAATTTGAAGACTAATTTTGCAGAACATCTTTTGAGTTACATTAATTACGCCAGGAAAAGAGAAATATTTACCTGCATTGAGCAAATTCGTATAATAATGCAACATGTTGCAGATGAGCATGTGGTTTGATTCTCTTCAAAGATTTTGTGATTAGATTCTTAAAATAAATCAAATTAGGATATGAACACATGCATCAGATGAGGAACCACCTGCTCCCAGACAATATTCAAAGAAATCTGCTGTGGTCAAATTAGGAAAAAAAGAAAAAGGACAAAAATTGGACAGAAAAGAATGAGGTTTGTTGAGAAGTTCCACATGGATTCGTTCAGGCCTCATCTTCAACATGATTTAAAATATTTGTCCAAAATTGGTGCTTTTCCCAACATTTCCCGAATTTCTCTGTAATAGGTTCCACAGACATATTTTGGCTTCCTTCATAATTCTGCATAGATTTTTGATGTTACTGATCAGATGCGATTTGGCCGAGTTCAACAACCCTGTCACATTCAATAAAACATTGTTTTTGCCTTTGTTGCATTGTTCTCTGAAAGCCCCATTAGTTCCTGCTGCCATTATCTGCAATCCGCATGTCACTTCTTGTTTGACGTTAGTAATATGTAATGTAATTTTATGGAGGCCGAGACAACGTATTTGGATGTTATTTGATCTTTTATTTTTTTTCTTGAGACCCATCTCTGTGCGTTTCGAGCCATCTTGGCCTTAAGCTAATTATTGAATGTAATCACAGACATAGGTTAGAGTTATACAGTTACACTTCGACTGAGGGGCCTCGTCATTAGAGCCATGAACTGAATGTGAACTGAACACCGACAAAAGGAAGTGTATTAAAAATCATTATTGAGTTCAGTTCGTAATTGAATAATAGGGCCTCCCTTGGTCTGGTGAGTATTTTTGTACGGCCTCAGGCTATTCGGATTTCACGGTTCTGTTTCCATTGTAGACCTCATGTGGTGAGTCGTGGCCTGACCGAAACTTTCTACGTCTGTAAAATTGTGACTTTCTGTAAGCTGCATATGCATGCGTACGGTATCAGATGGTAGTCGCAATATGGGCATATGCTGTGGCAGGACGTTGTCGAGGGATGACAGGTGGTTGCTGGGACATTTGCATAATTATGGATGTACCACATACACTTGTAGCAAGTCATAAACCCAGAGATCAGAGAGCTGAGAAATTTCAAGCGCTCAGAGCTTCTGCCAGGTGGCGAGACACTAACAGTAAATCTGCCCGTCGACACTCAGACACAACTGCAGATGACATGTGAGGGCTTTACTTTCCCGCTGACTGTGGCTAACGCATGGTATAGACACTAGCAAGGGGGAAAAAAAAGGTTTCCTGGGAGAGGTTATTTTTTCCCCTCGGGTCTAAAATGTCACTATCTGTGGCTATTTTAATCTGAACTGGTTTTATATTTTCTATGATATTCATAAAATGGAGAACTTTAAATGAAATACTGTACTCTCATGTCAATTATATTGCCAAGTGTGGCAATTTGCAATCTACATTTGCAATTCACCTTTTGCATTCCCTGGAAGAAAGTATGTCAACAAAAAGGCTTAAAATTACATGATGGCGACAGAGCTGTCATTTACTTGTCACTTTTCCTATGATGCATTATACAACATTTCCAATATTCCTAGAATCAGATCACATCCAATAATATGGAGTCCAACAAAATGTATCAGTGTGCTTGTCTGTTTTCATGTTCCATTCAGAGTGTTCATTGACTCTCTCCTGTTACTCCAGTTGTGAGTCATTTGAATCTTTCGTTCAACCGATTAATTCAAAAATTCTGATTCATTCAGGAATAAAATAAATTAGTGAGTAACTTAAATAATTCCTTCAACGGATTAATTCAAATGCTTATTCATTTAGTAATGAAACTAATTGGTACTTCTCTATTGGAAGGCTGCTTCCTAATAAGGCTGCATCCATCCTAGACCAGCTCATCTGAGGCTTCTAGACAAGACTTCTCCTCAGCATTAAACGCTAGAATGACGTGATCTAGAAAGTCTGCATGGCACGTCATGAAGGTTTTTGCTTTGGATAGACTTGATGCATCCTTCAAAATATTCTGAATGAAGGATGCAATCGAAGGCCGCCTTCCTAGGATCATTCAAATTGTGATTGTCTTTGATAGTGTTTGGTGATCTGGCAGCCAAGATATGGAAACTGATCCAACTGATGTCTGATTTTTGTTAAAAAATGCTGATTGATTCAGGAATGCCATTGCTGTGTTTTGCAACAGTTATGCTGTCTTTCTTTTGAGCTATTGTTTTGTTGGTAGAGCAACAATTGACAAATTAACTGGCAATATAGTCTTATAATAGTAATAAGGCAATAATAAGCTCACTATTAACTTGTTTATTCTACTGAAAAAGCTTTGCACAATCTTGCTACCTCCTTGTTACTCTAACAATTTCTCAAAAACAGATAAAGATGTTGGTGCTAGTTCTAAACGTGCAGTTTGCGAATTAGTAACAGAGACTTGAACATATCTTTTGAACAAGTCTCTTTTTAAAGAAGACAGTATAGAATATTGCACTTCCCAAAAATGAAAGTGTAAAAAAAGCAAAAAAACAAAGGCATACAAAAAAAAAAAAAAAAAAAAAAAGTTTAAGCATGCTGTAAAGCAAATTAACTGAACTAAACATTATATATTTTATAAAAAAAAGTTTTACAAAATAATTTGGGCTGTAAAATTGCTATAAAATCAGTCACATGTTCTTAATTTCAAGTTGTGTTACAAATTTGAAGTTGATATCATAAAAAAGGATTTAACGGACTCTTTCCATGGCAAAGCAGTGTTCAATTTCAAAATTGGATTTTGAGTTTTTAAACTTTCAAATGCTACCTAATTTGTGATGATTACTAAAATATGTGACGGGTGAACAAGCATGCCAAGTGTCACTCCACCAGCCCGTGACACTGATAGTTAACAGGTTAAAGCAATACTGTATGCCCTTTAAAAAAAAAAGAAAAAAAAAGCAATAAATATATACATAGTTAGCCAGTATTATTTTATGGTTACAGTTATGGTCATTGTAGGTGTATTATCAGGCATTTTTATTTATAATGCTTTAAATATACAGACTCAATAGAAAGTGTTAGTAAAAAGTAAAAGTAAGTCTAGTTTGTACATGCCCTAAAAACCAGAGCAGCGATCTGAGCTGTGTGAGACGGGAAGAGTGAACCGGTATCTGACTAATCCCCCCCCACCTGCCCTGCGGTTCAAACCCATTACAGCTCCGCAGCACTGGGACACCTCTGTCTCGCCTCTCCCATCTTTCTCAGAAGTGTGTGTGGTGTGCGCGTGCCACAGAACAAGCCCAGCTAAATGGTCCTATTGCCACCGCCTTTCTTTGCAATGCTCAAAGGAACTGGCTTTGTGTCAGACATAAGTGTACTACTGTGTCCCTGTCACACTTTTGTGTGGGCCTTTCTGTAGGAAATCGAGCCGGAGTGTTGTGTTTGTTATCTGTGGTCATATGGGAAGGATGTCTTATTGCACCGTAGTACTCCAGTTTTTGGAGTAAGATGCATGAACTTATGCTGTTAACCAGATCTTTCTCATCTCTCTGTTTCAGACATGCCCTTGCATGTACGGCGTAGCAGTGACCCAGCCCTGGTTGGTCTTCCCGAAGCCCAGCTTCAGCCAGAGGAACCGTCTCGTAAGAATCCCACACGCTGGTCCACCACGGCAGGGTTTATGAAAGCCAACACCACCAGCGGAACCAATAGTCTAGAGCGGAAGGTGAGTTTATTGTCTGTTCTATTTCTGTTCTTCCATCACTTTTTGGAAAGCAGCATAAAGAACATTCATTTAAGGGACAGAGTTATGGAAAGTGCCTTTCTGAACTTGCTTAAAAGACCTACTGTAGTACTCAAGGTTTGGCTGGTTAGTAGATGTTGTAACTACTCCTATGGAGGCAAAATCATCTACATACATATAATAATAAGGATTATAACTATATAGTTTTAATAATATTTAGTAATAGGGAAGTCCACACTACAGCTATAATAAGGACACAGAGGAACGTTATCATTGGAATCACTTTCAGAACGATTTGAACAATGAAAAGATTGACAGCCAATTACAATCCACCCGACTTTAAAGAGCCTGAGCATTTAAAGTGTCAGGCGCTTATAATTGTCATGATTCCTGTTTTGTGTTCCCCAGTCTTGTTCCATGTTTTGCAGTCCCTTGTTATGTTTATGTTGATTAGTCTCCCCAGGTGTTTCTTATTGGCCACGCCCCCTTGTTATCTTATTAAGCTTGTCTGTCTGTGTATTTAAGCCCTGTGTTTAGTTCTGTCTTTGTCAGTTCTCATCGTTGCCCTATGGTGGTTGTTCTGTTCCCGAGTCTGAATCATAAGTCTGTGTTTGTATTTGTGAAGTTTTGAGTTTATTTGATAAAAGACCACTGCACTTGGATCCTGCTTCCTCCTCTGCTTCAACCAAAACGTAACAGAAATAAACATAACGTTATGACCACTGATGTGGACGTTAATATAGTTATCGTTATAGTAAGCTTTATAGTTATAGTTCTTGGTTTGAATGGGCCTGAGAAAATGTGAAGTTTTAGCTAGGGGGATACATTTTTTTGTCTTGTTTTAATCATGGATATTCCAGTGATTCCTGTGCTTTTACAGTTTAAAAAAACCCCACATTTACCCAATTAGTGAATGTTATTTTGCAGTCTAAATTTGAGGAGACTTGTGGTTCAGTTTGGTTGTTCTGTTCTCGCGAGCTGCACACAAAAACACACAAAACCAGTGTGGTTTGATTTACAAACAAAAACAATAATTTGAGCAATTACTTCTATCTATTATCCTTTTGTATTGGTCTACCATGGAAATTCTCATTAGGGTTAGGGTTATTGTTTTTCTGCTAGGCTACATTAGTATGTTACTGACCAAAATTTTAAGAATATTGTGATATAGATTTTGCTTAATACACCCACCCGTTATATCAAGTTTTTTTCTTTCAGTGACAGGCTGATATGCTTTACAGGCTCAGTTATTCTAGGGTTAGGATTTTTGTCTGGCACAAATCGAAGCAATTTACACCAATTGGAGCATTTTTAGCACAACTTGTAAGAAGTGGCTTCCCTTTGCTCCGTCTCATTCATCTTGAGAAATTCTAGATGACCAATGCCACCGTTCGTTGTTGACCTGGAACTCTCTTGGTTATGGAACCATAAGTCTTTGCTGTAAGAAGAATGGGATCTGCTTTCTTTGTTTGTTGCTTCCCTCTTGATTCTGGCCTCATTGCGATGGTCAATGCCTTTGGCTTTAAATGAATCAAAGAGAGGCAGATTCTCTGTTTTTTCCTCCCTAGTCTCCCTAAGGCAACCAATGAAAAAGAGGCCAATTATCCTTGCAAAATGGCTGCTCTATTGCAGTGATGACAAGCCTTCAGTGCTTTGAAACAGCAATATTCCAAATTAAAAGAAGGGCAAAGGGGAGGGAGCGAGGGAAGATGGAGTTCTCCGAATGTGACACCGCAACCCTCGATGAGATTAGCGCGTCTCATGCCGTTCACTAGTAATCCTGTTTAAAAGCACTTTGCTTGTCGGTTTCTTCCATAATCCAAAAACCACACTCTTATTTTAGCAGAGCAGAAGAATTAAGCTGTTATTTTTTACCTTTCGTTCTGCACCGGATCATTTATTTCTTGATTGTTTTTTTGGGATTTCGTAAGAAAAGCTTGAGGTGTTTGGAGGGTCTGTTTTTGGTTGATACTGTCAGATGACGATAAGCAACGGGGTGAATATAAATGCGCTCTATTTTAACACCAGTGAATTCGTGAAATGAACATAAAGGTGTTAGTTCACCTTGAAGTAAGAATAGCTGGCACTGAGAAGAAATGTAGCGTATTTGCATCTCGGCTGTCGGCTGATATATGCAGAAAATAGTCCTTCTCCAAAACTCCAAACTCTGTGGCTTTTTTTGGATACATCTTACAACTTTTGAATATAACAATCTCATTTCATCTGGCCAAGACTTGCTGGTCTGGGGGTCAATTACTGTCCAAGATAAAGAAAAGGAAAATAATTAAAATATGTTGACTAATTCAAAAATGCACTCAAATGCACGTTTTTTTTTATTTTATTTTTTATGTCATGTGGTGTAACCATCAAAAGTAAAATAAATAATACCCTTACACCTATTTTTTTGACATTTTACAACCTGAACTAACCTTGCCATGTGTATTTATTTATTTAATTAAAAATATATTCATCATATAAAATATGTATTTCAATCACTATGTGTATACTTTGCATTTTAATGTATTTATATTTTATGATGTTGTATTCAGACGAATAAACAGTGTCATGTCATTATCTATTTAAGAGCATAGCACTGTCATTGAGTTTAGATCCTCCTTGTTGGCCAGAATGTGGCCTGTTGTGTGTTTTTACAAAGCATTGTTTGGTGTTCATGGATATTTTCTCATATGGTGCGTAACATCTGTCTCTCAGTATCTCTTCCTGAACTATAAGAAACCTATAGGCCTCCTGCTGCATTTGGAGGCCAAAGCCTCAATCTCTACAGCATGCTCATTCATAAGGCCATCTGTATGAATTCTTCACTCATCCTATGGGCCTTTGACCTGTTGTTCTTCATGTTCCTCGCTGTGTCTCTTCCTCTTCTTTTTTATCCTGCTGTTCAATGTCAGGATTACCTATATAGATCCTTTTACCATGCAGGAACATCAAAATCACTTTGTGTTTCAACACTGTATGGGATCGCGGTTATGTCCGGTTGTGGATTGGCTCATGCTATAACTGGAAACTCTTTTTCTTCTTCCTCATTGTTCAGACTAGGTCATTAGCCAAGAGCAACGGTGCTCAGTAGGCTTTCTAGGCTAAGGCCCCGTGTGTCACAGGATAACCTGTTTTAGGTTTGCTCTAAAAACTCTTCAAATGGAGATTTGACTTGAGCTCCACTGCCGGAGGGCGTTTGATTTCACCTTTGTGAAAACATGCAGTGTAACATTAGAGACATGGTGTGAATTAGTAGCTTGTAATGGAGCTCCTTATATTAGTGAGAAATGAAATTAGCGTGCCCTATAAATTTAGGTGGCCTGAATGATATCATTGTTGGGCTTGGATCCAAGGTGAGCTTCGTATGCCATCCATTGCACAGCGAGTTTAATCTGGGTTTTCAGTAAGTTATTGCTATATTGCACACCATATATTTAAGGAAATTGGTATTCATATTATTAAAACCCAGTCTGCTTTTGTGTAATAGCTACGCTGGTTTAATTGTTAAAGTAGCTTCTTGTTAACACACACACACACACACACACACACACACACACACACACACACACACACACACACACACACACACACACACACACACACACTCACACATACTCTCACACACACTTTCTCACTCACTCATACAGTACACACACACACACTCTCACTCACACTCACACACACACTCACACTTCGATAATGGATAAAAGTTGTTGGTGTTTTACTGCCACTACTGTTAATTTCAGATGGAAACTGCAGTGAATTGTATGCATAAGTATGTTTTTGGAGTTTTACAAAAATGTAGATAGATACATATTTCCAATGAGCCTGTGTTACTTTTTGAGTTTACTAAGCCTTTAAAGTCAGCATGAAACAGAAGTTTCAATTGTCTTTTCTTTCCTATTGTGCCGTATATACGAGTGAAACAAAAACAAATGTGGGCGTGGCTTGATCGTGTCTGTGGGGAATTGATTGGATGGTTGTGGTTTGCTATTGGCTGATCTCATGTGAGTGACAGGTTGCCCCGCCCCCGTCATCAGAGAAGAGAAGAGATGCTGCAAGAGGGAAGGGAAGTTATTTTGAATAAAAATTATGAGGGCACATAAATAATGGTGCACTGTACACAAATCAGTCCTTTATAATAAACACCACAATATACTATAAAAAAAAAAATAATCTTCAATTTTAATACCAGGTGTAAACGGCCTCTTTTATTACCTGCACTGTGTGTCCAGGGTAAGGATCTGGAAGCGTACCGCAGCCTGCCCTGGACGTCCCAGTTCCAGAGGGAAAACGCCCGCTCCTCTCTCAGTGCCAACCATCCCATGGTGGACCAGTGGCTCGAGCGCCAAGAACAGGTACCGGCAGGAACTCCTCTGCTTTTTCCCAGTTCCAGAGTGCCTCTTAACTCCAGTTAACTGCGTTGATCTCCATAAATATATTTATTTATTTTATTATTGGGTTTTTAGTTTGAGTTAAGAGTGGACACGGGAGTCAAGGAGAGATTATTGAATACAGTATTTCTATGGAAAAGGGATTGTGAATGAGAGAATAAAGAGAGAACGACACCCACGTTGTTGGGTGAGGATTTCACTAACCTTGCAAAACGAGGGCTACGGTCTCCATAGACGAGGAGTGTCTTTGAAATTCAGCTCTTTTGTCAATGCATCGGTGGAACTGTCTAAAGGCGTGTGGGAGGTGTTTCGAATTCCTCTCCGTCTCTCGGAGAGAAGAGAAATAGAAGAAAGAGGAGAGGAAGGAGATTGAGACGTTTGAGGTGCCAGGCGTGCTGCAGGGAATTCACTTATTAATTTTCGCAATCGATTTTCTCGAACCGCCAGCATCCATTTCACTCTTTCCCCCCCACTTTTCTTTCTTCGGCCCATCGAAACGGCTGTGACAGAGGTTCAGTTGCTTGTTTGCAATTCAGGTGGTCTCGGTTTCTCATTCCCCAGCAGTTTGCAGAGAACCCCCCGCCCCCCCCAGCACCTCGAGTGCCCGTGACACAGAGAGTCGTGCATCATCATTAGGGAAGGCGTCTTGCGTGGAGGAGCCTCTGGGTTGGATGTCGGGTTGAAAGGAACAGTCAGTCAAGGCCTGAGCTCAGCCTGACAGACTCATTCATTTGAGCTTCAGTCTATTACAGCTTAGCCTGACCCCCACCACCACCACCACCACCACCTCCACCACCACCACCACCCCCCCACCCGACCTGGGCTCGCTTTCTCAAGACACGCCATCCTAGCACCTCTGCCCTCTTTTGTTATTCCACCATGCCTGTTTTCCACTCCTTTCCCCTCCTGTTCCCTCTTAGCAGGAAGTGGTTATTTGAAGTGACAGGCAGATTTCAAGACAGATGCAGAGGTTCTGTTGTTATTCAAGCACGTTAATAAACACACACACACACACACACACACACACACACACACAGTAAGTATAAACTACTGTAGCTAGTATTTCACCTACCTTTCTTAGTAGTGATCTATATATATATATATATATATATATATATATATGTAATAGATTGTTTTTTTTTGCAACTTTTTTTTTTTTTGAAGAGGGAGAGAAATTAAACAATTCAATTTTTATTTTAAACCCTCCAGATCAGTGTTATTTTAGTATCATTAATATAATATTATAGTTTTTGTTCATATTTTTTTAATTAGAATTATTTAATTATTTTTATTTATTTTTATTTTCATTTTAATTTTAGTATTTTTTGTCCTTTTTTATGTTTATATATTTTTATTATATATTTTAAATATGTGTATATAATTATTTATTAAGTTTTAGTTATAGTTAGTTATTGTTATTTATTTACTTATAACTTTTCTATTATTTAAACTAAATTATAACTAAATGAGTTATAAACTAAATTATAACTAAATGAGAAATGTTGCCTTGGCAACTAGGTGAAATAGTAATAAAGTTTTTTTCATATAATAATATATTTTTTATATGGTTTTAGTTTTATAACCCTGATAATAACCCTGATCTTTGTGTTTGGTGTTCTCAGTTGGCTGGTTAGAGTCTGTATACGTGATATAAGATTCATGTATGTTTACAAGTAATGCATAATCTTGTAATGTTTGTAAATTACAGTAAGTTTATGGTTTTGTCTGACAGTATGCAGTGTTTGTAGGCTAGAGCTCACTTAGCTTGCAACATTTTTTAAGCAGTTTATTCAACATTTCACAGTGTAGTAAAAACACAAGAATATTGCAAGTCAAGCACATCTTCGTGTTTTACATTCACCGTATGATTATCGTCTCCACTGGCTTATCACGGAGTTCTAAGCAATTATGTCTTTATTGCCATCTTAAATATCCATTTAATCTTTCATTTCCCATTCACTTTTATTGGCTCTAATTGTTTAGTTGCCTTCCCTCTTCACAGCAGACTCAGTTCGATATAGCCTCCATTCTATTTGCATAATGTTGTGGCTTCTTTATAGACCTTGAGTAAGCTGCTTAATTAAGCCTGGCTATTTTCTCTTTATTAACCATATCAGGAATGCCAAAGTGTGCATTTTAAACAGTTAACAAGGTTTGGATTTTCGGCAGAAGCCAGGAGACAAACTCTATTGGTAATTTTATTTATTTTTTAGGCGAGACACTACAGATGAATAAGGTAAAATTTTAAAATAATAGATATCACCATAAAACGTCCTCAGTTTATTACTTACACAAGTATATATAAAAAAAATGTATTACAAGTTTTAGAAATTTGTATGTTTAATTATGCAAATTATGCATTATCTCATTTAATATGCACGATTTTGCATATATTTTCGGTAGATAGATCTGAACATATGATAAAGCCAGGTGCAAAATTCTTTTTTCATTTTGTTTACACACAAGATGAAAAAAAATAAAAAATAAATCTGAGGGATTTCAGGATAATATCAGTATAATTATCAGATAATATATTATATGCTTTCATTACCTAGGAAATTAAAATATACTGTCCATAGCCTTAAAAAATCGATTTTCGCTATATTTTTTTGATTAAAATGTCACATAAATCAGGCCAGGAATGATTTATTAACAAATCCCTCTGAAAATATCTTCAGAATACTGCTATAAGTGTAAAATTGTAATATTATAAGTGTATAACTGGAAAGTTTGGTGTACATAGGTCCTACATAGGCTGAGATGTTTGACCTGGAGAATGACAAAAAACTCATTTTGAGAAAACAGCATTTAAAGATTTAAATAGCTCTAAATGAGATTTCGTCATTAGCTTTAAACCCCCCTTTGGACATTCATGATTGGATCCTGATAGAAAGGAAATGCCCATATTTGGGTTACATAGCGTTGTGCAGGAGACTTTACAACGATACCAGTCATGACAGACTTCAGTGAACAGACGGAGCTCGGCGTGTCGCGTTGGAATACTAACTTTTTGGTAAATTCGGGAGAAACTTACTGCCGCAAGTAAACAAAATGTAATAAAATAAACATCTTAATGTGTATTGTCAACGTTTTCTTTATAGCAGCTTGAAAGAACACATATTGAAGGAGTAAACTAGCCCAAAATCTCAAATCTGACCACTGCATGAAAATCGATGTTTTTGCCTTCCTTGTCTCGCCTTAAATAACCATTGCATCAGCTTTAAATGATGTGTAATTGTGGATTCTATTGTCCTGATTTAGTTTTGTGCGGTGGCCACTGAGCGATCATGCATAGAGTCCATTGAGTCCCGTCTCTCTTGTGTTATTTTGAGTGGAGGAGCGCTACTCTCTGTGTTGCACATGGACCTGATGCCTATTTTATGATTATTACGTCAAACCAGTGAGATCACTGCCGGTGGTCACCTGGAATGAACTTTCCAGCACACAGTAAAAGCTCCTTCAAAGCAGCACTTGTTCTGCATCAGCATGGTTCATCCGGTTGTGTTTTTAATTGCAACCTGACGTGTCCCGCTTCACATTCCCACCTGGCGCTCTTACAGTGAGGTGCTGCTGTCCGTGTCCATTGGGGATTGTTGGAGTGGCATTTCCTTTTTCATTTTTAAAAAGTTCCTCTCCCTAGTGATGAATTAGAGATGACCCATCTGGGCAGGAGGAGGGCAGCACGAGGCTAATGCTGTGTCTGCTAGCAGGTGGAATTGTGGGTAATATTGCAGGGTCTCGAGGTCTCCTTCTTCTGGAACAAGTGAGGATGGTTTTGAGAATTTCACCATCAAATTACTTTCTCATTATTATTCAATATATTATTAAGAGAGTAGAAGTACAGCTTCCGTGTCTGTACAGTGTGATAAGATATTGTGAATTAGGTTAACCCAGAATGAAGCGCTGTACGTGACCACTGTTACACTTCAGCTTTTTAGACTTTTGAGTTGGATTGTGGAGATAGAATGCCATTTATTTTGGTAATGAATCAGAAATTGTCCGAGAATTACTCTTTCTTAGCTGTTCATTTCTTCTCAGAACACGGAATCAGAATTCTGGACATTGTTTGATAAAGGAAAATAATTGCTAAAGGCCGTCAAATCAGTGCTTTATTACGGAGGAGTGCAATTTTCTAGCCAATTCTATGTAATGAAAGTGGACTGTGCATTTTAAAGCTATCATTAAGTGTGTGTGTGTGTGTATGTGTTGTAAAAATGAATATAAAAATGTCTTCAGAACTTCTTTTACATGAGAAATTCCTCATGTAATGGAGTTATCTAATGTCAAGTTAACATTGCAGTTTAGTTTTGAACGTGAAAAACACAGGAGGAGTGCAGGGGCAAAACCAGCAGAGTGCACCTGAAGAAATTCATTTTTTAATATGGTAACACTAATTTAGTGTCCAATTCTCACTATTAACTAGTTGCTTATAAGCATGCACATTACTAGGATATTGGCTGCTTATTATTACTTATAAAACGCATATTAATGCCTTATCCTGCATGACCTTATTGTTCATCCTTTAATCCCAATACCTAAACTTAACAACTACCTTGTTAACTATTAATAAACAGTAATTATGAGTTTGAGGCAAAAGTCATAGTTAATAGTTAGCTAATAGTGAGAATTGGACCCTGATCTTAAGTGTGACCACATATTTTAGATATGCTGTATTAAAAATAAATCGTCATCTCCTAATATGTCAATTAGATGTGCAAGTTTTCACCATGGATCTGTCATTTCAGCAGTGTTTGAATATCTGCAATACATCACTAAAACATTCCCTGTAAAATATATTAACAGATGCTTTTAAATCACTGATGATAAATAAAGCATGCAAATTGATGTTTATTAGATGTTGATATTGAATAGAATGCAATATTTTCTAGAGCACTCTCAACATGCATGTTTATGTTTTCTCAAATGGTAAACATTCTGTTGAAAAAAAGATTTTTACATTTTGTAAAGGAAATGTGAGTTTTTTTAACCATGCATGACTTGCTACCATAATATGGTTGTCAGGGCGTTGCTATATGTTTGTTAGTGTTATAGGTTGTTGCTAGGGTTGTATGACTGGTTGTTAGGTGGTTGCTTACTGTCCCAAGTTAAAATAGCCCAACCACAAGTCTTTATGATATTCTGGCCCCTAGATAGAAGTCAAACATTTTGTACATTTTAGAGTAAAATGCATCAATCTGGTGCATCTTGAATGCAATATTAAGAGCTCAGACCTCTTTCAGTGACCAAACTGAACAGAATAAAAATGACTTTGCAATGGCATGTACCTGTTTTTTTAAATATACTGTAAAATAAAAAATGTAATTATATAAATCATTTCACTTAACCCTAAAGTAGTAAAACTACCGTACTTATGTCTTAATTTCTTCATTTGTAAGTGCTAAACCTTCAAGATCTGTTGGTGGAAAGCTGGAGAGAGACCTAGACAACAGGATTAAAATGCTTCACATTACAAATTTAGTTGAATTCCATAAACTTATCTCCACAAAAAATTGTAAACTAAATAAGAAAATAAAATGTAACTGGCAATAATTCCCAAATGCACATTCAACATGCAGATGAAGTTTGCGGTGTTCACTGTTCGCTCTGAGACTCTGAAAACATTGGATCTGCTGGCGTATAAAAGAACACAGTGCCTCGCTTCACTCTGAAACACATCAGGCTTTATATTCATTTACTTAAATCTCAGCCTTTTACGGTTTGATAAGTGCACTCAGCTTTATTGCATTTTTGTTAGACTCTTTTATGTTATTATGGGAAGCGTGAAACTATTTTCGGTTCATTATGAAACTGTGGAGGGCACCACTGTCTGGGTTATAATTGAGAAACACAGGGAGTATCCTTCATGTCCATGGCACATACTGTATTTTAATCCTAATGTGGAGAGAATTCTCTATTCCACTTCTACAGAAACTAATTAATTCCTGTATTTGATGTCCAAACAACAAACCACCCTTCATCAGAACTCGTTTCCCTCAATACAGAAGGATAGCAGAGAGAGTCTGAGGTATAGATTTACCTCACATCCTGAACCCGTACAGAGCACCTCTGTGTTTCATCTTCCTGACAGAGGGATAGTGGAATGGTTTTGTGGCTGGAGGATTCTGCGTTCTCACACTCTGTCTTGCTTTCTGCTGGTCCTCCACAGGTTTTGTTTCCACTCTTTTCGAAAAATGAATCCTCTCCCTCCTCATTCATCTCTTCCCTCTCTCCCAATTCTGTAGAAAAGACAAGGGATTCTTCCGCCCCCTCTGAAAGGTTTCAGATTCTTTGTTACTTTTCCCTCTCCTCTCATATACTGTATACTGGCTTTCGCAGTGTGTGTGTGTGTGTGTGTGTGTGTGTGTGTGTGTTTGTGTGTGTGTGTGCACAGTAACACACATGCATTCTCGCCGCAAGCGCATGGCAAACCTGGCCTGTAGGTGCTGCTCTGATCTCATTCTTTGAACCCTCATCCAAGAGGAAAGAAACAAAGAAAAAAAGGGCATACAGAAGAAACCCTCTTTCCCTTGGCTCTTTTGAAAGGCCTCTCCCATCATACCACACACACACACACACACACACACACACACGCACACTGTGATTATTCACAGTGCAAATGGCAGCCCACCAGAGAGCAGCTCCTACAAAGAAACCCAGACAATGCAACCTGAGACACTGCTAAGCTCAGCCTACCGTAATTAACTATCTGCCTCTTTCCTGCCCGCTGGCTTCATCCCTCACACTCGTTTGGCCTCCATTTACCCATGTTAACAAATAAAACACATTTCTTTTGCACTTTCTTATGAAGCTACATTGCAAAGAGCTTCAGAGATTTCCCAAACAAGGCCCACCGCCAACACATTAGCAAAAGCTTTATTCAGTATTGCTGAGCCGAAGCGCCTGTTGATCTACCTTTCGTTTCTTCTCTGGCTCACTGACCCCCTTAAACACACATTCAAATGCAACCTCACCCCCTTCATCTCCCGTCTTTGAGTTTAAGAACTTCATGATCTAGACCAGGGGTCGGCAAGTAACTTTGGCCGCGGGCCAATATTTTTTTTAGCCAGTAAATGGCGGGCCAGCTACACAGAGTAGGCCTATGGATACAAATTAAATACTCTTATATAGGCCTATAATCGCAGAATATGATGGGTCCGTCACCGTCCGTGGATCATTCGTTCAATCGTTTTTTCAAATTAACACCAAAAATAAAAAGATGAAAAACGACTTGTTTTTCCATTATTTATTTCCTGAACTAAAATGAAAAAACGAATAACGACGGGTTTTCTGATTTTCTGATTGTGCTCAGATCAAAAAATGAAAAAAATAATTACTGGATTAGACAAATTTTTATTTTGATTTTGAATTTAACACCTTAGGCATATATCAAGGAAATGATATGATCATTTTAAACAGATCAAGTACTATTGTGGTAACAGAACAATCGCCGCGCGACTACGGCTTTTCAAGTATTGGAAGAGTTTTGTGCAGCATTTAGAACTTCCAAAATAATCCGGCGGGCCAGAAAATATTGCTGGCGGGCCACTTTTGGCCCGCGGGCCGCCAGTTGCCGTTCCCTGATCTAGACTCACTGCAGAGTTCAGCTAATCTCTGAGGGACAGAACGGTGAGATAGATATAAAGTCTGTCCTTTAACCACTTAATCTGATGTCTTGGGCTCCTCACATTCCCCAGGCCCACAGCTGACACCATTCAACCTGTCTGAAAGGCTTTCTTCACAGCACACCCAGGCTTGTCCTATGGTTGAGCAAACACTTAGCAAACTGAAACAATTCTTCTCCATCAACCTGCCACCTCTGCCCAACACCTTGACCTTTTCACGCTATACCAACTGGAAGCAAGCGAAAGAACCTTCTTGGAAAATCAATCTTAAACTAGTTTAAGTTGGTGGCTGGGACTTTGAACATGGTAGGCTCTTTTTACTGGTCCAAGTTGGTCATAAATGGGTCAAAGCTTTGTTTTGTGGCTTACCAGGTGTGACCTGACTGAACTGGTGGACAAGATCAGAAACCAGCTGGCTGCCATGTTCCATAAACTAGCTTAACTATCTTAAACTGGTGTGACCAGCCTGGACAACATAGAAACCAAATCAAATCAAATCAAGTATATTTGTATTTGAAACCACCTACAAACAGGGCTTGACTTGAACTGTTTTGCTCACCAGCCTCTGTGGCGAGTGGTTTTCCAAAGTTACTAGCCACTCAGCATTTTCACTGGCCACAACTCTGTTGGTACCATGGGGAAAAACTGCCATATAGATATTTTAATATTATCTCATAATTTGGCAGCAGGTTTATTAGGCTGCTGTCACTTTAAGACCTGACGCACAGATCCATTATACTGTTACACGTGCGTTTTATTTCTCAACTATTTACGTTCGCTTAAAACATAACTGACTGTATTTAAGTGAAAATTCACCAAGACTGGCCTTCTGACAATGTTTTGTGTGTATTTCACGGTTTCAGCGCAATAAGCAACGAAAAATAACTAAATTTAGTACTGAGAGGTGGCTTTATGTGCGCACACATTGGATGTGAGCACAAAATCTGCAGGAATGAGTTAAATTATGCGCAATACACGCAATCTCACACCAAAATTCTACCCCTGTAACACCAACAATATTCATCCGGAGCAAATGTAACGAGTGAGTAAAGGGACACGGGTTTGAGTGTAACTCGCTGTCGGAGAGATGAGAGAGAGAGAAAGAGCAGCTGGTATCGCTGGCATTCTGCGGAAAACGAGTATTGGAAGCGTTTCAGATATTTCATTATCAGCATTGAAAAATGTATATTTTTGACACTTAGTTTATTATTTCAGATGCCTCTTTAAAAGACTACAGTTGGAAAATGTATATATTATATATAAAATTCAACCCACCAAAGTGTCTAGTAGGAGTGATTACACACCACTGCTGAAATACACACATATTTGGTGGGTTGTCGGGTGTTAATGTCAAACCCTGCATTTTTAGACTGGCTTTATCTGGATTTTTCAGCAGAATTTTTTTTTTTAAATCACAGAATAAATCCAACTCACAAATAAGTGCCTGGCTTCATGAACTTTAAGAGTTACTCACTGCAAGTCTGTGTTATCCGTGCTTCAGTTGTCCTGACCGTTGTGACCCAGAACACACACATGTAAGAGGTGACCTTTGTTCCTTTGTGCCTCTATGGTGAAGACTGAGAACACACTGTTTTCATCACCTTCGATTATCATGGCTGGGAAACCCTAGTGTCATTTTAGGATGTGCAGAAGTTTGGGGATGATGATGTCATGACACATAGTTCCTTTGTTTTTGGTCCTGTCTGGGAATGAGTGGGGCTGGTCAAGGCCATTGTTTGACCTACAGTACCTGTGCTGGATAAATAATTTCAGGTGAACTGTTTCTTTTCAAATGATTTTTTGGACACTTGAAAAGGGTCGACTGAAGACGATGCTAAATCATCGATTCGATCTCTATAAGAAGGACTCTTGATCAAGTTACTCCCTGAGTTGTCCCTATACTGTATGCTCATTACATGATCTACACTGTAAAATTTGACATGATCAATAAGTCATGACAACATATTTTTACATTACTTCAACTCATCAAAATAAGTTAAGCCATTTTAAACTTTATTTTTTAAGTTATACGAGATTCAACAATTATTTTTTTTAAGTCAATGTAAGTTGAAATGACTCACACAGCAAGTTTATTGTACTTAAAAATGTAAGGCATCAGGTTTTGTTGTATTTAGACCACCAGACACAGCTATTTGGGAACTTTTTCCTCTGCAATTCACATTTCTAATGGATCAAAACAGTCAAGGCATGTTCTTTGGTCTGCCTGAACTCCCATAACAATTGTTTGGCTCTGAAAGGAGTAGCCAAAGCAAGCTATATTAAGACACATGCTTTTACAGATATCTGCTACACATTTTGGACTTTTTGTGCTTGCTGCAATCCTAGAAGCAGCATTCTTTTATTATTTTTTAGCTCGGTCCAGACACATTCAGTAAAAATGTTCTCCCTTTTGAGGTGGACTGAGCTCTGTGACGAGTCTAGATACACCACTGTTATCTCATTTGTACATGAGAAAGAGGCATCTTGGGATTTCTTATGAGACTTTACCTTTATCACAAAGCATGGCAGCAGATAAAGAGACCGTGACAGACCAAAAGGAGTCTGAAGATATGACTTGTTGTCCATTGTGTACAAGTCTTTGCATCTATCCTGTCTGTCCCACTCTCTAGTCCAAGAAATTATTTGCTTATTTGTCATTCTCTCTCTCAACATAAACATACTCTTCACGCTATTTTGTAATGGAAGGTTTACTTTAAAAGCAATTTGTAGCATCTAGACGTAGTTAACAATTTTAGGCGACATGAGCGACTTTGATCATTGGCAATGCAACAAAGTTGAGTAACTTGCAATGAGCAGCAACATATTGTGAAAACCACCAATGAGAGTGACGACTGCTGAGGTCACATGATCCACCTTCTGGTACTGTAGTCGATTAGGAGTTCCTACTTGTACAAAACCAAAAGTAAAACGATTTGACAACCTCAATGTGAGCAGCCCATCCAAATTGACTTCTGCTATTGAAACAACGTCCATTTTCTGTCTGATGTCACAGAGCCCTCCGATATGTCCGAACTATAGAAGTAATATGGATTTCATGAACAATTTTTTTGTTAACTCAAACTCACTTCTCAATGTTCACACTTTTTGACTTGTTGTTACTCTGAACTGTACTAACAATCTTCTTTTCCTTTCCAACTTTTCTATTTATACACAAAGTTCTGACTGAACAACATCCGAGTCTAATAAGGTCATGTTTTTGTGGCAATATTCCTCTCGCTGTCAAAAAAAAAAATCAATAAAGGGTGCTTATCTATCCATCTTGACACATGGCGTGTGATACTCTTTGCACCTGTCGTGCAGACAAAACACAAAACACCGAACACATCCTCCTTTTACCTGTAAAAAGGAGTCTATCCTCCACAACACATCAAACCTGTCATTACTTCACTTCGTTGTTATTTATGTTCTCTCTTTCTTTTCACCCACTCTTTTATTTCCACATGGGTGATTATGAGTGTGTTATGTCCTGATTAGAATTAGTGAGTGCACTTTGTGCTCTGCTCTACAGAGTGAGAAATCACTCCCTCAGTGAGAATAATTGAGCCCAGGCCCGGTTGCCAGCTCATTACCCACAAATCATAGTAGGCTGGGGCAACTTAGCAGGAGACAATAATGACTTTGGGGAATTTGGAACCTCACTGTGGTGGAAACTGCTGTTACGCTAAGGGCATATCAGAGGTGGGGAACTCCGAATACAGGGTGGAGATGTATGAAAGTACGAGGGAAGTCAAGATGTGGGGTTACTTTACTCAAATGCAAATGTTAGATCTGTCAGCGGCGATGCAAAAGACTACTGTGCAACAAACTGTGAATTAAAGTAAAACGAGGTTCTTGTCAGGCAATTTCTCAGATGGAGGGTCCTCACAAATAGACTGGACTTGATCCAAGCTCCGTTGTTGACGGACTGCGGGAATTAGCCATGCTTGAAAAGCGCTAACATCCATCAAAGGTTTCACATTTGTAACAGACAAATTCTTTTCAAAGCCCATTTTGGCATTAAGCGGCGTCTCCCTTTCTTGCTCTCTCTCCAGCTAAGTGGTCCACATCTGCACGCAATTAAATACCCAGAAAACGAGGGTAATTGAGGGAAGACGTGTCACAGTTTACGCAAATAGTGAGTGGTCCCAAAACATTTCGAAAGCTAAGACGACTGTATTCTTCCACACCTATTAGACTAAACTCTCTTGCGCCATTTATTTGGATGACAGCTACGCAATGAGGTAGAAGATAGACTTTGGAGACTGACAGTATCCGATTCCCCAGCCTTGCTGAATAATTCATTCCTATTTATTAGATTTTTTGTGCTGTTTTCCAGTCTTTGTTCCAGTTTATAATGTGAGTGTCTCCTTTGCTCCAAGTCATTTGTCTCAAATGAGTCCACTCCACAGTGTCCATGTCCATCGTACCAACAGGCCGCTTTCGTTCTTTTATTGCCTCCATTAGAGTGTAATGCTTTTAAGTTGCCATAGGAATATGGCCAGCTGTAAACAGCTCTACTTCTGTGAATGGAGTCCAGGAGGAGTCCTTCTGCCCATTTAGAGAAAAGAGAAACGCATTTGATGTGCATGAGTGGCGAAGAAAAGGTCTGCGGTGGCCCTCTCAGAATTGACAGGAAGGAGTGAAATGCAGATGCAGGCTGAGTGGATGGTCTATCTGCTTATTTCTTTCTGTGGGAAATGAAATCACTCGCAAATTGGTCTCTGCAGGATGGGGACCGCATGGTGGGCTTACTTGTCTCCGTTGTGTGGGGAGTCCCTTAGTTCCACAACCTGGCTGTCCACAGGTGAAGCATAATGAATGCAGAGATGAATATGCATCGGTAGATGCTGTTCAAAAGTAAATTGTGCGTCGCATGCTGTTATTTTCGATGAAGACTTCGTTCCCACCAGTATGAGGCCATTGCCAGTGTTCAGTGCTGTGAAATGATTGAAAACCGAAATAGCTGTCCCTCAAGTGCCAGCTTAATGAAAAGTCTGTCATGCAAATATGTTTAAAGAAAAGAACTCCAACCAGTAATATTTGCATGTTGATCGCATAAAAAAAAAAAAAAAAAAAAGGTATAAAAAAAAAATACATATTGAAAATAATTTACTTTAAACTGCTGTTAAATGATTAGTGTACCTTGTTTGTTGGTATGATGAGTATCAGTAAAGTCACAGTTCAATACTGTAAAATGATTAACAGCCAAACCATCTGTTCATTAAGCACCAGCTAAAAAGCCATGAAAAATTACAAGATAAAAATCTTCTCATGCAGAAAAAAAAAATATATATATATATTTTTTTTTCTGCATGAGAATATATATATATATATATATATATATATATATATATATATATATATATATATATATATATATATATATATATATATATATATGTGTATATATATATATATATATATATATATATATATATATATATATATGTGTATATATATATATATATATATATATATATATATATATATATATATGTGTATATATATATATATATATATATGTGTATATATATATATATATGTGTGTGTATTTGTATGTTAATTGCATGCAGTTTTATTATTCTTGGAAATGTTAGGAAGTCAAATTTTACAGATATCTTATAAGAAACAGACTGGAAAGTACATCAATCCTTACATAACTTGCTTTTTTTGAATGCGAAAAAAAAATTAAGAATGTTTAAAACTGTTTTTTTTTTTTTTATAGTGTTATAATTCACTATAGCATATATTAGCAGTCATTTACTACACATTTTTTCCTAGTCTGTGTAGATCTAATAGTCCTTCATGGAGTTTCACTTTAAGGCCAACTTCTTTTTGGACTGCTTTTAAACTGCTGGGCTACTTTGAGTTATTGCTTTCTGCTTCATATGAATTCCGGTGCGCTTCAAAGACTTTTCCTCATTCTTTCCTAGTGGAACAGACTCCGGAGTGGGAGGATGTCTTGGATGGTTGCACCTTTGAACCTGACTGATGCTTTTGTGATTGGTCTAAAAATACAGCAGGTAGCGCAGGCTGTCAATATATCAGGGATCTCTCTCACAGCAGAACAAGGGCGGAAAGGGAATCAGTCATGTTTATTCTATAAAACAAAAAGTTTAGCGCATACATGGTGACGTGCTTCTCCGCTCCCTGCTTTCCTGTGTTTGTTCTAGCCTTCATTCAAGTTTCTGCTAAAATGTTGTATGTGTTACTTTTGGCATATGGGCTTTTCAAGTGGGAATAGCAAGTGTGGATTTGTATTGTCTTGAAATATAAAAGCTGCCCCATTTCAATTGTTGGCCCATTATAAATCAGCTTCACAATGAAGCCAACGATTGGTGCTTACAAGATTCTTCCTATAAAGTGTTGAAACATGAATGAGCAGACTTTCCTGTACAGACAAAGCGGCACAGGAAGGGCTGTAACCTGTCGTGAACCAAACGTGCAAGCATTTGGATAAGAAGGTTAGCAGAATCATGTTTTTTTTTTGCAATGGCAGGTTTATAGAGGGAACACCATCAGCATGGCTTCCCACACACAGATTGAAACAATACCAAAAATAATAATAGTTATACTTGCTGTGTTTTGCATAAAATATGTCAGGAAACTGTAGGTTGCAGCAAATGCTAATGCTCACTGACCTTTTGTCTTGTAGCCTAAACATAGAAATGGGCTAAATGCAATCTCATGAGATTAAGGAAAAGTATTGCATTGAGCTTAGATATGTTGTGGCTTTTTACACAAAGGAATTTATATCCATATTCCCTTTCTGTCATTCATTGCATTCAAAGGCTGCCAACTGTACATTCCCATCAAATAACTTGTCCCAGTGAGACACACACACACACACACACACACACACACACACACACACATACATCCAGCTGCTTTTCTAATCCCAATTCCGATGAATTTGTAAGTGTGAATTGGACTTTTATGTAGGCTATATATATATATATTATATATAATATTTCACATTGCAGTTCAGGACAGGCACCTGTGAAGTGTTTAGGACTGTGTGTGTTATTCAGCCAATCACAGTGTTGTCATGATGTCATTTTCCTGCAGCTTCAGAGTGATCAGTCATATGGCAATTACAGTTTAAAGGATCCCGGCTGCAGAACTGAGCACCCATGGGTACAGATGGCCGATTTTAAATCGCCATTGAGATGAATGTGAATACTAATGGACAGCTCTCTCCAGGTGTTATATACCGCTTTAAAAATAACTGATGTGTTTCAGCATATCCAGAAATGATCCTCTGGAGTTCTCATGAAATTGCCGTTCTGTTTCCACTTTATCCACCGATCTCTGCTAATGTCTTTATGATCTCAGGTTTTTGTTGCTTTTTGTAATCACACATATGCTCAGTGACCTTCATGGCTTAGAGCCAGATTAATAGCTCCATACGGAGTTAGAGGGACGATCCTCCCTCTTAATCACCTCTAAATTATGATTAATCATAGAAAAGCAGTCATGATTGTGCAAGATGTTCAGCTCAAGGCGGTTCAGAGTCTTTTTCTATATCAGGGAAATGTGCTTCAATCTAGCTTTTCCAGTCACATGGGTTCAGTTTTGCTGTACCATGGTATTTTTTTTTTTTTGACAATTAATAAAATGTTCTGGATGGGGAAAAGATTCTTAAGAAACAATACTGATGCAGGGAGACATGAATGACAAAGTATGTGACCACATGTTATATTTAATAAGTTGGGCATTGAGAAATTGCGCATGGACAAACCAATATCAATCACCCACTCAGCTGAATATTGGGGGTTTGCTTATGGTCTTGTGATATTGTTGGCACTATGTCGTCGGACATTCTTACAAAGAGAAAAACTCCGGCTGAACCAGCAAATCACTTCAAAAGTGGCCCCAGACAAAAGCAGGCAGTGATAACTCGATTTTCAATAATTCATGCGCTCTTAAAGCTCTGTGTGGGATATGAGAAAGTATTCCTGCCTGTGGTTATTGATGAAGGCATGCCAGTTAAAGGCACTGCCTGCTTTAGGTTTTATTATTGACTAAATGATTGATTTAAACCCTCATAATTAGCTGACCTAATTTAATAAAAGTGCAATTTAACTATACTGCAGCCCCACCGAAGCGTGCTGTGGCATTGATAGATATGCCTGTGCGTGTATGAAATCACAACTGACAGATGATGTATTTGGTACAGATGCATTTGGTTGACTGAATGAGAGAAAGACAGAGAGGGACATTGACATTTTGTCCCGTGTCTCACTGCAGGTCACTCTCGCTAACTTCTCTCCTTGATCTAGACAAATGTGAATTAGCTCACGTATCTGATTTAATTTACTTAATAGCATAAAGAACCTGTTTGGCTTTAATTTGCTCAAAGTAATCCTTGGCCGAGCCAAACTTTTATATACCATTAGCGGTGTCTTAAAAAAACAAAGGGGAGACGGGTTTAAAGGGGCTGATGTCTTTGTTGATTTAAATGAGGGAGAATAAGAGTTGAAATACAGTGGCAGAAATAAAACGTTGCTCATTGGATTACAGGAAGCCATGTTTCAACTGCTGCCTGCCTATGTTTATGAGCATTCACAGAGTGTTTGCTAAATCAAGCAGCACTATTTCTATTGCTCATGTTTTGTTTTGTTTGGTTTGAGTTAGTTTGATTGGTTTTAGTTTGGTTGGGTTGGGTTAGGTTGGGTTAGGTTAGGTAAGGTTTACTTGGGCTAGGCTGACTTTGGTTTGATTTGATTTGATTTGGTTGGCTTAGGTTAGGTTGTTAGGTTAGGTTGGGCTGGATTGGGTTTGGTTGGGCTAGGCTAGGCTGACTTTGGTTTGATTTGTTTGGGTTAGGTTAGGTTAGGTTAGGTTATGTTGGGTTGGATTGGGTTTGGTTGGGCTAGGCTGACTTTGGTTTGATTTGGTTGGGTTAGGTTAGGTTGGATTTGGGTTTGGTTGGGCTAGGCTGACTTTGGTTTGATTTGGTTGGGTTTGGTTAGGTTGGGTTGTGGTTTGGGCTGGACTGGCTTTGGTTTGATTTGGTTAGGTTGGGTTGTAGTTTGGTTGGGTTTGGTTGGGTTAGTTTTTTGGGCTGGTTTTGGTTTGATTTGGTTGGGTTTGGTTAGGTTGGGTTGTGGTTTGGGCTGGACTGGCTTTGGTTTGATTTGGTTAGGTTGGGTTTGGTTTGGTTGGGTTAGTTTTTTGGGCTGGTTTTGGTTTGATTTCGTTGGGTTTGATTTGATTTGGTTAGGTCAGGTTAGGTTAGGTTAGGTTGGGTTGTGGTTTGGTATGACTTGGCTTGGCTTGGTTTGGTTTGGTTATGTGTTTTGCTTTGCTTTGCTTCATTTTATTTTCTTCTTAACACACTAAACACTAGGGCTGACTTCTAATAGTCGAGGATTCGACGATTCGATTCGGCTCCATCTGGACCTCACTTCAGATGGAGGCTAATCTCACAGTCACGTCACATTTCATCACCGGAGACTGGCGACTGGAGAGTTTCGTTTTAGAAACCAAAAAAATGGAGGACAGTCACACAGCTGATCACATTGCACGAGAACTGACGGAGATCATTTGTGAGTGGGACATTCCAAGTAGCAAGATCGTTTCTGTGGTTCATGATAACGCAGCAAACATGGTTGCGTGCACCAACCAGTTGGTCCAGCAGCCCCGCTGGGGAAAGATGAAAGGAGTGCGCTGCGCGGGCCACACATTACAACTCTGCATAAACAGCGCTCTGAAGCAGGACCCCATTTGCCGCACCGTTGCTGCAGCAAAGCGCTTGGTTTCTCATTTTAAAAAAAGCGCAAAGGCCACCACAGTACTACAAGATCAACAGAAACAACAGAATGTGCCCATGCATAAACTGGTGCAGGATGTTGTTACCCGTTGGAACTCTGTTTATTTGATGCTCGATCACTTGATAGAACAGAAGGGGCCAGTTTCAGCCGTGCTCACAGATGAGAGTGTGAGCAAACGGTCCGATCGTGACCTGGAGCTATCCACATCACAGTGGCGCACAGCAGAGGACATTGTCGCTGTTCTTAAACCGATGATCACTCTGACAGAGCTTTTGTCCCAAGAAAATAATGCATCCCTGTCTGCCACTGTCCCCATGCTTATGAATATTAAAAAAAGACATTTGGTGGTGCATGAGGACGACAGTCGAACCACAAAGATCATCAAGACTACGCTGTCCGAGGAGATGGACAGGCGATTGGAGCTTAAAGGGCCAGGACTGGAAATAAGTGTTTACATCAGTGCGGCGGTGCTTGACCCGCGCTTCAAGAAGCTCTCCTTTCTCTCCGATGACCAAAGAGATGAGGCATATTCAGTGGTGGCAGAACTAGCTGAAAGTCTAACTGACAGGTCTTGCCAGGAGGAAAGTGTCACGGTGGATCCTGGGCCTACTGCCCCAAAACAGGACGCTGTAATGGCTATGCTGCTGGCCAGTGATGAAGATGAGGAGGAACAGGATGAGACGAGCGAGATGAAGGTCTATTTGAAGGACTTCACTAAATGCAGCGGAGGCCCCCTGGAATGGTGGAAGAAAAACGAGGATAGATATCCAAAGTTGTCAAGAGTTGCTAAGAGATTTCACAGCATCCCCTCCACTTCCACGCCATCAGAGAGGATTTTTTCAAAGGCGGGTTTCATTGCCAATAAATCAAGGAGCGCCCTTTTCCCGACCAACGTGAACAAGCTGGTTTTCCTTGCACACAACTTCAGAAGAATCAGACAGCCACAGGTGCAGTAGAACACTTTTCATATGTGAAGAAGTGATTTTTTTTCTTTTTCTTTTGGGACAATGTGAACTTAAGCTGAAGGCTGCGCGCGAAGCGTCTCAGCAACGAAGACATCCTTTCCTTTTTCTTTGTTTTTTTGCTGCATGTGCTCTTTCTGAAGCCCATTCGATTATGACTTATATTAGGCCTATGTTTATTTTCGTTGTTGTGTAATTGTTTATTCAGGCAGGTTTATTGTATTTTGAAAAATGTTTATGACATTTTGGACGAGTGCAAGGCTGTTGCGCTAAGTTTAATTTTATTTATTTATTTTACCCCGATTCCCGAGTGTGAACTGTGAATTAAAAGCCAAGAAGTGAGAGATAAAGGCATGTTTTGGCACGTTGTTGTTTTTGAAGCCAATTTGTTCCTATTTTATGTGAACTTTTCTGATGTTCGATATATGTGTGATATGTTTTGTTCATCTGGCTTTAAATAAATAAAAGGTATTTGTTACACACCATGTTTTTCTTTTAGTTTTTTTTTAGCTCTTTTGTTTGAAATGGAAAAAATCTAGCTGCTATCTAAAAAAAAAAAAGGTTCGACTATCAGTCGACTACGGCAAAATCTAACGAATCAGATTCGACTATGAAAATCCTTAGTCGAAAACAGCCCTACTAAACACAACTCGAGCTCTGTAGGGGCCCTCAGTACCATTCAAAACCGCTGAAAACAGAAAAATCAATACATTAAACAAAAAAACAAAAAGTGCTGAGCTTGTTTTGTCTGAAATAAAAAGCGCTAGATAAGCTGACTCACTCCGTACTGCCCCAGAACAAGTACGTCTCTCTTTGAAGTCTCATTTTCACCCACAGGTACCATTACAGGAGAATATGAAAGTGTCTGAGCATGACTTTAAAACTTGGAAATATTACCACCCCACTTACTGAAGGCACACTCATGAGCCCAACACACTGACAACACACTGACACAACTCTCAGTTCTCGCCAAACAGCTGAGCCGAATTTCCACAGGAGACACATAACAATCGCTGTAGAAATGTTGCAGCTGATATATATGTCATATTACAGAGGATGATGTTTTTGAAATGAATCACACTGTTGTCACTTTTTAAAAAGAGGACCATGGTATTTAGTTATTTGGCCATGGTAATAACATGGTTCTTTGGACGTAGTCTATGGTAACACCATGTTTTGGACATGTACCATGGTAAAACCATCATATTATTTGAAGGTCATTGGAGTACCATGTAAGTACTACAATATATGAATGGTAATCATACAATGCAATGGTGTCTGGTATTTTCACTGTACCATGTAACAGTGCTTAGGGGTAAAAATCAATTAAATTCAGTCAACTAGTCTTTTTTCTTAAAAACAATATGAAATAAAGATTTTTTTTTGTGCAATTATAGCATCTCTTTGTGGCTTTGTTGATGTTTGTTTGTATTGATGTGTCGATTCTTTTATCCGTGGTGAGGACAAGAGAAATACTCTGATGAAAAATAAGTTAATCTAAGATTTAATCAGTGCACAAGATGACAGACATATTACAAGGCCTGATTATGGGCGTGCATTAATGGATTTTACAGTCGCCTGTTAATATCCCCTGTGACATGATAAGTGTATGAAACGTCTATTCCAAATGGGCTATATTTTTTCATTTGACACTCCAAATAAACAGTGGCACAAACCAACCACAGTGGGATAGTGTTCGTATAAGTAGATTACAGTAGTGGGTCAGCTTTATGTCCGGTAATGACTTTAAGTCATCATTTAGGTCCTTTTAGCATTTATTCCCCCAACACAAATACAAATAAGCATCTTGGAAATGATGAGTAGTGTGATCCATTGACTGTTGTAATGGAGATTTTGTTTAGCGGTGGGATGAAATGACCCTGTGTTTGAGAGAAGGATGTGAAAAACCCAAGTCACGTTCAATTAAATCAGTCTAATTGAGGTAATAGGAGTTGCCTCTGAGGACAGACATACTATAATGGCACATTGTGGCGCCTACAGAAGGCCTTTCATCTCCAATTGAGTACAGCATCTATTTCTTTATCGTCTTGAATCTTCAGTGGGTTCCAGTTGTGTATCACCTACCGACCCTATCAGCGTCATATAAGGGTCACCAGTTCCACCAACCAGACACAAGAGTTTTTGTACAGCCATAGTATTTCTCATACTACTCTAATTTGTTATGGTTGGCTTTTTCTGTGTTGTTTTTTGGGTGTGTTTTACTGGAGGTAATTACCAACTTTTGTACGTAGTCAGGAACTGGACTAAGGTCACTATTATTGGAGGTTGTAAATATTTGGACAATTATTGTTTGAACAAATTGCCCACTTCCTTATATTTTCTTTACGGCACTTTTCCCGGACTTTACATTGGACAGGGATATAGTCCTTTAGATAAAAACGCAGAACTGTATGTTTGTATATAGATTTTAAGATATTCCCCACAATTAGTGTGGAGAATGGAAAATGCGTCTTTGTTTTTGTAGTAGTCTCACATAGCCGTGTTTTTGACTGTCAGCGTATAGTCCAGTCCACTTATTTTTAGCCTACTGATTATTTCTCAGACAGAACACAGAAAACAAAGATAGTTCTACACTCGACTATTAAATTGCCACTAAATACCTCATATGAAATTTTCATGCCACTCACTTTAAAAATGTAGCCAAAATCAGCGACTAGTTCTGGTCTCTTAATTAGACTTTTTTGAGGTGCTCAGACTTGGGAGACCAGCTAAACCAGCTGAAAACAAGCTTAAACCAACCAAGACCAGCAAACCAGCTAATTTAGCCTTTTTCTCCATATTGTGTTCCCTTGCAAATACAATTTATTTTCCATATGAATTAACACACTCTGACTTCAAGAAGTTTGAGGGGGAAAAAAAGCCAAAAATCCTGCTGTTTTTCTGCTAGTGCTTGATGTTGTGTTCTGTATGCATCAGACAAACTGAGGCTGAGACTTACGTTGTGTTATTAAAGTCACCATGAAATCAAAAATTTCTATTCTTATTTTTTTAGGCAAAATATAAAAAAAAAATGTATCTGCGCACATCATTATTTATTTTTTAAATTCATGTTCCTGGTAATCTTGAATCAGAATAAGTTCCTCTTGCAGCATCTCTTCTCTTCTCTGATGACGAGGGCGGGGCAACCTGTCACTCACATGAGATCAGCCAATAGCAAACCACAAACATCCAATCAGCACAATCAAGCCCCGCCCTACATTTGTTCTTGTTCCAGAAGCCGTTTAACTTGGAAATACATCGCAATAAGGAAGAACAGACTTGCAACTTCCATTTCATGCTTACTCTAACTATTGTGATCTTTGTGCGTAAATTCGACCCAATGCTAGAGGGGAAAGCTCCGCTTCTGTCACTAACTGTCATGTTACACCACTGTCAACTGCAAAACGTCCTGATTTCCTCTGGTTGTTCTGGAGGTCAAACAGTGGTTCTCTCCACAGACGTGCCCTTCAAGCCCTGCAGCAAGGCTTCGATAAGATCATGCTGGGCTCTGTTTGGATTTCATCCAACATACTGGATATCAACCATGAATGTGCGAGACTTTTGATTCATTAGCCGCTATAGGCAAATAAATAGAAGACTAACCAAGTGCAGTAAGCAGGAAAACTATTTGCGCTACAAACCAGTGTGTTTATATATACAATAATACATTACATAAATATGATAATATTAATACCAGTTTCAATTTCAAGCAGCATAACACAGTGTTTATAGCTAAAACAGCTCGAAACGTTAAAAATAAGGTGACTAGTTCAAGTTTGGAAAAACGCAGTCCCTTCAGCTCCTCTCGCAGTCTCTCAGTGTGACCGACCTCCTGCATCTGCCAGGAACAATAATATAATGCACTGTCTGTCTAATGGCCAGCTTTGTAACCTCTGGCTTCCTGTAACTGCTGCACTGAGTGGCTTCTGGCCTTCACCCAAGCTCACAAACACACACAAACACACTTATTTTTAGTCGCCACATATCAGCAGACGCCTTAAGCATCCAAATGACAGCAGTGGATTCATCCCTTAAAGCTGATGGGGATCTTCGCCTTTGGGTCGCCCATGAAATGACCTTCTCCATGCAGGAGTTTTTCATTGGAGCTTTTACATCTGGCAGGTGTACAGAGCCGGACAATGGGCTTCTGGCATCCAGCCTCGGTTTCTGTGTCTTTCATTACTGCCGCTACCAGGCAAAGCGACACTTTGTGTTCTGTGCGAATGACTTTGTGACAGGAACCATTCTCTCCTGTCCACAAACTCCTGCACCGACTCTCATGGTCCAGTGTGACGCACGTCACCGCTCAAATCTATCTCTTATTGCTAATAAGCTCATTCTCAGGCGGCAGAAAGCAGAATTCACAGCTGAATAGAGACACTCCAGCACAGCTGCATTCATGTCACATGAACATTTCTCTAACTACTCAATGCATTTCTTTATCTTTTTATTTATTTTTTTATGGTTATGTGAGCAGCTTGTGTTAGGAGAGTTAACAAGGACATCATGTACCTACTTGAGGGAACATCAGTAGCAGTCCTGACCAACTTTGTGCTCTAAACATAAGACATTTATTTACTTATAATACGTACAACCTAAAATAATCATTTAATATTCAAAGACACTTTAAATGTGCATGAAATGTCCATCTATATATACAGTATATAAACACACATTCCATTTAAATAATATATAACTATCAATTAATTGTCATCATTCAAAAAAATTTGAACAATGAATTTACAATAAAATTGGGAGGTAAATAATATCGCAATGAAAATAGATCTAATATCCCTATGTATTTTCCATTTTGAGGAAAAACTGTTAATATTGTATTTATTTGTTTTGTTACATATTGTCCTGTAAATATTGTCTTATTAATTTCCTGCATTTCAGTCCAGACTTTTCTATCATCACGCTTCAAATATCAGATATCAAGATTGAAAATCAGTGAGACGTATATACCTGTCAATTTGGAAATCTGACCCAAATTGATGCAATAATTCTTAATTTAGTGCCGTGGGTGACAAGGTTTGATTGAATATTCCGGATCAAATATAATTAGGATTTCTCCCAACCCAGCACAGAGATACGAAGGCAAAAATCCAGCCATTTCTGTCATTGTATTGGGCTGCAGATTGTTAAACCACAGACAATCGACTGTGTTTGGAGAGGCAATTGACTCATTTTCACCAGAATAAGGGAACAGACCTGGCGCTGCTTTTTTAGAGGTTTGCTAATAAAATTTTCATGACCTCTACTCATTCTTTAACCTCTACAACAATAAAAAGATACAGACAGGGGGAAATAGGACTCCAGTCATCCTCTTCAGACTCGCGGATGCGTGTGGTGGAGGGTGACGGTCTGAAAAGACTGAATGCATTTCCATATAAAGACGGAGAAGTGCTTATTTAGATGTGCTTGACATTTTGGTGAGAGTGGAAGGTTAAGGGTGAGACCACTGGAATATTAATATCCGTGGCTAACAAACCATTGCAGAATCTCGCCCCGTGTCTAGACACTCACTTGGCTTTGGAAATGATCCACAGTCAAGGGTTCGAGGGGAATTAATGTGTGGAATATATTCTGTTGCTAAACTCGATTGAGGAGTTTTTTTTGTTCTTTGGCTCCTTTTTCACTTGCATTGACATGCATTCTCAGACATAAGGAGGCAATGTCGGGAATGAGTGTAAATGTTGTCTTGACAATTTTATTTTTTGTTTTAGACACTTTTTTTTCATGAACTCATAAATATCCCATGAATTATTCCAATGGACTACACTTCTTTCCGTTCTCTTCCAAAACCTCACACTGTAAAAAAAAAAGAAAAAAAGTTGATGCCTTAATTTTTCAAGTACAATCAACTTTGATGTCATTTCAACTTAAATTACATTCGACTGACTTACAAAATTACTTTAATCTTTTATAACTTATAAAAATGTAAAATTGAGTTAAAGCAATGTTATCATAACTTATCATATAATTTTTTACATGTATATCTTCTCACCTATTTTCACTTTAGTTTTCTTTTTATTCACTTTTTATTTGTATTAGGATTATTCACTTTGGGAATGTCGATGGAGTATGTAAAAGCATTAGACCATATAACTTATTTATTATTATTATTTTATCTGACAAATCATACAACATTTATTTATTTATTTATTTAAAATGACATCATTTTGATTATCTCCTGATTTAATGCGTAAGATAAATGTTCTGTTATGCGTCCATAAGTGTGATTGGATCTGACTTTAGAGACTCATTGAAAGGCAAGGTGTAAATTCAGTCCAGCTAAAGAATATTCGGGTTTGAAATGCATGTCAGTGTCGAGAAGGCCTTTGTTTCCTATTAGGCATGACTAAACATTTCAATGATGGCAGCTGAAATGCTTTCTGTGGTCATCCTGTCAATATGTTTGATGGGATATCCTGACTTCAATCCTGCCTCCATTATTTGACAAGACCTTATTGTTATACATTTTTTGAAGAATTGTAAATGACATCTGCACATATCAGATGTGTCAAGAGGTTGAGAAATAGAAAGACGGAGAGATGTAAATTAGATAAGGATAGTGAAAGAAACAAATGAGCATCCACTCAACTCTTCCCTTATCCGATTAGCAGCAGACCTGAGCGGCCGAGCCCAGACTGATTGATGGAATATGAATAATCGATTACAGGCATCTTTTCAAAGGCACGCTCTGATGTCACGACTGCACCAGGGCCGTTCTCTCAGTCAACCTGATTTAAAACAGCAGCCATTATGGTCACTCTATTAGATTAGAGCAAGAGAGGGAGACAGAGACTGGGAGGTTTATGTGAGATGCAAGGTAGAACCATTGACAGTGTCTTTTCTCTGGTGCCCCACAGGAAGAAGAGGAAGACGAGGAGAGAACAGACAACGGGAAGAACGGAAGGATAGAACCGGTGGGACGGGCAGATTCCTGTGTAGAATCAGCCTCACTTGAGTAAGTCGTCACAGGAATTCGTGAAATTGATCCGCTGTGTGTCTTTCTTAGAACCTCATTTGTGTATTAAAAAACAAAAAAACAATGTCTTAAAGAAATTGTTCACCCAAAATTTTTAAAAATAAATAAATAATAATGAACACAAATGAGATATCTAGAAAAATGTCTAGACTGCACTTTTCTATGCAATGAAAATCTATTTACCATTGGCTGTCAAGCAACAAAAAGTCCACACAATGCATATAGTATATTCAAAGTCATCTTAAAATTGAAATCTGGCAATCAAGTGTATTTTTTATATTTCATATACTGTAACAGCTTAATAATAGAAAACTAATTAACATATTTATAGGTTGATTAAAAAGTGTAAAAGTGAAACGACTTTTGAGAATTCAGCCTGCCCAGCATAGCAACGGCTCAACCAATGGCATGAGTTTGGGGGCGGGGCTATCTTTTTTACTGACCAGTGGCAGATGGAGGGTGTGTTTAGGGTAAACTTGCTCAGAAACAATCAGCATTTTTCCACTTATGTTTCTTATTCCTGCTCTTGAAACTACAGAAGTTATCCAGTCAAGTGCAGTGAGAGATTGTAACTTTTCTTTTGTTGTTTGATTAACATTAACACAGATAGCAGCAGGAATATTAGGCTGCTGTCACTTTAAGAGTGAATGCATGGATCTGATATACTGATACACATGCATTTTACTTCTCAACTGTTTACATTTACTCAAGACATAACCGACTATGTTTGCAAGGAAACTAATATGGGCATTTTGACTTAATTGTGTTTGAATATGTTTGTTCGAGCGCAAGAAGCATGGAACGGTTCAATTCAGTAAAACTTTATTTCAAGTATCAAATAGTTTTTAGTTTTAGTTCATTATAATAACCCTGACTTACCAAAACCAAAAGTTTAGGAATAATTCATGGTGAAATAGCCTTAAACTGCATGGAAAAGAACGCAGCACCTCATCAGTGTTGTTGTCCTCTCCTTATCCCATGTATTATTGCCATATGTTTTCTCTCTCACAGGTGTAGTGTTCTCCCTGACTTTTAAAAAGCCCAGAACTAGCCCACTGCAGGCCTCAATCTGATCCTAATCACTTAATTGAAGTGTCTGTTTGGTTCCTCCATCGACCCGTGTGTCTTAATGGCCCCTGGAGTTATAGATGGACTCATACTGGGCTGGATCTAAACTAGCGTTAGCGTCCAGCGGCTCATAGCGACTCATAGCTGCTCTGTCATCTTCTAAACTTTTTATGTATTGCCTTTTCTTTGTTTACTACTTTTCTTCTGTTTTGTTTCTCCTCACATTCCCCTCATTTTTCATTGTCCCTAGTGAAATGTTAAAGCCGGTTGAGGTGTCCAATGGCGGCGGGCCCCTAGGAATCCATGTGGTGCCTTTCAGTGCCAGAGATAGAAGGTAAAGCTCTACAAAAGTACATTGTCTACCATGAATTTGTTTTATTCTTGCCAAATCATTCCATATACCATGTGTTTTTAATCTTTTACACCCTTTATGAACATTTCTTTGCAGTTTTGTTCTTAATAATCCAGTTGTGTCCTCTGCATCCTTCAACTTTTTTTCATACCTTGACAAGTTTCCCTCAAGCTGTCTATGCGGACGTTGACGATTATTCCCCAGCATGTACAGTACCACCCATTCAGGATAGTTTTTCTTCATTCCTCAAGGACGTATTGACAGTATGGCGCTCTCTCGAGTGGGTCTGTGGGACTTTCTAGAACTAGTGTATGTTCTCCAGTTGAATAATGAAAGCAAAGCTTCATGGAATGGGACACTGCTAAACAAGGACAAAGGGGACACGGGGCATGGCGCTGAATGAATTAGTTAACTTTATTGCTATAGGAAAACCTCAATCCGGCCAACTCAATTCATCTAATCTGCTTCACCCAATCTGACTAAAAGCTCATCCATATTATGGGTCGTTCACAACATCCAAGGTCAGCTGTTGTAAGAATCACCAAATGAAAAAAGGAAGGTGCAAATTAATGAAAAAAGTGTTCAAATGCTGTAGATGACGACTATAAAGGGATTTTCTGAGAGCTTTTTATCAGCTATAAAAACGCACAACCTTTTCAGACCTAATTTGATGCTGGTATATAAAATGAATGTCAAGCCGAAAAAAGAAAATAATATAATATGATGAGTTTCAGTATTGGATTCATGGTAAAGGGATAGATTTAATAATAATAATAATAATAATAATAATAATAAAAATAATGATAACAATTACCACAATTATCATCACAAAAAAAAATCAAAAAAATAATATATATATATATATATATATATATATATATATATATATATATATATATATATATATATATAAAATGCCCAAGAACTAATATTCGTTTAATTATTAATATGCTTGACATAATAATACCTGCAATGGACATATTTAATTTAATTTAATTTAATTTAATTTAATTTAATTTAATTTAAAAACATTTTTATATGATTTCATTGTATTACTTTATTTTATTTTATTATTTAATTTAATTTTTAATGAATTTTTTTATTTATTCATTTTATACTAATAGTAGGCTGTGAAATAAAGCTTGAAATATATTGTTACTGCACCTTAAGAATTGAAACATTCTTATATTACAGTGACAATGCCACTCTTTTTTGTTTAATTCGCACATATCTTATCAAATGCATACATCACCATCTTTTTTTTCCCCGCTCACATTCAGTAGCAATCCGTCCTTGTCGTCATGTCCTTGTATAAATCTCAGTGTTGTAAATGGTCACAGACGTGATATTTTAGTTAATAACTAATCAGAACTGTCAATTATACTCACCCAATCACAATGGCACACTTCCACAGCAGCGCATCTGTAATGACTTCATCAGCCTCTCGCCGTGTGATTGGTGCGAGGTGTTGAATGTTCACTCATTAGCATCTTGATCGAGGGCACTGAGGTGACGGAGTGTGAACTTCTACAATGACCAGTGTCTTCTCTCTGCCAACAGCATGAGGCGTACGACATCTCAGAAAATGACACGCACGCGGAGTCTTGCGGAAACATGACTCCAGTAACGAGATCTCATCACATGACCAGTGTTCACGGCAAACAAGTCAGGGTCTAATTGCTCGCCATAAATGGATCCTGATTGCATTGTTATTCAATTAAAGGCAGTGGAAAAGAACAGGTGGTCTCCTTCTCGCTTAGTCTTCTGGGCCATCACTCAACAGACAGGCGTCTCTGGTTATGCTAAAGCCATTTAAAAGTGGCAGTGGACTGTACAAGTCTGGTTTCACTCAATAGAGCTAAAACGATCTTTGGCATATATGCTCCAAATTCTGTACATTTCTTTGATACCACATTGTCAAGTGCTCCAAACAGGACACTAAAGGAGATTATATTAAATTGCGAAAGGTTCTTACTTTAATGGAAAAATGCATACTTCTGAGTAAATAATCTGTCAGTATTGAGAAATAATAGTCTTGCATACTTTTAGGACTTTTATTTATGGATATGGATTTATGGATAGAATGCAAATTGGACACAGCCTCACGGTATGGACACACTAAGTGCTCCATTGGCTTCCATTTATACAGATGCAAATGCCAAAGAGAAGAAAAGCAAGGATATAGTATTCACCTTTTGCTCTGTACAAAAAAAAAAAAAAAAGCCATTGGAAATTCTGACCTGCAAATTCATATAGCAAAACAATTACCAAAATATCCCAGATAACATGGATATTAATTGGAAATGAGTCAATATTACATTTCTGGCCAATATTATGACTGATAACTGATAAATGACAAATATTAAAATGACCATTTTGTCTAAATAAAAAATAAATAAAAAAACACACACAAAAAAAATGTTCCTTTTAAGTGCTACAAGTGAGTTTAAGCATTGCAACACTATATATGAAGTATGAAGAACTGATATTCATTTAGAGATTTGGTTTAATATTATGGCTGAAAACCCATAAATGGCTAAAAAAAAAAAAAAAAAAAAAAACTCTTGTCTAAATAAATAAAACAAATGCTACACTTAAACAAAAGTCAATAAATGTTTAAAATGCAAGTGAATTTATGCATCACAAAAATATAAAGTACTGTATAAAATTCATGTCCATTTTAAGATTTGCAAAAAATCACATTAGTGTTATTATATTATTAACATTTTGAAAGTTTATCTTTAAGTGAGCGATGGATGGCAGATGTAATCTATAAATTAAGGGCAATGCTAATGCACAGTTAAACTAATGTACACTTACAGATACATGCATTTCCAGTTATAGGATAATGAATGCATTAATGTTTTTCATTTACAGCATATCCTGTCGGCCATATTTGTTGCGTGTTTTGAGGTAATTTTCCATGCTTGAAGTTTAGCGTGACGCACCTCTCCTTCTTTAAGCTGATGAATAATGAGCCTCTACAGATTGTACATCAGTCCAGTGGGAGTTGAGCTGATCCTCGGCTTCCCACAGCTGGTTTACATCCAGATTATGAAGACAAAGTGCAAGCTGTGTAATTACTTCACAAGACCACACCATAGACTCCGCACAGCCAAGATCTCCACTCAAACTAATCACATCTTTCTAGTACACAGTTTGTTCCTTTAAAGGATGGTTTGATCTCTCCATCCATCCATCCATCTGTTTCTCCAGCTCATGCAATGAAAGTTTTTACGACATAATGTTTCTTTCTCCCACATCCCTCATTCAGCTCAGGTTCTGCTGTCTGTGCATCCATAGGATCTATTCCCTGTCTTCTGCGATCGGCACACACACATTCATGCTTCCTAAACGTATTAATGTATTGTTTAGTAAAAGTTTGGTGTTGAAGATTCCTGATGCAGACTCAGGCCTCAGGAAAGAGGAGAGAGTTCGTAAGCTCTGTTTATATCAAAATCTCCTCTGCTCTTTTTTTTAAACTCATCCGATTCGACGTGCGTTTCACATGATTATATCTCAGGGTTTGTAGATTAGGGAATCTGAAACCACTGCAGGTCTGAGAACCGGGCCAAAAAATCCATATGGCCAAAGTGGGCTTTAGTTCAAAAAGCCTTTTTTTTGATGTATTGAGTTGAAAGAGCCGCTAGGAACAGTAAACTTTTCAAAAGTTCAAGATCAATGGGATGTGTATTCTTTTTTTCTTTTTTTTATAGTTTTTTTGTTTTACTTTTTTCTTTGATAAATGTGACAGCTCCCTCTATTTTTGATCCTTTTTGAATATGACATAAATATTGTGTTCATATCTGTCTAATCTTGTCATGAAAGGATGCAGTGGACACACAGTTTTTGTTTTGTTTTTAATATAGAATTGTAGTTTTGTGACTTACATGCATTTACCATATGACCTATGATAACCATAGTTTCCAACAAAAAAATACAGTTATTTTCAATACAGTATGAAATTATTATTAGTAATAATAATTTATTGTGATACTCTGCTGTAGTAACAAATATTTTAATAATAACAGTTACTAATTAATAATCATTTATTTAAATATTGTGTAATTTAATAATCCTAATAATAATAATAAGGGTAACACTTTATAATACAGTGTCCTTGTTACATGTTACATGTAGTTTATATAGTAATGCTATAAATTATGCATAATTACATGCAACTAACCCTCAACCAAACCTAATCTCAACCCTATAGTAAGTACATGTAAGTACTTAATATTACTCAGTACTTAAATGTAACAAAGACACCTTATAGTAAAGTGTAACTACTAATAATAACACAAAGACACTGTCCAATTTGTTATAATGTAAAGAAGGAACAGTACATGCACTTACATTTACTTGCATTATACTTACCTCAGAATGTACTGTGTAATATAATCTGGGTTAAGTTTAGGTTCAGGGTTAGTATCTAGCTATTGTAATTACTGTAATAAATACATGTACATGGGGAACAGGACTGTCTACCCAAGTAACAATGATTGAAGTAACTGGTGTTTTTGCTGAAGCTGTGGTTACCGTAGTAAATATTTGTAGCACTCTGAGCTACAGGGGTCTCCTGATTTCTCGAAATATCTTTAAAACAGCAAGAACAACTGACTGAATGATTGTAATTGCACTGAGTTCTCTGACAGTAATGTGTGCTGTGTCTGATCTGAGACCAGCGCTGTGTGTCTGATGTGTGCTGTGACTGTTCCAGGACTCTGGGTTTGTTAGTGAAGAGGTTGGAGAGAGGCGGAAAGGCGGAGCGGGAATCTCTGTTCCAGGAGAACGACTGTATCGTCAGGATTAATAACGGAGACCTGCGCAACATCCGATTTGAACAGTAAGCCTCTCTCTGGAGGAGACGGAGAGAACGTCTTTACCTCTTGTTTCTCTCACAGCTGCTGCTCTGCTTTATCCTTTCAACCTCTCTGTCCTTTTCACACTTTCATGAGCTTTCAGTCTTCCTCTGAGCTTTGAAAGTCTCCTCAGTCTGGCCGTCGACCTTCACAATGTTCTTTCATCTCCTCTCTCGCTAACTAAACAAAGACAAACATCTCTGTTCAAAGCTTGCAGAAGTTGTCAATGAGATCAGTTGGAACAATAGAGGTCTCTGAAAGGTTTATTATAAAAATTTCCTTGATTTCCCTGATGTCTGATGCACTATGATACTGTTATACTGTATGATACCCACTGATACTGTTACTTAAAAGTAACTCAAAAATCCCTCCTCAGTCCAAAATTTCTTTTTATTGAAATTAACCTCCAAAAACTTTCTGAAATTATATTATATTATATTATATTATATTATATTATATTATATTATATTATATTATATTATATTATATTATATTATATTTAATTTTTTTGTTATTTTATTTATTTATCTGTCTATCTAGGACCCATTGACAATGTTAATTTGCTACTTTTGCACTGAAAGAAGAACTGTTGGCGATCATATGGCTATTCATATTACTTCTGAATTTAATAGTGGGCTTAATCACTTCACTAATAATTGTGCACAATATTTTACACACAATTTCAGCCGCATTCACAACAGCCGCATGCACACTTTTTTTCGTTTTACTTGGGACAGCAAGCAAACACCCTAGCAACACCCTAGAGACTTGACTGTGGACTCTTTTCACTTGTAAATGCAATATCCTAGTAACACCCTAACAACCATCTTGCTACACCCTAGCAACCAACTAGAAAGTAAATGCAAGACAAATTGCAACAAAAAAGCACTACTCACAGCAGAAAATTAAAGAAAATACACTTTATTTTAAGGTGTCCTTGTTACAGTATAATTACAGTATACATTTACTGTGAGTACTGAGTAATATTAATTAACAACATGCACTTACTATAGGATTAGGGTTTTGAATTAGGTTATAGTTGTTACTATAACTTCATGTACCAAACACACCATAAAATGCAGTTGAAGTATTATTTTCCATCATCTCAGTAGCGTAAAGTAGCGTACAGTTTGCTGTAAGGCAGATTTTGATGAACAGATATGAATATTGCTTGTAGAAAAGAGGTCTTCCTTCCACATCTCTCATGACGAGCTTCCTTTGGCCCGCTCTCGGGTGTCTCGGCCTGGTCCAGATGATCACGTGCATGAAGAGAGCAAACTCAACAGGAGAACACCCACTGGAAGAGGAGAGCACTGGACAGGGTTCGACAGGGCACTGGAAGAGGAGAGCACTGGACAGGGTTTGACAGGGCACTGAAAGAGGAGAGCACTGGACAGGGTTCGACAGGGCACTGAAAGAGGAGAGCACAGGACAGGGTTCGACAGGGCACTGAAAGAGGAGAGCACTGGACAGGGTTCGACAGGGCACTGAAAGAGGAGAGCACTGGACAGGGTTCGACAGGGCACTGAAAGAGGAGAGCACAGGACAGGGTTCGACAGGGCACTGAAAGAGGAGAGCACTGGACAGGGTTCGACAGGGCACTGAAAGAGGAGAGCACTGGACAGGGTTCGACAGGGCACTGAAAGAGGAGAGCACAGGACAGGGTTCGACAGGGCACTGAAAGAGGAGAGCACTGGACAGGGTTCGACAGGGCACTGGAAGAGGAGAGCACAGGACAGGGTTCGACAGGGCACTGGAAGAGGAGAGCACAGGACAGGGTTCGACAGGGCACTGAAAGAGGAGAGCACTGGACAGGGCACTGGAAGAGGAGAGCACTGGACAGGGTTCAACAGGGCACTGAAAGAGGAGAGCACTGGACAGGGTTCGACAGGGCACTGAAAGAGGAGAACACTGGACAGGGTTCGACTGAAAGAGGAGAGCACTGGACGGTTCGACAGGGCACTGAAAGAGGAGAGCACTGGACAGGGTTCGACAGGGCACTGAAAGAGGAGAACACTGGACAGGGTTCGACTGAAAGAGGAGAACACTGGACAGGGTTCGACTGAAAGAGCAGAGCACAGGACAGGGTTCGACAGGGCACTGAAAGAGGAGAGCACTGGATAGGGTTCGACAGGGCACTGAAAGAGGAGAGCACTGGACAGGGCACTGGAAGAGGACAGCACTGGACAGGGTTCGACAGGGCACTGAAAGAGGAGAACACTGGACAGGGTTCGACAGGGCACTGAAAGAGGAGAACACTGGACAGGGTTCGACAGGGCACTGAAAGAGGAGAACACTGGACAGGGTTCGACAGGGCACTGAAAGAGGAGAACACTGGACAGGGTTCGACAGGGCACTGAAAGAGGAGAGCACTGGACAAGGTTCGACAGGGCACTGAAAGAGGAGAACACTGGACAGGGTTCGACTGAAAGAGGAGAGCACTGGACGGTTCGACAGGGCACTGAAAGAGGAGAGCACTGGACAGGGTTCGACAGGGCACTGAAAGAGGAGAGCACTGGACAGGGCACTGAAAGAGGAGAACACTGGACAGGGCACTGAAAGAGGAGAGCACTGGACAGGGCACTGAAAGAGGAGAGCACTGGACAGGGCACTGAAAGAGGAGAGCACAGGACAGGGTTCGACAGGGCACTGGAAGAGGAGAGCACTGGACAGGGTTCGACAGGGCACTGGAAGAGGAGAGCACTGGATAGGGTTCGACAGGGCACTGAAAGAGAAGAACACTGGATAGGGTTCGACAGGGCACTGAAAGAGGAGAGCACAGGACAGGGTTCGACAGGGCACTGAAAGAGGAGAACACTGGATAGGGTTCGACAGGGCACTGAAAGAGAAGAACACTGGACAGGGTTCGACAGGGCACTGAAAGAGGAGAGCACTGGACAGGGTTCGACAGGGCACTGAAAGAGGAGAGCACAGGACAGGGTTCGACAGGGCACTGAAAGAGGAGAGCACTGGACAGGGTTCGACAGGGCACTGGAAGAGGAGAGCACAGGACAGGGTTCGACAGGGCACTGGAAGAGGAGAGCACAGGACAGGGTTCGACAGGGCACTGAAAGAGGAGAGCACTGGACAGGGCACTGGAAGAGGAGAGCACTGGACAGGGTTCGACAGGGCACTGAAAGAGGAGAGCACTGGACAGGGTTCGACAGGGCACTGAAAGAGGAGAACACTGGACAGGGTTCGACTGAAAGAGGAGAGCACTGGACGGTTCGACAGGGCACTGAAAGAGGAGAGCACTGGACAGGGTTCGACAGGGCACTGAAAGAGGAGAACACTGGACAGGGTTCGACTGAAAGAGGAGAACACTGGACAGGGTTCGACTGAAAGAGCAGAGCACAGGACAGGGTTCGACAGGGCACTGAAAGAGGAGAGCACTGGACAGGGCACTGGAAGAGGACAGCACTGGACAGGGTTCGACAGGGCACTGAAAGAGGAGAACACTGGACAGGGTTCGACAGGGCACTGAAAGAGGAGAACACTGGACAGGGTTCGACAGGGCACTGAAAGAGGAGAACACTGGACAGGGTTCGACAGGGCACTGAAAGAGGAGAACACTGGACAGGGTTCGACAGGGCACTGAAAGAGGAGAGCACTGGACAAGGTTCGACAGGGCACTGAAAGAGGAGAACACTGGACAGGGTTCGACTGAAAGAGGAGAGCACTGGACGGTTCGACAGGGCACTGAAAGAGGAGAGCACTGGACAGGGTTCGACAGGGCACTGAAAGAGGAGAGCACTGGACAGGGCACTGAAAGAGGAGAACACTGGACAGGGCACTGAAAGAGGAGAGCACTGGACAGGGCACTGAAAGAGGAGAGCACTGGACAGGGCACTGAAAGAGGAGAGCACAGGACAGGGTTCGACAGGGCACTGGAAGAGGAGAGCACTGGACAGGGTTCGACAGGGCACTGGAAGAGGAGAGCACTGGATAGGGTTCGACAGGGCACTGAAAGAGAAGAACACTGGATAGGGTTCGACAGGGCACTGAAAGAGGAGAGCACAGGACAGGGTTCGACAGGGCACTGAAAGAGGAGAACACTGGATAGGGTTCGACAGGGCACTGAAAGAGAAGAACACTGGACAGGGTTCGACAGGGCACTGAAAGAGGAGAGCACAGGACAGGGTTCGACAGGGCACTGGAAGAGGAGAGCACTGGACAGGGTTCGACAGGGCACTGAAAGAGGAGAGCACAGGACAGGGTTCGACAGGGCACTGGAAGAGGAGAGCACAGGACAGGGTTCGACAGGGCACTGGAAGAGGAGAGCACTGGATAGGGTTCGACAGGGCACTGGAAGAGGAGAGCACTGGACAGGGTTCGACAGGGCACTGGAAGAGGAGAGCACTGGATAGGGTTCGACAGGGCACTGAAAGAGAAGAACACTGGACAGGGTTCGACAGGGCACTGAAAGAGGAGAACACTGGATAGGGTTCGACAGGGCACTGAAAGAGGAGAGCACTGGACAGGGTTCGACAGGGCACTGGAAGAGGAGAGCACTGGACAGGGTTCGACAGGGCACTGAAAGAGGAGAGCACAGGACAGGGTTCGACAGGGCACTGGAAGAGGAGAGCACTGGACAGGGTTCGACAGGGCACTGAAAGAGGAGAGCACAGGACAGGGTTCGACAGGGCACTGGAAGAGGAGAGCACAGGACAGGGTTCGACAGGGCACTGAAAGAGGAGAGCACTGGACAGGGTTCGACAGGGCACTGAAAGAGGAGAGCACTGGACAGGGTTCGACAGGGCACTGGAAGAGGAGAGCACAGGACAGGGTTCGACAGGGCACTGGAAGAGGAGAACACTGGACAGGGTTCGACAGGGCACTGAAAGAGGAGAACACTGGATAGGGTTCGACAGGGCACTGGAAGAGGAGAGCACTGGACAGGGTTCGACAGGGCACTGAAAGAGGAGAACACTGGACAGGGTTCGACTGAAAGAGGAGAGCACTGGACAGGGTTCGACAGGGCACTGAAAGAGGAGAACACTGGACAGGGTTCGACTGAAAGAGGAGAGCACTGGACAGGGTTCGACAGGGCACTGAAAGAGGAGAACACTGGACAGGGTTCGACACAGGGCACTGAAAGAGGAGAGCACTCGACAGGGTTCGACACAGGGCACTGAAAGAGGAGAGCACTGGACAGGGTTCGACAGGGCACTGAAAGGGCACAGCTGCGGGATAATTCATAATCTAATCTAAAACTCATTTACATACATCATTCAGTCCGCTTACACAAACTCAACACCACCAGTTAATTTCCCCAGTGTCCCAAAGCATTATAATGTTTTAATTGCTTGGCTATATTTTTGCATGAGATCCAGTCAGGACCGTATATATCGTTGAAACCCAGCGGGGTCACCCAGTTCTCAAGGATTAAACACAACCTTCTGTGTTACATACACATCAGGTCGATAATGTGAGTGTAATACATGTTAAGATATTGCAGCCTTTTGTTCTTCGTACACTGCCATTCCCCAGGGCTTTCGACTCGTCGGTTCGATACGGTAGTCATCCGTAAACAAACTCGCGGTTTATGCTTCCGTGTACATGCACTTGTAAAGTCGATCCGCAAGAGACTAACGTTTTAATCTTCGCTGTCGCCGGTTTCTCTCACACATGAGCAGCCAGATGCTGGAATCACAATATTCTCTTTATCTGGCTTTGTCTCTCTCTCTCTCTTGATTGTGCTCCATGTGGTATAATTCATAACGATATTCTAATCTTATTGGATTGTTTGCATGGGTAAATATTTATCAGCGGTTGATCTAACTCAATGTAATGATGCGTTGATGGAGTCATTTATTATTCAATCAGACAGAGTGAGTTTGGTGATTAGCCACGTGTCACAGCTCTGCTCGTCTGCTCACACACACACACACACACACCCCCCGCTCGCTTTAGAGGCGGGTCGGGACACATTTGCATAAAAATAGATGGGTGTCCCTAAAGTGAGACGCTACTTGCTCTCTAGATGCAGAGATTGGTCTAATGAAGAGTTTATTGAGATGGAAATAACTTGCTGCGATGGTTCTTATGTTAAAGGAGTAAACAGAAACACACACGGCTGTTGAGCTCGTATTCCTCTGCTATTTTGTGTGCTTCTCGTTGAGTTTGAGTTTCCCGTGTCAAACAATCTATATGCAAAATAGTGAAATTAACCTGTGATATCGATGTGCTTGTCTTATATTTGTTTGGTGTTCGTAGCCTACACCAAAAAAATTAATAAATAAATGTTTTAATCTCGTTCGACGTTCTTTTTCCAGTGAACACAAGCTGTGCTTCTATATATAATGGAAAGTAAATGGACACTGGAGCTTCAAATTTCCCAAATCTGACCAAAAAAGCAACATAAAAGTGGTCTGTATGACTTGTGCACTGTATTTCAAGTATTCTAAAGTCATGTGATTGCTTTATATGAAGAACAGGCTGACATTTTAAATATTATTTGCTGACAATTTTCCGTAGCTTACAATTTTTGCTTGTAAAATATAAGATTCAAAGACGATCGAAAGTGACTGTAAAGACTTTTACATATTTGCAAAAGATTATTTTTCAAATAAATGCTGTTCTTTTGAACTTTTTATTCATCACAATATGAAGCAGCACGACTGTTTACGACATTGATAATAATCATAAATGTCTCTTGATCATCAAATCATCATATTAGAGTGATTTCTGAAGGATCATGTGACACTGAAGACTGGAGTAATGATGCTGAAAATACAGCTTTGATCACAGGAATAAATGACACTTTACTTTATATTCACATAGAAAACAGCTGATTTACATTCTAATAATATTTCACAATTTTACTGTATTTCTAATAAAATCAATGTATCCTTGGTGAGCATAAAAAAAATCTTACCAACCCCAAACTTTTGAACGGTACTGTATAAGTCATATAGCATATGCACTAATTTCATGACTCTTATGTTGCTTTTTTTGAGTGATTTTTTTTTTTTTTTTTTAATTCCGGAGAACTATTCCTTTAATAAAATAACCTCATTCTGTGACTCATTGCAATTTAATACATCTTATAAAAAATAATATGCATCAGTTCAGTGCCACTCCATCATAACATGATCTGTTATTTCTTTATTTCTTTGACTTATCCAGGTTATATCTGCCCGTGTCTTGTACGTCTGATCAGTTATTGTCCTCCATGTGCCACACTTATGAAAACAGATCCTGCTTTCCTGCCTCTAATACGTTTCCCTGCTTCCTCCCCAAGGCTTTGCGATTATGGAAATGGCAGATAATGTGAATTAACCTTGTTTCCAACTGTACTAGTACAATTAGCCAGCGATTAAGCAAGGCAACCTTTCGACCTCTCCATGTGCTCTGCTTTTAACAATCCCAGTACTTAGGATGAGCCTGTTCTGTAATCGACAAAGAGATACATCCTTACTGAGACGTGTGTGTGTGTGTGTGTGTGTGTTGTTCTCTTCCTCAGGGCCCAGAATTTGTTCAGACAGGCAATGCGTTCTCCATTCATCCTGTTCCATGTAGTTCCAGCGGCGAAGAAAGCCCAGTACGAGCTGCTGTCTCAGAATGAACTGGGCCTTCAGACTGGTTCTGGTTCTGGTACTGGTAGTCTGTTGGGAGGAGGCGTGGACTACAGCCCGCGGAGAATGTCCAAAGCGGATTCGACCCGGAGCTATCCCACGTTACCACACACAGCGAGCTCTTCCAGCGTGAGCCCGACAGGCCCAGTCCCAACCTCCAGGCCCACCAGCGCCACTTCCTCCGTGGGATACTCCAAAAAGATCGGCCGCAAGTTCAACGTCCAGCTGAGGAAAGGTACGGTCATCATACACATCATTCACAGCGCTTCGAGGTAAACGGCCTTTCTTATGAGGAAATGTACCTGGTTAATGGGAATATCCTGCTATGTCTGATGAAGGTCCAATTAATTGAATTTAAACGTCAAAATTAACCAAAATATTTAATGTGTTCCAGTTTTGTGGAAATCTACAGATTTTCTGTGGTTGAAGATTCTGTTCCTTCCATTTTGATCTTTTAGTATTTGTTCTAGGTTAGAATATCTACTAATTCCATGAAACCAGATCAGTTTACTTGAGAAGAAGCACTGCATAACATACTAAGACTTGTTTTAATGAATTGTTTCATCAATACACAAGTGTCTTTTCTTACTCCCATCCATCCATCCATCCATCCATCTTCCATCCATCTTCCATCCATCCACATCCATCCATCCACTTCTATCCATCCATCCATCCATCCATCCACATCCATCCATCCATCCATCTACTTCTATCATCCATCCATCCACTTCCATCCATCCACTTCCATCCATCTACTTCTATCATCCATCCACTTCTATCCATCTACATCTATCCATCTATCCATCCAAATATGCCAGTTCAAAATACACTAGTAATATAATAGTGTTAAATATACATTCTCTGAAAATAAATCTTAATACCTTATTAAAATAATTACAAATATTTTTGGTTGGTAATTTCAGGTGAAAAGTTAAAAAAGTGATAAACAAAATGTAAGACTTGTTTTGCAGTGTGTACCAATGCTATATTATTTTTTACGTACTGTTATAATATTTATTAATTATTTTGTAATGTATTTTTTCCATGCTTATTCATTTTTTTCCATTTCTGTTTTGCATTTCTGTTTTATTTCAGTCTCAGTTTTAGTAATTTTAGTACTTAACTATTTATTTTATTTTCAGATTTATTTTAATCAATGTAAATTATCTGTAATAGTTTTAGTTATCAATAACAAGACTTATATGGCCAATATAATGAGATCCCACATTTAAACATGCATGAGCCATTGGCTTCAACAGGGATTTGATTCTAGTCTCTTCAGAAGACCTCATGGTCCACCAGATGTTGGAGTAAAGTTCATCCTAAAGGTGTTTTCTGCGGTTCAGGCCTGACAAGTTCTTCCACACCTGATGTGGAAAACCCTTTCTATATCGACCTCGATTTGTGCACAGGCGTATTGTTTAAACAAACTGTTGGAACACATTAATAAACACGCGTCGCAATAAGTTTAAACTGGAATAATAACCAAAGTCATTAATTGGATGCCAGTATCCAGATGCATATGCAAACAATACACTCCCCTGAGATGTCTTTTCATCTTATTTATTGAAACGCCCTTGAAAAAAATAAATAACATGCGATATGTGTTTTTAATTTATTTATTTGCTTGTTTTCCTCTGAAGTTGCCTCTATTTTCTGCTGTTTTAATAGCTGATGATATCTGTGTGAACGGTGGTGTATCTTTTCTGCTGTAGTGCCTAGCATTGTGTAACTAATGCAGTTTAGTACTTCAAAGGACTCTATCTGCCATTGTCAGGAAGTGTGTATACAGACTCACACACGGGTCCAAATCCCATTTGTTCTGCACGGCAGCTGCATCTCAGCATTTCACACCGCAGGAGAACTAGAAATGTCTATCAGAGATATGACAAACACACCCAAACAGACACAAACACACGCATACTTATGCATAAACCAAGACGCGCTCACACACACACACACACATGTCTGAGGAATATCTATTACTGCTTAGGCAGCAGCGCTTCTGATCTCTACTAGCGGCAGCTTTAGAAAAGAAAATTCTCAAACGTCAAGCCAGAAAACTTTCTCTTCCTCTGATGTTGTTTTCCCTCCTCTCTCTTTGTCACCATGTCCTCATTTTAGCGATGTCGTAATCACACGCTCCAGCTTGTTTAAATGAAAGAGCAAAACGAGCTTTCTTTGTCACCGGGCTTGTCGTATGCGCATCTATTAGGTTGGCGCAGCAGGAGAAGAGAGCGGTAAAGACACAATTAAATCCTGACAACAAATGGGCCGGGCTTCAGCGCGGTGTGAAACATCCAGTGTGTCGGGAGGCCAACGCCACGCTAGCCTTTGAAAAGGGAGTTTTCAGCTGGAGTTGTGAGCCTGTCGAATGTCGTTTGGGTGTTACTTAAGAGCATAGTGTGCGTGTGTGTGTGTGTGTGTGTAGGCTTTTTGGACTGTAATATTCGGGTTTAAAAGTTGCCTGACTGTCCTCACAGTATCGGGATGCATCCTAGTTAGCTTAGCCCTTGTGAAAAACAAGTACACTTTAACACATTTTATTGCAGAAATAATATACTTTACATGAATGCGAACTGAATGTAATGTTTTTAGACACTTAATTGCAGAAAAATGTACATTTATATTAAATACAGTTTATTAAGAGTGTTGCTTGACCCACTTGAGTAGGACTTCAGTTACATCTCTATTTGTAATATCATAAATAAAATGTATATTGAAACTTGTAGGTCATGTATTTGAATGTATTTGTATTTTATGAAGTTGCAATTTGGTACATTTGAAATATATACATTTTCCAACGTAAAACTTAATCAAGCACTTTAGTGTGTTAGTCAATACATCAAAATATGTACTACTTTAAGGCACAACAAAAGATTATTAAAACACAATGGTTTAAAATATACTTTAATAAAACTCAGTTTTACATTATTACAACGTGCACTTTTTAAAATTGTACTTATGTGTGTTAAGAAACATAGTCACTCTTTCAGACATTTAAAAATGACTGTGATGGCTTCGGCCTAAAAACGTCAAAAATGAGTCACAATCTCTTCTTTGGTGCAAGGGATTGTGGGTAATATCAGTTGGAAAAACATGCATAAATGTGCAAAAATACGTCTGATACTCCACCACAAGGGCATCTTTGACGTACTGTTTAACAGAAGCTTTATACACTGTCCGGCCCAATAAAAGTCGCTGTTTGGATTTAAATAGGCAAATGCTTAAAAGTCTATGATTGGATCATTTTTGCAGATGTTTCTAGCATGTTATATGTTTGGCAACAGTTCTTCTAATCATAATTGAGTGTATATTTTCATTTCTTAAACATGTAGGAAGAACATCATGGCCATATTCCAGGATGACAATGTCAAGATTCATCAGACTCAAACTGTGAAAGAATGGTTGTGAGGAGCATGAAGAATCACTTCCACACATCAATCCAGAGCTTAAATTCATTGAAAGTCTTTGGGATGTGCTGGAGACTTCACAGAGAGCTGGACTCTTGCATTCTCAACACAAGACCTTGACCAAAAATGTATTCACCTCTTGATGGAAATAACATCACAATATTCATTCCCATCAAGAGGTGCATACATTTTTGGTCAACATTTTCATCCTGAAATATGGCCATGATGTGTCTTCCTACATGTTGTTTAAGTGCGTCTTCACACCTATACATCGTTTGTCTTGTTCTGAAATGATGTTGCATTTTCTTCTTGGTTCGGTTCGCTTTCACAAGGCAACCTTTCAAAGCGTACCGAAATGTGTTTGTGCAAGTCACATGCGAGTACAACTGTCTTCTTATTGGTCAGAGTTTCCTCTGCGTCATCCATCAAGATGATTGACAAGTTCACTCCATGAGCTTATTGTGGCTTTATTTGTAACTGTCGAGACACATGCAAACACTATACGAATGTACTGTAGACGTCATTCCCGCTGTTAAATTATATACTACATTCGTATTAATATTGCAGCAAATGCAAAGCTGTCTCTCTTGATCTCCCAGTGCTGTCTCGAGGTTAACGGTGTCAAGACTCGCACGAACACTATACGAATGTTATAATGCAGATAGAGCAGGAATCAAGGCTTCATCGAGACAGCATTCTCGTACAGAGAAGTGCAATTACACAACATTTTAAGATGAAGATGTGCTCTTTTGGTTTTCAGCTGAGATAACTAATGTGCTCACTCACAGAATCACTACTGCTATTCCTACATTTCCCGTTATGAATTATAATGCAATTTGGTTCGTTGGTCCATTGGGTCGGATTGCTTCCACACCTCAAGCGAACCGTCCCAGAGTTCCTTTGCAATCGGTCTGAGACGGTTCTTCTAACTAGCATGTGTGAACACGGCGATCTCAGAGCGATTGCTTTGGTGCGGATCCGAGTGTGATCGCCGTGTTCACACATGCCTAAACGAACCGAACCAATGGAGAGAACGCACCAGGTTCCGAAACAATCGCTCAGGTGTGAAAGCGCCCTAAGAAATGAAAAGCTACACACTCCATCAATTAGGGTTAGAAGAACTGTTGCCAAACATATAACATGCTAGAAACATAATAATCACTGCAATAATGATCCAATCATTATTAGACTCTTAAGTGTTTGCACTTTGCATATTGAAATCCAAACAGTTGCTGCGTCCCAATTCACATATTATCCGTTCTAAATAGTATTTGAAATATGTACAATATGTTGAAAATGAATATTCCAAAGATACCCAGATGGTCTACTTTTTCGGGTTAGAATCCGAAGTGCAGATCCGTGCATAAAAACTCTTTACGCTGTGGACGAGGATTCGATTAGAACTACAAACACGAGTAAAAAGTGTTAAAAAACTACAAAGACCGACGATTAAGCAGAGCGGTTAAGATAAAGGGGTTTGAATGATTATTAATCAGTAGCCTATCTAACCTGACGAAGATATATTTATTAAATGTCATCCACATTATATTTACTCATTAACTTTTAAATGCATCATTATGGAAACATGAGAAGAGTTTTCCGAATGAAAGACCAATGAATGGCAGATCAACTTGCGACTACATTTCTCTCCAAAATGGTGGGACATTAATTTCAATTGAATGTGGAGGATTTTAACTGTGGCAAGTTGATTGACAGGGCAGTTTAAACAGTGACACAGGTTGCACGTAACTAAGCGACATAGCGTCAGTTAAAGACACGATTATGTCCCAAAGCTTGCATACTCTTCTGCTTCACACTCAAAAGTATGTACTTTTTCTTCTCAAAAACAGTACATACTTTTAGTGCATAGTATAAGTAGGCGAATTGGGACTCAACAAGTGACTTTTTTTGTGATTCTGGACACAACTTCTAATTTTGTGTACTATGTAGTGTGGATAGTATGCAACTGGAACACAGCCCTGAATCACAGGCTTCTCTGGAAACACTTGCCTAAGAGCCCCGAAAGCAAACATGAACAACACTGTCTCCTATCTTCATCTTCTCCCCCTGCGATTGGAAGATAAAGAGAGAGAGAGGGGAAATGAACAAACGCAGGGCATGGTGCCCGCTGGCTCGTCTGGCTCTGGTGTAGCAGATGTTGAACGCTGGAGCACTGGCACGAGTGCTGGACTGAGCTCGGGGACTGGCTTTGAGAAGGGCTTGTTATAGGCTAAATACAGCACGCTCTGTGGGAGCTTTCAACTCTTACCAGCACATGCCCTGACAAACACCAAAGGCTTGCTCTCGGCCCAGTACGTCACCTGGAAGCTGATATGTGGACAAAAACTCTCTGTTTTTTGGAAATATTGACCCTTGTAGAAGCTGTTTAATCTGTCAGAGCTCTACCGGATTGACTTCAGCACTTCTGCGCCAGCTGAGAGATTGATTTGCTCTGGGCACTTTACCACCACCAAATAAAAAACACTCAGAGATTTATGAAAAACAATGTTGTCTTTATATCACATTCAAGTTTTATTCAGTGACAGGTGCACTACTGGAATAAAATAATACATCTAATGTTGATTAAACTCCAAGTTCATTCTGCTAAAGGGACTGTAGTGCTGAATGGCTCACTCGAAATCTGTGTTTTTATAGGCATTTTTAAACGCATCAGTAAAAAAATTAATTTTATGCCCACATCTCTCTCTTATTTCCCCAGCATTTTCCATATTTTTCTCACTGTTTAAAAAATGTTTGTTCCTAGGTTGCAGATTAACCAGGTTATCATAATTTATTAAAACATTTTTTAGTAATTTATTCTATACAGAAATGACAACTTTTTTTGTTGTTGTTTTTTTTCTCTTTTTTTTTTCAGAACTCTGCAAGGGCAAATAAATATCTCCAATGCCCTTTAATAATATCTTTAATAATATTAATAGTTATTATTATTATTATAATATATTTTTTAGGTTTCTTAAAAGGGGATGATCTTAAACAGTTACTTCTAAGATACATTTTCAGAATTTCCTCAACTAAGTTTATATTATTTTAACAATATTCATATATTATAATGGAAAACAAGACAAATCAGATTTTTTTTCCTGCCATGTGGATATAAGGTTTTGCTTTTCTCCCACATCAACTGCACTCGTTTAAAGAGTCTTGCTCCTTCTTCCATTAGAACATTTGTCTTTTTTGTTATGATAATCTTAAAATAGTATTTTAAGAGGTCTAAGACCACACCGTCCTCTCTCATTTGTCTCTTCTTCCCTCTTTCTCTCTCAACCCCTGTTAAATTAATGGATTGCCAAGAACATTTTCCTAATTTTTTCCTCAAGCTGTAATTTTCTGTCCTGCCTTACATTGGCCATATTTTAAACCTCCTTTTTTATTGAAGATTCAAGACTTTGGCACAGTAAAATAGACCGCATTCTTTATTATCTTCCTCTCACATAATAATAATAATTAAAAAAAAACCTGAATGGAGACCTAACCACATCCGTGATTAATTAGTGTTGGGCTATTAGTGTTCCATCTCTGTAATTACTTGATTGTAAGCCGTTAACTACTGAATGTCCTAATGGCTGGGAGTTTGATTCTAGTAATTATCCTAAAGGAGGCATCAGGTGGCGTTTGATAGCCTTGCTGGACTGTTATTGACTCTGGCTTCGGTTCTCCCGGCTGTGGCCGTATGTCTTGGAACATTTAGCCCGGCACCATAACAAACATAAAACCATTTAGAGACCAGCACAGCCACTGACCCCAGACCAGTAACACTTGGTCAGGCTTGTTGAAGGAATGGGAGTTTGAAGGAATATTCTGGGTTCAATCAAAGTTAAGTTCAATTAAATGCATTTGTGGCTTAATGTTCAACACACACACACACACACACAAAATAAAATAAAAATTATCTTTAAAACCAAACAAAATGGCTCATACATTGGATGCGAAATTGCGAATTGGGACAATCTTTGGAGTAATTAAAAGAAATGTGCTTATAAGTTTATTAAATCATTTACATTTGTTCTTCAATGAAAAGTTTTGCTTTATTTGAGCTTTAAAGTTATCATTTTATGGTTTATGGCATTAAGATGCCATAGCAACAAAGTTGTAAAATTGCTCAAATCTGTGTGGAAAAATCTTTCACCTCCATGCAAAATTCCAGATAATGCGGATTACTATTAAAATGGTTGGATTTCTCCCACAAAAACAACAGCTGCTTTTCCACTGTCAGGACAAACAGTTCCAGTTATATTTCAACCAGAGTTTGGTTCGACACGATTACAAAACGTTCTTGGCCCGGAATTATCAGGGTAAGGCAAGCCAACTTTGTCCCGCGGTGTAAGCTTGTGTCCCACATTTCAATTATGTCTGTATTATTTTTTCTTCCTTGAAATTACAATACCACAATAAGACATATAATACAAAAAAATGCAGTTGCTGTTTAAAAATCCATTAGTGAAGCTGACATGTTCTAGCTAGAGCGGGGGAAATAACCAACCAACGCTTTGACGGAGCAAAACTCGTTAGCCAGGACTTCTTCTAGACATGTACTGGATAAGAACTAGAGTTTTATCCATTGAGTGGCCAAGGCTACTTTATAAGGTGCGTTCACGTCATGTCCTAATTACTATTCTACCTTTCACGTGATCGTAGAACTTAGTAATTACAACTTTAGCCTCGTAATTTTCAGATAGCTATGACTTGTACCATGTAACCACTGTCTCACTCGACCACTGCAGATTCACATGCATTTTGAATGATCTAAAATGACGGCGTTGACTGGCAACTTTTTTCAAAAACGCTGGCGGGGAAAGAGTTAAAGGTGACCCCACTCCAACCCCACTCTTTTCAATAAATAGAGGTCAAAATAAAGTTGTGGTAATTAATATTATGCTACAAGTGTTTTTGATTGAGATTAACTCGCATTGATCCTGGAATATTCCATTTCATCTCTTGAAACATTTCCCTTTTTTTTTTTTTGAGCCAGTCATGAACATGACATATCCCAGTTATTATATAAGCGAGCGAGACAGTCCTGAGGGCTACAAATGTGTCTCCAGATAAAAATACGTGTGCCCTCCTCCGGCCTATCAGTCTCTCTATCTCCCCCACTGCCTTTTCTTTTACCATTACAGCCGTTGTTCAAATGATAAGGTCAACCTTACTGATCCCTCTGTGTCCTGACCATTACTCTTTTCTCTCCGCTTCTCCTACATCTGCCTATTCGTATTCATTTGGCACTCCCAAAAAAGGTCATTTTGTGGACAGGGAGCAAATTGCTGTGCATACCCTGCGTCTGAGCCCCTAACTACATTTTCCAGGATTTAGTAACGTCTGTGGCAAGCTGTAAAGCTCAATTTGCCTGATGCATGTGCACATCAAGACCCTTCAAAGCCTGCGTTCGGAGGGAGTCGGCCCTCTTTTCAATAAGGAAAGGCAAATGCATGCATCCTGTAGGACCTGGCGTGACGACCCGAGCATGTAATGTTACTGTCCCGCTACATTTGTAAAGCGCGTGCCGCCGAAACACACGTGTCTAAATTTGAAATCACACTGCGGTTACGCCGTGCACGCAGATGGGTTCGAAACGTTTAATTATGGTGGCCTGTGTTGCCATATGCTTGGCTTTTGCCTGTGTAATTTGTATTTGTGCGCACAGGCGGTCATGGAACACACTTTTTTCTCTGTGCTGTTAACGGACTTAAAAATATCCCGTCGGATGGATTCAGATTAGTTATTAGATACAGTAGACTTGAGCAGGACTGCAATTTTACTGCGGCCGATGTGCAATCCAAGTGACAGTGTCAAATATAGAATTCACTAAACATTTGCAACGCTTTAGCTCAGCGCAAGGGCCAATGACTTATATAATGAGTCATATATATATTTATATTTTGTGTATATTTATGTGTGTGTGTAAGAAGACTCTTCTGCTCACCAAGGCTTCATTTATTTGATCAAATATTAATATTATTAGCATGTAAAATTTAGTTTTCTATGTGAATATATAGTAAAGTGTAATTTATTCCTGTGATCAAAGCTGAGTTTTCAGCATCATTACTCCAGTCTTCAGTGTCACATGATCCTTCAGAAATCACTCTAATATGATGATTTGATGATCAAGAAACATTTATGATTAATATCAGTGTTTAAAACAGTTTTTGCTGCATAATGTTTTTGTGGAAACCATGATTCACTGCTGCTTTTTTTATTTGATTGTATTCAGAAATTAATGCTTTTATTCATCAGGGATGCATTACATTGATCAAAGTGACAGTAAAGGCATTTATAATGTTACGAAAGATTTATATTTCAAATAAATGCTGTTGCACTTTCTATCCATCAAAAAATCCTGAAAAAAAAATTAATGATGGTTTTCTCACAAAATATTATGCAAGTTTTCAACATCCCTTTCAAATGACTCACGTCAGCGTCCACTTTTAAAACTTTTTCACAGATCAAGCTTTGCTCACATTATATTCTTTATTTAATAATGAACTTTTTATATTGATGTTGGTGTCATATGGTTTTGAAAAACCTTTAAACAATTTTCAAGAAAAGTTTAAATGACTCTAAAAATATGTGGTGTAGAAAAAAGCAACATTTTACAACTCAAACTAAACTAAAAATATAACAAAAATGCAATCATCATCTCAGTCTGTCGCCACTGTAACAGCATGTTTGGTCTACAGACAGACTCTTGAGTCATTTATTCACGTGTGTATTGTTTGTTATTTCTGCGCTGTAGGTCCGGAGGGCTTGGGTTTTAGCATCACCTCCAGAGACGTGCCCATCGGCAGTTCGGCCCCCATATATGTGAAGAATATCCTCCCCCGTGGAGCCGCCATCCAGGACGGCCGTCTGAAAGCTGGAGACCGGCTGCTAGAGGTGAGAAACACTGAAGCTGTGGAGCGTCACATGACCTCTGACTTCCTCTTCCGCTTCCTCAACTTCCTGTACAGACATTTCAGACCTCATGAGAAACAAGCGCGCAACCCTCTTTAGAATATTGTCTTTGAACTTCCGTTTTTGCGGTCGCTCTGTATATTTCTATGGCATCGCTGTCCAGGAGTAATTATCTGGTGAAGTGGATTTACTTATTGTAAAGTTAACAAAAGTTATCATGAGCATTGTAATATTTAAAGCAGATGTCTTAACAAATGGCAGTAGACCAGGAAGAGTTTAAAACGAGCCATTCATTCATAAATACGTAAGATTGCAGTGAAAATACAAACTGGAAGACAAAAGTCAATGAGTGAGGCGCTGAAAAGGGGCGGGGCTACATACGGTCTATTGAGCTTTTCTTATATTAAAACAACAGCAAACTCCTTCCGTTCCCTGTGTCGTACAGAAGTACCGTCGACTCATTGTTTTCCAGAGGATTTCCCTCCTTAGTTCATTCTGCTTGGTCTATCGGAGACGAGATGTCTCATTGTTTTCCTCTCTCCCTTGTGAGATGCACTTTCCTTTTTAGTTTCGGAAAGTAAATAATGTTCATAAAAGAGAATGGACAAAAAGAACTATGCCTGATGGCTGATTTACAATGACAGCCAATCAACAATGGCCATTTCATTTAGAAATGGAGCAGAACACCTGCAGGCTCTCATGCCAGATGCGACCGTGGAGCCAGAACGTCATCCATTTGGCTTAACAAACCCTGATTCATCGCTTTAATGGAGTCGAGGCCTTTCAGAGAGCTGTCGGTTCACCCTGGGCCTTTATGTTGCCATAGAAATATGAGGACTATCTCCTGTTGTCATGGTCACAATAATGCGACTGCAATTAATTGAAATGTTTGATCAGATATAATTGCACAGAATGCAATTTGTGTTTTATTTGTTGCTTTATTAAACACCCTTTCAAATGACTCGCATCAGCCACTGAGCAAAAAGTGCCACTTTTTCACAGGTCAACCTTAAATACTTTATATCATGAATCTGATATTGAGAACAGTATGTATTAAATATAATTATATGTGATTTATATGTAAAAAACCCCCCAAAAAACTGCATCCCAGGCAGGATGCACTGATATTATATACACTTATAATATCCTTTGTAATAAAATAATATATCGTTATAGTATCCTTTAGGATTTATTGTGTTTGGTTTAGTGCATATGGTTTACAAAATGTATTTGAAAAATATACTGACATAAAAAAATAATATTACTGTTAAGACAAATATTTCTGTCTTTTGTGTGTGTGTAGGTGAACGGAGTGGATCTGAATGGGAAGACTCAGGAGGAGGTCGTGGCTCTGTTGCGCTCGACTCCCATGGGAGGCACTGTAGGTCTTCTCATCGTCAGACAAGAGGACGCTTTCCTGCCCCGCGAAGTGGTGAGTCACACACTCTCACACACACACACACACACACACACACACACACACACACACACACACACACACACACACACACACACCTAAAATGTGCAACCTTCTTAAAATGGCTTAACAATGGCCCCAGTAAAACGGTCTCTCGATATCACACAGAGTTCATATAGCACCATGAAATGGCCTCTTCAACTCCTTCCCTGCCTCGGGCCTATTTAGGTCACATGTGTGGCACAGAGGCAGCTGCCACCCGCCTTAACTCATTTTGAAGTCATTATTATTTCCATAATAGATAATTCAGGAGTGCAAATGAACTCCAGGCTGCCTTGACATTTGTATGCAGATTTTTTTCTTGGTCGACATTCCATAAAGATCTTCTTTATTGAGTCAGTGTGGAAGGTTCCCATTGGCTGTCTCAATGAACTGCTGTTTACAGCATCAGTAAAGTCCCTGCTTTGCACTTACAGGGTTCCTACGCAGTATGATCAAGTATGGGATCTGATTTTAGTATCCAGGTCTGGATAAGCATGGGAAATGTTTGTGTTTCCAGACTACTGCCCCTCTTCTGTTTTATAAAATCATTCGTATCATATAAGTCTAGAGCCGACAGCCAGTGCAGTTTAGTGATTGTTTAACATGACTGAATTAATTCAAGGTGAATATTGTGTGTTTCCTGTAAGTGCGTCTCTTCACTAAAGTGAGTTGGCAGTCATTTAAATCAAATTGTACTTTGCTGTTTGATGTTCGTGCAACATTAAACTGCAATTACAGTATCAAATGTCTCAGAGGTGAATATATGCAGGTTTTTTCTCATCATGTAAGAGTATGTATTCACTTGGAGAAAACCAATATAATGTAAAATTATGTTATATGGGTGAAAACTTTATGGGTGAGGATTTGGAAAAGAGTGATAATGGCTGATAATAAATTAATATATATTGCAAACATTGTAATTTTATTGTATCATACCCTGCCATTATGTTGACAATAATATTTTAAAACTTATATTAAGAATTTACAGTACTCAAAATGTATTCAGTGAGTGAAAGTGTAATCCTATATTAACTTCATCTAGGTTTGATGTGTTAGAATGTAACATGTATGTTAACAATTGAGTTTTAAAACTATTTATCGGATGTTAAATATGGTCTGAAATGTGTAGGATACTGATAGTTTTAGGAATCCTGCACTCAGCAGCGTTGATCACTGGCAGATTTTCTTGAAAATTAAACCCAAGTAAATGATAGCTTGATTTCCTGAGTTGATACGTTCTGAAATATGTCCAAAGACAGTTCATAATGCACCAGATTAGTGGTGTGTCATTTCATTTACAGAATGCTGTGATACAACAACCAATGCAATAAAACTGGATGAAGTTCTGGATAAAACTGAACATGATTTTAGTGACAATCACTGGGCATTTCACTTTGAAAGGGTTGCAAAACATGCAAGGAGCATCATAATATCGCCACAGGAATGTCTTTGTCAACCAATGGAAGATTCCCAGCAAAGAGGGAACGTTCCCTGAACTTTGACTAACGTTCTGGCAAGGTTCTCTCTAAGTTATGAACAAGCATTCTTCCAGAAACTTTAATATAATGTTCGTTCAAAGTTGTCTGGTCTTTAATAATGTTCTCAAATCATTAGCACAGCAATATTTATACATCGTTCGTGGAATTTTTGTCTGAAATGTTTTTTAAATGTTCTTGTTTCAGAATGTTCAGAGAATGTTCCCATAATGTTTGCAAAATGATCAAATGGAGTGTTCCCATAAGGTATTGATTTTTGGAGTGATTGTGAGTGGTTGGAGATGAGCTTTGACTTTCTTTCCTTTGGCTCAGGCAAGATTTGATTAAAGACGCCATCATGAAGACACACTTTCACAAACTCTCCCACTCCACCTCGTTTCTCATCAACTCCCCCTTAAAATTTGGAGTTTAAGACATCCGAACGACAGGGGTGGGAAGAGAGAGAGAGGGAAGAGATAAACTGTTGGATGCTTCATTACTCTTATTGTCACATTAACATTCAGGAGGCTTTAGCTTCGCAACGCGCCCGGTTCAGGCATTAAAGGATCTCAATAATCCATACAAGTATGTTCATAAAAATCAGATTACAAAAGCATCGCTCCACCGCTGACAGTTATTGCAAATAAAGTGGAGAGAGAGAGGACAGCGGACGGTTATTGATGCTATTTTGTAGATGTGTGTGAGGGAGAGAGAGATAGAGGGAGAAAGAGAGAGAGAGACCGTGGTGGTTTTATACGATGATATGGGAAGGTTGTCATGTGAGCCAATCACAGTGTCGGACCATTAACGCATCATCGAGGAAGTTCTAAATCAAAAGAGTGACATGCTCTGCCACAGTGACAGGTTACAGTCTAATAAATCACTGCCAAGTACTTAACTTACGCTTTTTGGTATTTAAAGACATGACACAATTAACCTCAAATTAGCATAATGGCAATGTGAGAGAATGTAATAGAGCGAAATTGGACATAGTTGGCTCTAACCCCTAACACGCTGAGGGATCTTATTTATTTATTTATTTTCATTTATCTGCATGCATGCGATTAGCCTTCCAGTCGTCTAGGGAATTGCAGACATTTTCCGAAAGTGTGAGCGTCAAATGCGAGCTGGCAGAGGCAGTGACTTATTGATAGGGGCGTCAGCTTTAACCTTTGCTCACAGCCGAAGTCCAGTCCTGAGGGAACCGCAGAAAAATGAGCTTTGATGCCCCCGGCCGGCCCTCGCCCTTTAGAGAAAAAGAGAAAGAGAAGCGAGAGGAGGCGGCATGTTCAGTGAACTCCAAAGAGGAATCGATGAAGTGTTGTCCTTGGAGTCTTCTGCACTCTGGGCTGGTGTTAGTTGAGTGCAATTATAGGTCATGTGCCACTCAAAGTGTCATATACTCATGAGATTACTGATCTTTAAACAACTGAGTTGTTGCTTTGTTTGCTGACAGGTAGATTGAGACTCGCTGACACATTTGGGGCAGTCTTAAGGGCTGTTCACAACAAGAACAAGAACTTTAAAGATAACTATAACTACATTGGTGGCCAAAAGTGATGCCCGACCTAGGGAAATTGACTTATTCACCCTTCTTTGAAATATTATTAAAAAAAATTTTTTTCAAAATATATTTTGTAAGCATATTTGCATAGTTGTGCTTGTAGTCATTTTATTTATGATAACACAATAAAACATGACTAAATGTGCCGACATAATTTTTGGCCATGCTGTCATACAAAGAAATTATGAGCGCATAAAAGAACCAACAAAATATATATTACATTTTTTGATGGTTTAAATGAACTGAATAATAAAGAACAAATATCCCCTCCAGACATCACTTTTGGCCACTACTGTATATCATGGATTACCTGTTCATGTTTTTATCAAAAGTGATTCCAACAATATTCTTTATCTGTGCCATTATAGTTATAGTTGTACTGTGTATTGCTATTGTTTTATAATGATTTAGAACTATATATTTATCATTATAGTTTTTTCGTCCTTTGTGTGAACAGGCCTTCACTAAAGTCCTAATGGAAAGTCTTTGTGTAAGGGGTTTTCACAGAACCTTGGCCCACGTGTGATTGTTCCCGGCACTCGGCAGCGTCGTTCTGGTTTCACACAGTGTCTACACCGGACACAAGCCAATAGATCTCATCAGTGATTGTGTCCACACTAAATGCGTTATGACGAGTCACCGACAGCAAACTGATGCCTTGTTCCATTTCTGCTCGCGTCTGCGCTACTGACACGAAGGAAAAGTGGATTTATGGTCACTTTGGCGCATCAACACGGTGTCAGACCTTTGAATGCTAAAGTCAAACTCTATTGGAATAGACAAAGAATCAAAACCAAAAAATCAAGGTCTAGAGATCCGTTAAAAAATAAAGATGTACTACTTGAAACTTGAGCTCTGCGTGTTTGGAACGCTGTGTCATGTGTCGAGAGCAACAGTCAAACATGTCCATCTAGATGATCATGTGTTTACATAGAAAAACAAAGGAAAAGCAGCACAGTGGAATACATAAACGTGTTCTCTGTGATCGGCCCCTAAATCAGCCACTTACTCGCTTCCATTTTGGTTATAATGCTGCCTTACACATAGGGCTTGACATTAACGCCCACCAAATGTGTGTGTGTATTTCAGCAGTGGCGTGTAACAGCAGTCACTTCTACTAGCCACTTTGGCAGGTTGGATTTTACATGTGATATATACATTTTTCAATTGTAGTCTTTTAAAAAGGCATCTGAAATAATAAACTAAGTGCAATGTAGTTTTGTCAAAAATATTGATTTTTCAATACCGATACTGAAATGTCTAAAACGCTTCCAATACTCATTACCCTTTATTTTTCTTATTTTGCTTAAACTGTCAAATACACACAGGATAATGTCAAAATGCAAGTCTTGGCGAGTATTCACGTAAACACAGTCAGTTATGTTTTAAGTAGGGCTGGGAATCGATAAAAAAAAAAAAAAACTAATTAATTGCATTTCCCCCAAGCTTGTAATCATCAATATTTAAACTTAGAATCACCTAATTAAATTAAACAACACAGGGAAAAAAAAGGAACAGAAAATACCATATATTAAAATAATATTAAACATCAATATGAACATATTATTCTTTTTCAATAAGCAATCAACATAATCAATTTAACAGATTTTTTTTATTTTTATTTTTTTTACTAATTATCAAAATAAAATATAGTCCTACAAAGCTATTATTACCAGAGCATGTGATCAGAGCAGGTAATTTTACCATTGTTGCCCAGCATGACTATACCAGCTCAGCAAACAGAAGTCTACTACTGAGACATTTCACGTGATTTGAGCGGACTTTGCTTTTCCAGTGCGTGATTGGTACATGATTCGAGCGTTTGGGCCGTTAATGACAGTGCAGCGCAAACACAGAGCGGAACACTGCGTAGAGAGCGCAGCGCGCCAACACACACACACACACACACACACACACACACACGGAACAGAGAGCGCGCCGCACACACGGAGCGGAAAAGACCCGCTCATGAAAGCTGCGTGAGAATGAAACCTGATCGCCGAACACGGAGGGACGGGACGGCATATTTTCGGCCTTTTCAATAGCAGTCGCAACAAGAAATCATTAAAACGAGGCAAAAAAAAGTGCTGCGTTAATTGCGTTATATTTTTTTATGCGTTAAACATCTGAAATTAATCGGAAAGATTAATGCGTTAATTCCCCCAGCACTAGTTTTAAGTGAACATAAACAGTTCAGAAAGAAAATGCATGTGTAACAGTATAATGGATCCATGTGTGTGTGGTCTTAAAGTGACAGCAGCCTAATAAACCTGCTGCCAAATTATGAGATAATATTAAAATATCAATATGGCAGTTTTCCCCCATGGTATCAATGTCAAAATTGTGGCCATTAAAAAATGCTGAGTGGCTAGTAACTTTGGAAAACCTCTAGCCACAGAGGCTGGTGAGCAAAAAAGTTAATGTCAAGCCCTGGTTACAAAGTAGCTGCCTATGAAGACAGTCCGGCAGCTGAATAGGCTTTGGAACAGAGTTTAGTCTCACATAATAAGACTTTAGCCAGCATAAACTCAGTCTACAATGCAGCTTATTCCAATTCAATCACATAAGGCCCCTAATGAAATGGAGAAAGTATTTTGGGGCTTTTAGATTTGCCCAGTTAGTTGACGTTAATGTCAGTTTGTTTCATTTGAAATGGGACACAACGCTGTCATGTACGTCACAAACTTTGGCAAATCTCCCAACAAGTTGTTCTTTGGACGTGGGCCATTGAAGAAGTCTGTGAACTTCTAAACAGGGCTTTGTTTTCCGCTGTTCAATAAGAAACCTGTATACACAAACTCCCGGAAATTGTGCAAAGCTAATCAGATTGGATTTCGCAAGAGCTCCATTTCGTGTGCAACATGCATGAAATGGGCAGTGAACAGTCCGTTGGCACTCCACAACAGTGACGTCTGACTCCTTGGCATCTTAACATTTGCATCAGGTTTATTTATTTCGGAATTGGAAGAGAGCCTTGAATATAAAACAATCATTTGTGTTTCAGAAAGGGAAAAAAAAGGATGTCAGAGGAGCTGTGGATAGTCTGTGCGGTTGATGCTGAGGGAGCGAGACGGTGAAGGAAAAGGATAAATGATGAAAGTGGGAGTATCTGGGAGGAGAGGGAGGGAGAGCGAAACAGCAGGAGACAGATAGGCCAGAAGATGGAGAGAGAGGGAAAGAATGAGAGATGTGATAGGCATCTCAGGGAGCCATCAAAAACTCCACTGTGGAGAAAAGAAGGGAAAAAAGAGAACTGACATCAGCGGCGAGGGAGCAAACGTGTTTTGACAGACATTCTGCACTTGATGAAATCTTACCTTGCCACTTCGCTGAGACACACGAATACTCTCCGAGACCTGACAAACACCCCGCTGCTGAATTATTCATGCCAGAAAACGCAATTATCCGGCACACTAATGTGGCCAGCGGCGTGAGAGCATTAAAACAACACAACACACACACAAGCAATTCCATCGTGTAAACATAAAGCCCATCGCGTTCTCCTGCCGGCTGTCTGGTCGGCGCTGGCCGCAATTTAACGTTCCTTTTGATCTCCCAGTGTGCACTGCGGCGAGCGCTCAGAAGTCACGTGTGTTTGCGACCGCTGCTAAGCCAGAGATTGTATATCAACACCTTCTCTTCTGCAAAAGAAATAAGTCATTGTGAAGTCTTCAACCACACCAGAGACGAGGAAACAAAGGAACCAAAATAAATAGGAATTACCTCCAAGCTTTGGCTAAAGATGAGGCGTGTTGATTGACATTAGCATGTTCAGTCAAGTAACTGGTAGCAATAAAGTGTTTTGACTGGGGAGTATTCTAGTACTTGGAAGAGGTAGCAACTTCAAAATATTTAATTTATTTATAATAAAATATAAAACAAATCATATTAGTTTGGTTATGATGGCATTTTGGCCAGTGTTTTGTGGTCTGGTTTGGGACGGAATAAAAGCCTCACTTCACTTCACCGCTGCTCTGTCTACTCGATTGCCGTCCATCAGTCAAGCTCTTATGTAGATAAAGCACTTCTGTGTCAGTTCCTAACCTTCACAATACCCAGGCACAGTGATGACACCATATTCCCCTTTCTGTTGTGCATCATTTCTTCTTATTATTGAGTGTTCCACCACCAGCATTGTGTTTTTAAAGTGTTGTATTAATGACATAATAGTCCAACTTTTTTCCTGGAGACTCCTGTGTTCAGTTTGAGTCCGTTTGTACTGTTAAGCTATTTTTGAACACAGGAATGCACCTCACTGAGAAATACATTCAACTTCCTTAAATGGGTTCTATTATGTTTTTTTTTTTTTTTTTACATTTTCAACTTTCTTTAGTGTGTATTGTTGCTGTTTGAGCATGAGCTCAAAGCTCTGCAAAGTTACAAAGTTGCTCCAGCGGGAGCTATTCTCTATATCAGTGTCAGTGTTTCTGAACTCCCTGAAACTGCACTCATTGTAGTCTTGAGTTTCTTCCAGGAACGAACATGTCACAATATTTCTCATAATAATAATTCATACACAGAATAAAGGGGCGGGGCCTGGTTGAGTGAGTTAGTAGTGTGTTGAAACTGACGGTTATGGTAAGGGGCGGGGCATTTCCCAAACGCGCTCAGCTTAACCAATCACAACACACTGCTCCAGCTGACCAATCAGAGCGCATTGGGCTTTTCAGAAGGAGGGACTTCATATAGAAAGGAACTAAACAGAGCGTTACTGACAGACTGGGAAGAGAGGAGCTGCAACATTGTCAAAGAAATGAAAAAGAATGTGTTTTTTGAAAATTGAAGCATGAAAACCTGGCCAAAAACAAAATCAAGACTTTGAAAAGGGGCATAATAGGTCCCCTATAAGACTAAGTTGATTAGTCATTCAGGCAAGACACACCTGAACACAATGAACCAATAAAACAATAAGAATGTGACACAAGAGACAAGGGAAGCACATGACGGGAATGGAATTACATGAGAAAACTAGGAACCTAGGCCAAATCCGAAATCGCCCGAAATCCATTTGTAGTGGTGTCCGAAAACACATTGCACCGCAATAACGTGTGTACAGCCAGTGTACACTCAATGACTGTCCGAATTCACTCTCTCGTTTTCATTCAGTCCTTCAAGTGATCAGAATTAGTGGACTAATGTAGGGAATAGGGATTGAGGGTTTAAATGGAGATTTCTGATTCAGCCTTAGACTAAGCCAAATTACAAAATAAAAGACATGAAACATGAAAGTGAAAACAAAACCCAAAACCAATTGTGACACACACCTGTAGTCTTGACCACGGGAAGTCTCCATTGAGCCTTTTGATTTTTTTTCATGGTAATCTTGATAGATCAGAAGGAGATCTCTGAAGCAGTTTTGAGTTGGTTTGCTTGGAAATCTTGATGTCCAAGCTTGTTTTGCACTCTTGAAACTATTTTATATGCATTATTTTGGGACTCAACTTCCCAGAAAATAACCCTATGAATGACGATGAGCTTTTTGTTTTCATGTTCCAATAATGCACCCATCTGTAGTCAATTGCAACTCTCTCCAAGTTGGAGTAGATGCTCACGACTGTTGGCTTGCTCAATAACAGCAACTCGTCAATCCAATCAAAATCTGGCAGAACGGTCCAGATGACAGGGTGTACGGGAACGTTGTTTCAGCTCGGCACAGAATAGTAATTAAACACTACATTAAATTCCTCTTCATGACCAGTTCAGACTTTTCACGGATCCATTAGAGGCTGAATCTGCCAAGCTAAGAGAATCTTAATTGCGCAATTAATTTGAACGCTGATGTCTACTGACAGTTGGATTTATGGTGTCTATTGAGGCCAGATCCAGACAAATGTGTGACAGGTTCTATTTTAATTCCGCTGATGAGTTGGCTTGATATCCCGCGAGGGACGCCCATTTTGCCAGTCATCTAAAAATCTGATGTGTTTTTCAGAACTTGTTTCAGAAAAATGCAAGTTATTGTTATCGACTTATTGTTGCTCATTTCCTGTTTTGTTCCAATTTCTCTCACTTCACTGAGGAACGTTTCTATTTTTAAATGTGGTTTGGAAGGATTTTGTGAATGTTAAATTCTTAGGAATCGACAACAACAATGCAACTTTTGTTTTCTCATATGGTCACAATTATTCTCAGCAGATAATATCTTCGTTTTTCAGAATCCCTTTGTACACTCGCACTCTGTGTACTTGGTCTTTTCCAGTGCCAACAGAAAGGTCAAGCCACAACATTTATTTCCCCATGCAGCCATATTTGTTTTGAATGTGTTCACTGGATGTGGGAAACTTTAGTAACTCACACTAAATCAATTCAGCATGTTACCTGGACGCTAGCGCAGTTGTTAAATGAGAGATTGCCGAATGTGTTGATGGGGATTGTTGAGGGAGCTCTTTTGTAAGCTCTGGAAAGTTGTAAGTATGTTCAACAAGTGCCTCTGATTGCCTGACAGCATGAGTGTGTTCACCATGGCATACTACCTACTGTTTTTAAAGGAAGTAGTATGCAGTATGCATGTCATGCACATCTTCTGTATTTACAGTATGATACATCTAAGTGAAATGCACATTTTATGTTTAAAATTGTATGCACATTTTATGTCAAGTTAAGTGTAAGGGTTCACTCACACAGGACACATTTTTCGCATTTTAAGTAAAAATGTGTAAAATGGACATTTTTTACTGTTGCAGTGCATCTTGCTGTTTTTTGAGCTTCGCACCATGATTGTCAAGCTAAAAGAAGCTGAACTTTTAAAATATACACTTATAAAGTTAAATGTATGCAAGGAAGTGACATGACAATCACAATTCGGTATGCAAATGGGTCTAACAAATAAGACCAGTTATAATGTAGTGTGCACATATTATGTTGTCATCATTGTCTACATTTTGAATATACTTTGAGATTTTTAGAATTCAATCTTAGATTTCTTAAGCAAAAACAAATTTACCCTTAATAAAGTTAATAATAAAGTGCACTGCATTGTAATGTATTTGTTCTGTCTCAGTGTGGACGGAAGGCCACAACGGAGCGAAAAAGATGCGTTTTCAAACGAAAACATCTTAGTGTGGACAAGGCCTCAAATGAAAGTTTTTGCAGGATAAGTTGTATCCACAGGCAGGCCCGGCTCCAGATATGAGATGAAAGGTGGGCCAAGTCATTGTCCAGGTGGGCCGGGTGTATTATTATTATTTTTTATATATATATATTTTGCTACTATTCAGAAATAAAAATGTTTAACAGGTTTATTTTTACATTCTCTCTTTTTGCGTTTGTAATATTATTATTTTTTTTTTACCCCTTAACAGATCCTGTATCAATTAAGTAACTTTAGATTTGATAAAAAGGGACAGGTCTTTTAAAATAACTATTTACATCACTATACCATTTACAACATCAGCTACAGCTGTAGTTGCAAACTAAAAATGTTAATTTTATCTGAAATGCTGTTTTTCTTGAGAATTATTCTCACGTCTGTTAATGTAGTATAACATTACAGATTTTTGTCCATTGTTATTTTTTGCATTTTTATTTTTACATTCTTATGTATATTTAGAATCTTTTTTTTTTTTTTTTTTTTTTTACCACACAACAGATCTTGTATCAATTTAGTAACTTTAGATTTGAAGAAAACGGGGCAGGTCTTGAAAAAGATCTACTTACATCACTATAATTTACAACATTAGCTTTCTACTCATTTTAGAGAATTCTGTTACAAACTCACCCATGTCCATTTCATGTGTTATTGCTTTTTCATGAGCTAAAAACACAAGGTTTTCCTTTTGGAACAAGAAATCTGTGCATGTTGTGTTTTATTAGGCTACAGAGTGTGGTAACTCTCGATTACAAGTCATCATGAAGATTCAAACTTCGCAGGAAGTTTGATTGACAGGCGATCTGACCAATCATAATCCGCCATCTGCGTCCGACAAAGCAGTCAGGAGAATTAGTAGATTAACGTTGGAGGATTTGAACTTGAATAACGGCGTGTACTGACGTCTTTCCACGGTTAAAACAACATTCCTTCTGATGTTCATTTACTGTATGTTTATTTGATGCTATAAATGAACTAGAAGGAAGAGATGATCGGTTCACCAGCAGCTTTCACTGAGGCTCTACAGCGATCTGTCAGACACATTAAAGAGCCACAAAACGGTATTTATTTTTTAAATTGCGTAAAAAAATGACCAAATTTGAAAGTTGAGACTTTGTTTCATATTAAAAGTAACCTGATCTGTCCTGTCTGTCAGCGCGTTGTCAGTGTCCTTTCTGCTCCACGATGTATGTTTCACTGCATAAGAACATGGTGTGTAGCGTGAGAGCAGCAATTGAATATTGAAGATTGAACAATTTTGTGATTAGCTGTTATGTGGTGTGGGGCCAAGGTGGGCCAAGCTTCTGATTGGGTGGGCCAGGCCCACCCTGGCCCCCCCGTGGAGCCGGGCCTGTCCACAGGTGTGCGCAGGTTTGCTGTGATTTTCAGCCTGGTTTATGTGTTGATTGCACACGGGTGTTTTTTCAGCTCTGATTGCTGACGAGCCGCACCAGAAACAAATGACACTCTAATGTGAGTTTTACCGGCAAAAGACTCAAAGCTGCGTGTGTCCAGATCTGTTGTGTTTCCATCCATTTGACTGTTTCCATAGCAACGGGCAGTCGAGGAAGTGAGCTTGGGCAGGAGGGCACAGGTTGATTGAGATAATAAGCCCCTTTCTTATTCAATGGGTGTGTCTCTGTCGTTTTGTCCCAAATTACAGCCGGTTTGTTTCATCTGTCAGAACCCTGACCGCATCCCGTCTGTCTCCACCCCCCAAAATCCCTCAGAGAGAATTAATAAGACGAAGACCAAACTGTCAGTGGAAGTCACAGTCTGATGGCCTCGTCTCTTTATCCAGGGCGGCGTGTTCTGTCTCTAAAAGAGCCTCTGATATAATTATCTGTCTGTCAAAGTTCTGTCATGGCTGTAAGCCTTCGTCTTAGTCACAGTGAGGTAATTCACCACAACTTCTGCTTACAAGGTGTAAAAGCGAGACCTGCGGTCCTGTCTCTGTCCTGGCAGCCATTAGCATGAGTGTTTCATCTGAGATGTCGTGACGGTAAAATGAGAACAGAGCCGCTCCGGAGCCAAGATCGCTATCAGGATCTATTTGTGACTTGGCAGTCTTTCGGGGAGATTTTTTAACAGCGACTGAATTATCACGTTCACTGGGACCTTGGCTCTCTCACACCTGCCTGGATAAATGCAGTACTGTAAGACCCTTAAATCACTGACGACTTATTCATTGAGGAAAAAGAAAAGTCTTTGAAAGTTCTGAACAAGGTCTGTATTGTATCTGAACTTATATAGAATGATTTGGATAATATTTTTGGAAGACGCAAGAAAACTTACATATGTAAACCATTTGCTTCCTCATGCCGTTATGTAGACCTACATGGTAATGTAAGCCCGTCTAAATCGGTCCAATGGCGGCATCCAATAGAACAGGTGAAGATCTCTGCGCATTACTGTCTTTCCACGTGGCAAAGTAATTTACGTCCATTTAAGCTTTTATCTGACTCCATTTTATAAAGACCTCGAATAGTTTAGCAATACATTTAATTGTTCTATTTAACTCTTTACTTATATTTTACCCATTCATATTAGGAAGCTATGCCGCTTTGAGGTCCTCACGCCTTCTGTCTCACGATCACAAACTCACCAGCTTCGGTCACTAAACAGAAGTAATTGGCTATATACCTGAGATGGTCACATTCACGTTTACACAATCAAAGATACTTTGGTATAGCCCCCGTGGTTTTGCATACACTTGAATTTAAAGTAACGTTTACTTCAGGCAGAGGTATGGCCACTACTACAGATATAAGCTGACCAGCATTAGTTGGCCATGCTGTGCTTTCCTATGTACACTTATCTAAAATAACATTAAATTAAAACCGAGGTAAGACACACCCAGATTTAGATTGGTCAAGCAGCATTTTTTCATTAACAATGGGAATTTGCATTCAGAGTTTACACCTTTTGAGGGCCGATGCCATTTGCCTGGAAGACACGCCCTCCTCTGTGTGTAAGTTATCTCTAAACTCTTAAAAACTTTATTACCTTTTGGTTTACTTCTTTGGGAATGATAGCTTTGTACCAGTCGCACTGAGACATTTCAAATGATACCAAACATGTATAATACTGTATGATAATTATTCACATTAAACCATATAGATTCTTGGGTGAATTTTGGTGATCTCAGCATGAGAGAGAGAGGGAGTGGGGGAAGAGGGAAAGAGATGTAGATTAGGATGATTCTGAGGTGAGACTTGCGTCTCAAATGGTGATACTAACTTCACAAGAGAGAGTTCAAATGTTAGTTTCCTTTGTTTTCTCAGAGAGTTGCCCTCTCTTCCAGTTCTTGCCGTTTTTCCAGTCTTACAGTAATAATATATCAGCATGTGAAAATTAGACAGAATTATTGTAAATTAGAATCATTATTAAGTGGTGTGACTCCTATGTTGGAACTAACAACAGGTTGAAAGAAGGTAAACATAAAGTTCTGCATGCAGTTACATTGCTACAATAAATGAACCGAAATTCAAGCATGTTTCAAAGTCTGCAACTACAATCAGAAATCAAAGCTGATTCATATGTCTTGAAGGTATCAGCATAAACGCTGCTTTTGACACAGCAGGTCAGAAAACCTCCAAAGCGACAAATGTGACATCCATTAACAGCTCATCCCCATCTCTTCTCCACCCAGAGCCCGTGTGTTTTAGGATAGTCGAGCATCGGGAGACGCTCTCTCTCTCTTAAAGCACAAACCCTGGCATCCCTACTGTGAAAATTACCCCAACCGTCTCCATTAGCCAGACTGGCACGCTTAAAGTTAAATTGCTTGTTCAAACCCCTTTTACTCCCCTGAAAATGTTCCCTTGTTTTTTTTCCCCCTTTCACTTCCCCCTCCCCCCGTTTGCCGTCCCCGCCACCAGCGCTTTTGTGGGTTGCATTTACAACATGCCAGTTTGCGGTGCTGAACCCCAAGCCAAGTACTCCCACAATTAAACCTAATATTGCAAAGTGCATTAGAAGACAATAGCATTCTGCGTGCATTTTTGTTTCGCAAAACAGTTTTGAGCTGCCACCTGTTTTTGCTTAGCACTTTTTTCTCTCAGCTGTGACAGCAATTAGCCTAGCTGTTCATATGGAGCGTGCGCTGTTATAGCGCTGTACAGGCCTGATAAACAAGCCAGTTTAGAGCAGTTTTGGGACGTGAGAGCTTGCTGAGAGCATGTGGTGAAGTCAAGCACAGTTAGGTCTCAAACACGCTGTTGTCCTTGTAGCAGAACGTGTTTATATATACAACAGAACACTGGTAGTGATCAAAAATAGGCTGATTATGAAACATAAAGTCTGCTGTAGGTGTATTGTCAGCTCATTACGAAAAATCAAAGTGGTGTTGCTAACATTTTTCAGTTTTTTCATTTGACCTTCTTCATTGGGAATTTGATTCCTTGTATAAATAGGGTTTTTGGCTTCACCTCTCCAACTATTGGTGTCACCTTCACTTTACAGTAGGTGCTGACAGTTCTTTCGCTCCTCGCTTTGAGAGTCTCATCTAATCTCTTTTTCTCTCTCTTTCTTGGGTCTTTGGGTCTAATTGTACCTGAAAGTATTGAATGTGCATTAGCCAGTGTTTAATATGCAGGCTTTATCAGAAGGTGGCGGGCCAAAGAAACAGTGGTGAAAAATTTCATGTTACTATACTTATCATGCACAGGCCTTCTTTGCAATTACATACTTGACTGATTTCTTTTAGCCTCTTAAATTCATTTCCAGTGACCTTTATGTCATTGCCCCGTTTGGGCGAGAAAGTTTTAGCCTTGCTAATTGTTTTAAACCTTTGCAGCAGTTTGAAGCCAGAGAGCAACATTTATCTTTCATTCATTCCTTCCTTCCTTTTGTAATGTTGTTCATTCTTTCTTTAGTTTCTTTCTTTTTTCTTTTTTTTTTTGGTCCCACTTTATATTAAGTGGCGTTAAGTACTATGTACTTGCATCAAAAAATAAGTACAATGTACTTATTGTGTTCATGTTGTATTGTAAAACACTTTTGCTGCTATTGAGGTGTGATACGGGTAAGGTTAGGGACAGGTGTGGTGGATTGGGTAGGTTTAAGGTGTAAGGGAAGGGTCAACTGTGTAATTACAAATGCAATTACATAAATTAATTACAGCTGTAATTACATGCAGGAATTTTAAAAATGTAAGTACAATGTAAAAACATGTAGTTACACAACAAGTACATTGTAGCAAATTATTAATTTAAATGTAAGTACATAGTACTTAAAGCCACTAAATATATAGTGGGACCTTTTTTTTAAATGGAGCCTCTAAAGGAAGGAAAAAAACGTATATGAAAAATTAAAAAATATTTGTCAATGCTTTTGAAAACGTATGTGTCAATGCTTTTGGATTGTCTCGTTCCCCCGAGAAACTCTGCTTTCTTTCCGAGCGAACGCAAAGACTCTTAGGGCAGTGCAAAACAAATGCCTCTCATTTGTTTGTTTTTCTCATTTGTTTTATTTTTTGCTGTCTTCACTTGTTGTTTGTTTTGATTATGTTGATTCCTGTTTTTGGTTTGTTTGTTTGATTGTTCGTTCAATACTTTATTTTTTATTCTGTTAATTGTTTTGAAAGTGTTTCTTCTTGTTTGTTTTTTTGGTTTGTTTGTTCATTCAATATTTTCTTTTCTTTTTTTAAAAGTTTGTTCTATGTTTCTTGCTTTTATTCATTTCTTCATATTTTTTTTAGTTTGTTTTTCCTCTGCATGTTCTTTCTTTCTTTCTTTCTTTCTTTCTTTCTTTCTTTCTTTCTTTCTTTCTTTCTTTCTTTCTTTCTTTCTTTCTTTCTTTCTTTCTTAATTTCTTTCTTACTTTTTTATATTGTTACTGTGTTATGTTTTTGTTTGGTCTTCCTTCCTTCCTTCCTTTAGTTTGTTTGTGTCTTTTTAGTTGTCATCACTTAATTGTTTGTTCATCCTTTTGGTTAATTGTTTATTTTGAATGTGTTTAGACTTTTGTTTTGGTTTGTAAGTTTGTTTGTTTGTCTTTTCGTTCAATAACATACTTTTTTTCTGTTAGTTGTTTTGAACATGTTTTTTTTTTATTAGATTTTTTATTTATTCTTTGTTTCTAACTTTCACTTATTCAAAATTGTTAGTTCATTTTTCCTTTGTTTCTCTCTTTTGTCTCTGTATGTCCATTTTTCTTTCTTTCTTTCTTTCTTTCTTTCTTTCTTTCTTTCTTTCTTTCTTTCTTTCTTTCTTTCTTTCTTTCTTTCTTTCTTTCTTTCTTTCTTTCTTTCTTTCTTTCTTTCTCTCATCAGTCCCTATGGAGTGAGAGTGAACGGGAGACGTCTGCTCTTCTCTCTCTCTCTGTTCGTACCGTGTTCAGACGCTGTGTTATCTCTCATGGGCTCTTCTCTTCATTGTCTGTGCACTGACAGTATAATTCGAGCTCACTCTGGAAACAAAAGCATGTAATGAATGCACACCATCCAGTCTGCTTATGAATGAATTAATTACTCGCGAGCACAATGGGCCGGGTCGAGCTGCATGCTCCTTCATAACGTGAGGCATTTCCCTCTGCCAGTGTCTGAAAGAAATGTACAGTGTTGTGAAGGCTTGTGACAATGAACCAGTGGTTTGTAACACAATTTCAGACCTTCAAGCAAACCGTTGCATGTTATAAAACTTTGAGGTCAGAGACTGGCAACCTGTGGCACTGGCTTAAAGCCTCTTCTTTCAGAATGACTGGGCATATTGAAGCTGAGATTTCAACGGTGGTGTGCTTTACTGTTTAAAGGAGCTTAGCTTTTGCTCGAGATCGTAAGTCTCTCCAGGAGGATTATACCCGTTTTATTCAGTGCTTGCTAATGCACACAGGACTATTACTGCGGCGCAAACAAACACACTCATAATAGTCATTTGAACAAGAATATGCAGCATTTGGTAATTTTACAACTGATTTAAGTTGGTCACGCGGATTCACCAACAGAAATGACTTGGAATTTTTTTTGCCTGCAATATTTCACCATAATATCCCTAATGTGACCGCACCTTAGGTTTCAAGGTAATCATAATGGTTAAGTTGCCCCACACATTTATGCTATGCATTTATGATCTCCAGTCATGCAAACTGTTGAGGAAAGGTGTGCTTTTGCTTTTCAGAGACAGGTTCATTCATTCATTCATTCATTCATTCATTCATTTGTTCATTCATTTATGATTTGTTTTCCTTTACTTGTCTGTTGTTTGTTCTTTATTACTTTGTTGGTTAGTCTTTTGTTCATTCTTTCTCACAATGATTTGTTTGTCTGTTCACTTGTTTTGTTTTATTATTCATTCCAAGCTGAATTACACTTACACTCTTGCTTTGTGACAGCAAGTTTTGGTTGATTCACTTATTAATATAATCTTGGAACTTTCTCTCTTTCCTTTTGATTTATCACCACATATTCTTAAGAGTAGTCCATAGTGTTGTCATTTTGCCAAGGATTGTTACAGACAGAATGGCACCAAAATCTCTGACCTCTATAAATATAAGCTCATCTAAATAACTCGCCCAACAAAGTAAGGGAGTAATTGATGAGGCTCTGTCTTTACTACGGCTGGGTATTGTTTGAATTTTAACGATTACAATTCCGATTCTGATTATCGATTCCGATTCTTGTCGATTCCTAATTTTGATTCCAATTAGGTAAAAAAAAAAAAAAGGATTAATCATTCACATTTATTCTAAGTTTTATTGCTAATAATTTAATTGCATACCATGAACAAACATCAACTGGATAAAGAACACTTACACAAGGAACTTTTGCATATGGTTTCAAAATACCATAGCAAAACATCTAGCCTAACTAATTTATTTCAAGCATTATTTAAAGACAAGTAAACACTCAGTAATAAAAAAAAATAAAAAAATAGCAATCGCACAAATGAATACAACTGAACAAAGATCCATGTGATAAGGTTCGATATGGAAGGAAGAAGACGGTCGGCTGACTGAGACTCGTGCTTTTATTCACTCAGAGAAATATAAACAAAGTGCGCTTCCATAAACTCTCTCTCTGCACTGACAACGTAGCAGTCACATGATCCCAGCAGTATGAACATCACGAGTTCTCAGTCCGGTCTCTCTCCCGTTTCCCATTTCCGGGTGGCTTTATCCGGTCTCTCCACGCCAATCACAGGTGTTTCTCATTTTGCACTTATCCCACTACACCACTCGTCTCCTGTCTCCTGTCCTGTCTCGTGTGGATCTTCTTGCGCTTGAATCACATTAAAATGCACACAAAGGAATCGATAAGAGGAATCTAATTTTTTATTTATTTATAACAAGTATCCCATTCCTGGTCTTAAGTATCCAATTCATTGAATTGAAATGAATTTTGATTCCCAACCCTAGTCTTTACTGACAACTCTGCAAACTCCTTCGAGTGCGTAAAATGTTTCTCGGTTGCCATGGAAGCTGACAAAAACAATGTTATCCGTCAGAGGCGAGAAGTGGCCTAAAACTCACAAAGATGATTCTCCATTCAAAAACAGCAATGTTTCTGTCCATAATGCATATCAGTGCTAGAGTGAGCCGGTGAGAGGCACTTCATTGTGTCAGTCTAAAAGACTGTTGTCCTCTCTGCGTACTTGTGCGTGATAGGAACTAAATGAGTGTGTGAAAATCACACGCGTGAAAACCGTGTTAGCACTGCATGTGTTCTTCCTGGCGCCTTCACCTGGTTGTTGGTTCTTAACCTGAGAGCTGCGATTGTCTGCTGAGAGCCACCTGGGTTGCCATGGCAACTGCTCGGGCACGGGATGATGGTGTGTGTGTGTGTGTCTGTGTGTGTGTGTGAGAGGTGTATTATGAAAGGAAGGAGAGATAGGGGCCTCACCTGAATGCTTGGCTGAATCTCTATAACTCATCTCCAGCTTCTTTGCTCTCGGCAGCTGGACTAAAGCCAAGCACCTGGCATTCTTCAAGTGTGTGTGTGTGTGTGTGTGTGTGTGTGTGTGTGTGTGTGTGTACTGAACCTTTCTTTAAACGCATTACTTTGGCTTTTAATGTATACAAGTGCTACTGAGAGTGGATTTTTCCCCAATGAATCAGTCTTTTAATGACTTCCCTGATGGAAAATTCTGGTTTTGGAATATGGTAGCAGATCCAAAGTGGTGTATTAGCTGTGACCAAGATGATCTACTAGGTTTAAACTAACACTATTTGCTGCATAAAGCTTTGGATTTTCTAACAATGTAATTATGAAATAGCTTGTTCACTGATATGGAAGTGTATTTATATCATGGGTTTGAATCTGCACTGTAATTTTATGTTCCTGTGAACAACAGGAGATCGTCCACTTAATGGGTGTCAAGACAATTCTCCATAGAAACCACTGTAAACATGCTGTTTAATGAGTCATGTGATCCTGCTGTGTTAATCTCCTCACCTCTCAATTCAGCACTCTGGAAAGCTATATTGTGTTTGTTTTTTGTGTTCATATTATATGCATTGTGTTGATCTTTAATTGCATGTTATTCATGCATCAGATTTTATATGCATTTTATATAGTGTAAAAAGTGTGTAAGTGTGTACCACTTACGTCGCCAAATAGAACTGCAAAAATAGTAGGTATTCTTCCCCATCTGTCATTGGTCGAAACAGACCCATAGCCCCGCCCTAAACTCTTGCCATAGGTTAATTTGTTGCTATGTTGGGCTATGCCTACTTCAATGCTATATAGTATGCAAAAAATAGTATGCAAGCTGAGTAGTATGTCATAATTCACATTTTTCATAAAAGAGAAGGTAAAACGTCCCCCGATAGACCAACTTATTCCGGTGAAATTCTAAATTATGCGTCCGATGGACACTTTACTATCCCATGAGGCCACGGGAGAGGATTTATATACAGTATGGTGTGAAACGACATAACCGACATCATAGGTCACATAACAACGACAACATGACGGATTGTAGTACGTCCGAATTTCATTCATACTACACACAATCTTTCCATACAGATCATACTTTTTTAACTGTCGCAAAGTAAGTTTCAAACCAAATGTAGTATCTATGAATCGATACAGGATGCGATTTCAGACACAGCAAAAGTGTGAATATACATATGTTGGTGGAATTAACTTAAGTGGAAGTTGCTTACTTATAGTTGCATATTAAACTAAGTGCAAATAGCAATAGATGTCATTTACAGTGTGTAAATGGTACCTAGATTCTATTTACATTTAGTAAAAATAGCATATTTTCTTAGCGATAGCTGCTATTTACACGAAGTATACATAGTGTAAGGATGCTTCTTTGTTGCATTATTTTCCTGTTATCACTGTAAAGCGGTTTTGAAACCATCTGTATTGTAAAAACCGCTATATAAATAATGGTGACTTGACTTGAATATAAATAGCAATATATTCTATTTACACTATGTAAACATATAAGTATTTTCTTTGCAATAAGTGTAAAGATAGTAGCATAGTAGTAAGATGCTATTTTTACTTATAAATAGTGGCAGATACTATTTGCACCTCAGTGTTGTTGTACGTTAAACAGTATGCAATAATAACATAGTGTAAATTATTATATTTAATAGAATTATTAAATGGATAGCGCCCTAGGTTCTCACCTACCCATAACTCTACCCAATAAACACTTTATTATTGAACACACATTAGACATTTCTACTGTTGACAATCCAGCATCTTCCCTAATTTTGTCTGGTCCAATCAGGCGCCAGTGGGCGGAGTTAGTGTAAATAGCCTCTGCCAATAAGGCGGGCTTAGTGTAAATAGAAACTCAGATTAAACTGGAGAAAGTATTTTAATAATGAAACAATAAACACATTTTTCCTCCCTTAACTTATCAATATCTTTTGTGCCTTTCCTTTATCTCTTTAGAAAGAAGAACAATATGATTTAATATTGACTCCGGATGGAACGAGAGAGTTTTTGACCTTTGAAATCCCTCTCAATGACTCGGGCTCGGCAGGGTTAGGGGTCAGCGTCAAGGGCAACAGATCTAAAGAGAACCACGCTGACCTGGGCATATTCGTCAAGTCTATAATCACTGGAGGAGCCGCGTGCAAGGTGAGGAGCGTCTGCGGGGCACGTCCTGATTTTGCCGAGTTAGACACATTCCTGAGTCAAGACATTTTGTTGATCCTGGAACAATATTCATGTCCAAAAATTGAATCATAACCATATCCCTAAAAACCTAATCCCACCCATAAAATCCCTAAAATGAGATGATGAATAACACTGATGTAGAAGCACCTATCCCTGGTTATAAGCCTAAACTTGACATAAACTGTAAACTCCCTCAAATCTGATTGGTTGATTGGAATGTTGATCCAGGAACACGTTGCACTTGTTGAAATCAGGTTCTGCCGGCGGTCTGATTGGCTACATGCGTTTTTTCACATTCGATCTTCATTCAAAGGAAAATGTCCTTGTGTGTGCAATCACAGGATGGGCGGCTGAGGGTAAATGACCAGCTGATAGCAGTCAATGGAGAGTCTCTACTGGAAAAGACCAATCAGGAAGCCATGGAGACGCTCCGCAAGTCCATGTCCATCGAGGGCAACAAGAGAGGCATGATTCAGCTGATCGTTGCCCGACGGCTCGCAGGGAGAGGAGAGGTATGTTACACACCGTCTTTAGCATGTACGAGAACGTCCACTGGTCTGTTTTTACATTGTGCTTTTTGGCTTTAAACTGTGCTACGTTTGCATTGTCAACATGCCCTTGTGAAACAGAAGTGCGCTTCATTTTACTGGATGTGCAATGTTGGTGTTCTTCAAATCTTAAAAGTATATATTTACAACAACAACAAAAAAAACTGGACTTGCAGATAATATAATACAAATGAAATTAAACGCCACTTTAGTGCACATAAACAATACACTTTCATGACTATGTTTCTTAATGCACTTAAAGGGTTAGTTCACCCAAAAATGAAAATTCTGTCAGTAATTACTCACCCTCATGTTGTTCAACCCCGTAAGACCTTCGTTCATCTTCGGAACACAAATTAAGATATTTTTGATTAAATCTGAGAGCTGGATCACTCCTCCATAGGCTTCTAAGACGTTATAACTTGCTGGCCCAGAAAATGCATTAAAGACATTGTTAATATAGTCCAGGTGACTACAGTGGCTCAATCTTAAGTTTATAAAGCGACGAGAATACTTTTTGTGCGCAAAAATAACGACTTTATTCCACTATTCATTTCCTTCTCTCTGGGCCTCGAGTTTTTTCACGTAGTGAAACTGCGTAGCGCTTCTGTGTTGTGCGTCACACGTAGGCTCACTATTGGCCGACGCTGGTCATGTGTGTGATGCGTGTGACGTACAACACAGAAGCGCTACGCAGTTACACTACGTGAAAAAACTCGAGGCCCAGAGAGAAGGAAATGAATAGTGGAATAAAGTCGTTATTTTTGTTTGTTTTTTTGCGCACAAAAAGTATTCTCGTCGCTTTATAAACTTAAGATTGAGCCACTGTAGTCACTTGGACTATATTAACGATGTCTTTAATGCATTTTCTGGGCCAGCAAGTTATAACGTCTTTAGAAGCCTATGGAGGAGTGAGCCAGCTCTCAGATTTAATCAAAAATATCTTAATTTGTGTTCCGAAGATGAACGAAAGTCTTACGGGGTTGAACAACATGAGGGTGAGTAATTACTGACAGAATTTTCATTTTTGTGTGAACTAACCCTTTAAGTACACTTTTAAAAAGTGCACTTTGAATAGTGTACAATTAAATGTTTTACTTCAAAATACATTTTAAATCATTGTGTTTTAGCTGCATTTTAACTGTAGGGTGTTATTTGCTATTACATTTAAAGTTAATATATTTTAGATGTACGAAATTGCAACTTCATTAATTACAAATGTATTTACATGACATACAAGTTTCAGTAGAAATGACACTAAATTATATTTTAGTTGCTTGTCAGTACCTTCGGCAGTGCACTTTAACCGTATTTCAAAGACAATAGAAGGAATTATGAAATTGAATATATAAAATGTACTTAAATCCTACTTAAGTGGGTCAAAAATTCACTCTAAAGTTAAACTAAATGCATTTAATATAAACTTAAACTCAATTGAATTTTAATTGAAAAAGAATTTAAGTGTTTGAAAACTTTTTTTTTACATTTAGTTTGCACTTAAGTATATTATTTTGTTATAAATACTTTCTGTTTGTGTACTATTTATTTATTTTTCATCCTTTTTGTTTTACTAGGAAAAACTAATTACAAACAGAGCAGAACATTTGTGTTTGTCTGCTGAAGGACATTTCTGCAGTGACGCAATGAGAAATGCATTTTACTATAAAAGCCCAATATAATTTATCGCCAGTTATTCCAAAGGTTTGTCCACTTCTGCCAGTAGGTGGCGCTGTCACAAAACCGCATGTGTGCGCTCAGGGCATTGTGGCGATGATAGATGGAAAGTTTAATTTTGAGGAAAGCCTCAAAGTGTTCCAAAGATTCAAGCTTTGTATGTATTCAAGATTCAAGATTCAAATGTATTAGTTTTGATGCATTGCATGTGATTGAGGTGGTATATTAAATAAGTGTTTATAATATCTGACCAACATGGCCTGGAGATTATCTGACCCAAATTTGGGGATGAAAGCTGAAGGATAAATTTGAAAAGTATGTTTTTGACCAAATTAAAAATGGTGGAAATTCTAGTGCAGAATAAATTGAAACATTGAACTCTGCGTGACCCCAGGAACCAGAACAGAGTTTTGGTGGCGCTAGAGGGACTTTCGCTAAAATCGGCAGTCAGGTACTACGGTATTTACCGCAGGGCTACCATAAACTTTAATGCAGCATAAATAATAATAAACTAACAGACAATAGTTCAGTGGCTGGTCATTAAATGCTGATTATGAATATGAGTTTCTGCTGTTCTTCCTGCATTAAGATGAACGCTCAGAGTGACTGACAGTCAGAGTTGAGTCGTATGTGAACACAGGGAAGTTTGACTGCAGAAAAAGTGAATTAAAGTGAGTAGTTGTTATCAGACAGACACAGGAGACGGGGAGAGAGAGAGAGAGAGAGAGAGAGAGTGACACTGGGGTGTGAGCGCAGGATTGCGATCGAAAGCAATTTGACCGCTGAAATGCTCATGCTGATTTGTACTGATAACAGATGGCAGTATGAAATATCAAATATCAACTCCAAATGCCATCTTTTCCATCCCCCCTCTTTCCCCAATGCAATCCTTTGGATGTGTGTTTGTGTTTCTTTTCTCTCTCTCTGTCTCTTTTTTTTTTTGCACTCACAGAGTCATAACATCAGAAAGTTTAATCTAACACTTATCTTTCTAAAGAATATTCGACAGACGCTTTGAAGCCGCGGCGTTCGGAGGAGATGAAACTCAGAATGATGACTGCTTATGGAAATGAGATGATAGTGTGTGACCGCACTCACGGATGATTCCCAGAGGAAAACCTTATCGCTCAGAACTTGCTCTTTCGTAGCTCAGGGGACTCAATGGAGTTCTCGTTTATGTTTCTTTTAAGTATCGGATTTTTCTTAAGATTTCTTTGGGAGAAATAAAAATAGACAGTGACAAGGCAATCGTTGGCTTACAGTACTAGTATAAAGCTGTACAATGAAAGTGGATACTATAACTCAGATCATTTGCTTTTGGAGATATTTGATGAGCAATGTTTGAATTCATGATGCTGAAACTCTAAAGGAGAGCCAGGAGACTTGCTATCGGATCTTTTTGAACAATTCTTTAAAAGATTTATTAAAAGAACCATTCCACAAGAGTCAGCTCGCTACTCACTGGTGTTTACGCTGTGAGTGAACACTGTAAAGACATAGGGCCCTATTTTAACGATCTGAAACGCAAGTATCAAACACAAAACGTAACTTTGTGGGCGGATCTCGGCCGCTGTTGCTATTATACCGGCGGGATAAATGACTCTTGCGCCCGACGCAAATCTAAAATGTGTTGGTCTGAAGTCGCTTCATTACTCATAGGTGTGGTTTGGGCGTAACGTGAAATAAACCAATCAGAACATCATCTCACATTCCCTTTAAGAGCAGGCGCGCTTGTTCCATGGCGGATTGCTATTATAACGGCGGATTTGCCAGGAGCGGTTCACAGCCGAGGAGACCGACGTTCTCGTCAGGGCCGTAAAACACAGAGAATTGACATTGGGGATGGAGAAACACACCCAAATTAGCTTTGCTTAAACAGGCGTATGATAATTTGGGTAAATGTGTAAGCTAGATTCATGCCTATTTTTTCACATCTTCATGGACACAACAATGATTTCCCTCGTGTGTTAATATTTTTCCTTGTAATAATGTATGGTTTTCTAAAAATGAAAACTGCTGCTTCTGTGTAGATGAGAGAAGCAAAGTGTGTGTGTGTTGTGCACACGCTACATTATGGCCAAGCATGCGCCCTTAAAATAGCATCTGAACGCGCCACTGACTTTAGACGAGGTTTCTCCTGGTCAGTGGCGGAATTGTTTTCTGAAACTGCACAATAGCACCAGGGAACGTTTGCGCCGGATCACGCCTCCTCTTTTCGCTGAACCGCCCCCGGGAGCGCAAGTTCATTCCCTAATTTACCGACGTGCGTCTGTGGAGGGAAAAGTCCGCTGGGTGCAGAATAGGAATGATACATGCGTCGCTGTACAAAGTCAGTTGCGCTGGGTGCAAGATAGGGCCCATCAACCCTTTGATTACAATGTTTCATAATCTACAGTGACCCCAGAGTGACTAGATCAGTGCCTGTCATATTTCACAACCGTTCACAAGTGTTTTCAACCACATACTGTGTATTTTTTTTTTCAGACATTTAAATACACGTAGTGAGATTTTTTTAAATGTTTTTTTTTTTTTAAGTCTGTTCTGCTCACCAAGGCTGTAATTGTTTATGGAAGCTGGTTTCCGCCACAGAATAAAAAATAAAAGAGGTAATTGCGACTTTTTATCTCACAATTCTGACCTTTTTTTTTCTCACAATTGCGAGTTTACAGAATTGTTTCAGAATTGCGAGACATAATCTCGCAATTGTGAGATAAAAAGCCGTAATTATCTTTTAGAATGTTTTACTCGGAGACAAGCTTCAATACTTAATCAATCAATAATACAGTAAAATCAGTAATTGCAGCAATTACATTAGTAACATTAATGGCAAAGTTCCCCTGAGTTACATCTGGCAAGTGACAGAACAGAAGTTACTTAATTATACAGTGAGGATGAGACTCGTGCCAGTTGATGTAGATTTTTCTTTATCATTTATTTCGTAGAATGTAAATATATTAACACGACACGAGCGATGAAAAAATGAATGGATGAATAAGAAAAACGCAAGCTTGATGTTTGATATTAAAAGAGCCGAAAGAGGCTGATGCCAACTGCAATCTAACAACACTGTATTCGCACATATCACACATATTACATCTCAGAAGTCGATCAAACAGTATTTTAGACACGTATGACATGAGGAATAAAACTATTTGCTACCATCAGATAAGTATGTGTGAACCGGGAAAACACGAGCGTGAAACCAATGAATGCATGAACTTCCGAGTCTACAAAATGCCTTTTAAACTTTATATCGTGTCCTGAAGCAAAACTTTGGAGAATAATTTCAGTGCTCAATGCTCACTATAACGTCTTGAAACTTGTGAAGATGAATGTCTTCTCTTGGGAATGTTTGTTTCGGTCTTCAGCTCCGGCTGGTTCGGCTCCTTCCAACACTTTTGCTCATGCGTATATACTTTTTTTTGGATATAGGACTTGTTTAGCCAACACAGATTTTTCACTTTGACTTTGACTGAGCACAACTAAATATCTTCGGTGAATATAAGTTTTTAATTTTAAGTAAAGACCTTAAAGGGGTGGTTGATTATGATTTCACTTTTTGTGTAATGTTGCTGTTTGAGCATAAACAACATCTGCAAAGTTACAACGCTCAAAGTTCAAAGCAAAGGGAGATATTTGCTTTTAAAGAAATCGCTTTTTAAGGACTACAACAAACAGCTGGTAGAGACTACACCACATTCCTCCCGGGTTAGTGACATCACCAACCCTAGAATTTACATAAACCCCGCCCCCTGAACACGATTGATAGATTATCAAGACAGAATATGCTAATCAATGACTAGAAGATAACTACACATAAGCTTCATAAACTCATCAACTAACCATTCAGAAATGTTGTCTACATGTTATCACTTCTTCTTGTGTCTCTCCATCATTGTCTGACTCCGGTTTGAACATAAAAGGCTAAAAGTTTTTGAAATTTTCAGTGCATGTGTGTGTGAGGTAAAAGGACATGAGCTGTTGAAGCTCCGCCCCCTGTGCCGGGAGCAGCAGCTCATTTGCGTTTTTGCTCACCCTCAAAAAGTTAAAGTTTTAACATGCTATATAAAAGCATCTGTGGGGTATTTTGAGCTAAAACTTCACACACACACTCTGGGGACATCAGAGACTTATTTTACATCTTGTGAAAAGGGCATTATAGGACCCCTTTAAGCTATGATTAGTACAATGCAGCTTTTTATGGGGATAATAATTTGGAAGTCATTTATTGAGCCAATTATCAGTTTCCACAATTTTTCAAAATGATTTTTTTTTCTTTGTGTTACTTTTTGTACCCAGTAAAAAAAAAACATAAAAATGATGTCTTTTGTCGTCATTCACGGACGTACACACAGAAACCCCCCGAAACACGCAGCGGCCCACGGCAGACACACTGCTGAGCTCAGATCAGTCTTTATTAGCGTGTGTGTTGAGTTTCTGCTGGAGCTTTGAGCTCACGCTGAGATCCTGTCCCCTCACACACGTCCCATCCAAGGTCACCCGTCGCCTGCCGAAACGCCCCGGCTCTAGCTCTCTCTTATCTGTCTGTCAGATGAGGATGAGGAGGAGGATGAGGATGTTTGCTTTCATCATTCTCATCAACTTTAAAGCATAGCTGGACCCCGCTGTGGTCCAACATACACTACAAATTGCTCTTTGATATGGCTTTCAGAGAGAGAGGGGAAGCTGAAATAATAAAAATAGAGAGATGGAGAGAGTTGTGTAAGTGTGAAGAAGAGGAGAATGATGTGTAGAGAGAGTTTGCAGGAGTGTGTGTCGGGGACGACGGCTCTGCTCTCTGTGACAGACGGCAGTTTGCTATTGTCAGAGAGCAAATGCAGGAAAACAGAGGCCAGCATTAAAATGAATAAGATCCATCACTGTCCGCTGGCGTGTGTCTGTGTGTGTGTGTGTGTGTGTGTGTGTGTGTGTGTGTGTGTGTGTGTGTGTGTGTGTGTGTGCGCGCTTTACAAAATGCAGTCCTGGTGCTTGGGAAGGAAATGTTTGTGTGAGTGTAGGAAAGAGGCTATAAAATCTATATTTATAGAAGTAATTTGAGACAAATCTAACTAATAGATGTAAAAATAAATAAATAAAAACATGAAAAAAATGCATAATTAAATGTGTAAAGCCACTACTCTTTTCCAGGTCAAAACATACCTGAAGGCAACAAAATGTATATCAATTAGTTTAAATTGGTATACCTCTTACATTTTTTTTTTCAATCTGAAATAATAAATAAATAAATATGTATTTTCACAGTCTTAACACATAATCAAAGTTTCATTGTTCTTACCTCTTGTTTAGAAATTTGTATGTACCTCTTTTGGGTCAAACCGGACCCAAATACATTAGGATAGTTCAGCATTGTTATTACTGTTAATTGTATCTGTAAAAAAAAAGAATAAAAGTCATTAATTAAAATAAGATCAAATATTAATGTTATATGAATAACTTAAACTTAAAAAAACTTGAATAAAAATAAAACCTAATTCTAACAAACAAATAAATAAATAAATAAATAACATACAGTGCATAATTAATATTAACATACCACTGTTGACCTCAGAAACATCTATATAATTGTAAAATGGAATTATACAAATATATTTATAAAAATGTAAAGGTACAAATACAAATAATAAAAATGTATTTGATGTTTCTAAGTTGTGCATACTACTATGTCCATTTCAGTGTGTGTAAAACCATACGGCTAAATATTATGTACAAACTCTGAGATGCGTCTGCATACGCAGCTGTTTTCTGATACATATGATGCAACTTATGATGGCATCATCATGTTTCCGCTGACCTTTGGGAACAGCCTTTGTGTCTGCAGCTTTTACATTAGTAAAGTGTGTTCTTCTAACTGAAGGCACTTGCTCTTTCGGCTCATAGAGGGAAGTTCTGACATGGGGAGAGTGACCTGATTTTGTCACAATTACAGTAGATTCAGAGTCTCAAACTGTAAATGAAGGGTTTAATAATCAGCCGCTGACTTGAGTGAAACTCTCTGGGGTTTCAAGCTGAGAATCTGGGATATCAGACTGCCTTTGGTAATTGAAGCAGAGATGTACTTCATAAGGGATCGTCTTGACCCAGATAATGATGTAATGTATTATTGGTCATTGCGTTTTCTTCTTCAGTTCAATAATTGAGGCTGAGCGATTCCAATCGATGGCTTTCCGTTTCTATTAATATAAGGTCATATGTTCTCAGGCAATTATAATTCTTGCAGTCGTTTGAATTCAATTAATTTCTTAAGATACTTATCATTGTTTCTTGGCACTGAGTTTTCCCTCTACCCCGTTGTATTAAAACTATGTGACAAGTAAAAAAAATAAAAAAAACTTTTCAGTTTCACTGTTTATTACATTTAATGTTTTTTATTACAAAATGTTTTGGTGCAAGTTATCAAAGTTCAACAGAGCGCTGGAAGACAGCCTCTGAGGATTGTGGGTAATTGCAAGCGTATGTTGCTCCTCATAAAGTTTGGATTTTGAGCCTATCAGCGCTGGATTATTAAAATGAGAAATTAATACATTTCCCCGGATCACGTGTGTCCAATTAGTTTTCCACGCCTCTAGTGTGCTGCTAAACTGGCTTGTGACGTCGAGGTGTCATTACGGTTGAATCGAGACGTGTTTGAGGCAGAAGTAGAAATTACCTTTGAATTTTCTGTATGTTTAGATGTACTACATTCAAAATGCTTTGGAGTCGAATGTTAATGGGTTGACGATGTGTGTAAAAAATATCAGTAGCCACTTTTCCACCGTCGGGCCTGAAGCTGAGAAGCGCTGTGGGCTTCACTAAAACACACCTCTCTGGAGCACCGTCACACACACATCATTTCACCAACTAATGGAAGTTTTATCAGAAAACTAACCATAAAGAAATCACTGGAAACTAGCGAGATCACAAAACAAACTTGATAAAAGCGGCAGTTTGTTGGCCTTTTTGTTGTTTACCTAAAGCTTTAAAACCCAAGCGTTGCTGTTTTACCACAGTTTTACACTAATTACTGATACATTGATAATAATGAATTAATCTGTGTGAAGATTGCATATTAGTCACACAGAAATAAAGTGGTATTTACCGTTATTTCACAAAAGAAAGAGGACACACATACTTATTCAGCGGCGTCTGTTTCTGTTTATTTGTAGTCACATGTTTTCATCACATTTAGAAAGAACTATCATTTCTACACATTTTCCTCCATAAATACGACCTGAGGAGCTTTAGCACAACAGTCCCAATACAGTTATATTTTCAGACAGAGAAACTTGCTTTATTTTATGACATATGCGGATCTAAATATGATTATCAGACAGTCAGGTATAAAGATACAAGACGTACTGACAAATAAAATAAATACAGGATTGTGATAGCCTATATAATTTGTCTGATTTCTTCAAGCAGTCATATTTACCACGTTTACTATGGTAATGGTTAGCGCGCATAGCCTTTTTGCATCACATATACATATTTCTGCCTTATCCGGTGAGCAGAATCCACATCGGATCAGAAACAGAAGGTGTTCAAACACTCGATGTTTGACTGGCCGACACACACGCTTCGGGCCCGATAGTGGAAACGAGCTTTTGAACTACAACCAATTATTCATAGTGTTAATGATTTTCAACATTGTGTCAAGAAAAATAAAGTTTTCAGTGTGAATTTTCATATGACACACATCATCATCATCATCATCATCATAAACATTGTCTGAAGAGCTGTGAGTGGCCCTCAGGTCCACTTTTTCATTCACAGTTTCTTTGATTTCTCTTTGTGGAAAAAAGAAAATATCCTCAAAGTTATTCCACACAGCTGGGAATCCTTTGGGGAAGTAATAAATGCACACGCTGTCCTCGCTCGGAGATGCTCTGTTCTTTGAAAGTAATGCATTTGCATCAAGACAAAAATGTCACTGTGGTTTGATGTTTTACAAAAGTACTTTTTAACTTGGTTTTACTTACAAGTGCTTCTCATTTCCTTCTACAGTACTTGTTCAGGTTATTTGAACTTTGTAGATTTGTCTCAGAGGAGGTGTACAATAATAACCTGGTAGATATTTGATGTAATCTGCTCTAAATGGCAAGAGAGAAAAACAGAATATAGCACCGAATCTAAACCTGTTTTACACTATTTGAACAAGCAGCGAGTAAACAAAGCAACAACGTCAGTGCAACAACATGCTCGCGTTGTCTATCTATCTATCTATCTATCTATCTATCTATCTATCTATCTATCTATCTATCTATCTATCTATCTATCTATCTATCTATCTATCTATCTATCTATCTATCTATCATCTATCTATCATCTGTCTGTCTGTCTGTCTGTCTGTCTGTCTGTCTGTCTGTCTGTCTATCTATCTAATATCTTGTTTCAATGGGTTTTTTTTTTAAATTGGAAAAAAAACCAGTAAAAAGTTGGCATAAAACAGAAGTTGCACTAGTCTTTTCTTCTCTATTGTGACGTATATCAAAGTAAAACTGCTTCTCGAATGAAAAAAAAAATAAAAAATAGTGTAAATGTTTAGTGTTTTTTTTTACTGGTTTTCCAGTAAAAATATCCATTTTAAAACACATTAAGTAGTCATTGTTGCTGTGTCAGTGCTGTAACTCATTAATTCCGGTGTCAAAATGAGTACTCTGCTTTAATGTGCAGTGTGTGAAATAGAAATTTCAGACTGTAATCCATTGGCATTCTTGCTGAAGTACGTCCCGATTACCAAGAACTGTGCATTTTTTACTATTAGAGTGCCTCCTGTGCATAAAAACAACCCATGTGGTTTGTGTCCACATGACGTTTATGAAAGCTGACATCAGGAAGGAAGTGTCATGCTGGCCACAGAAAACTGTCCTGCTGAAATGAGTGTCTGATCGATTGTGTCTTGAGAGAGCTATCAATCTGCCTGACTGGTAAATTATGGTTTTATTAGCGTTGAGCCAGACTGCGGCTCCACGGGGCGAAGCAGGGCATGATGGGACGCATCCACATACGCCAAGCAATATGAGGAGGACCTCTGGATCTGTACTTCATTAGTTTATTTACTCTCCGATGGACCTTTTTGACATGAACTCACAATGACTTACTGATGTCATATCGCTGTGATTGCGATTCAGGAGGATGGCAGAGGCATCATGGGAAATGTAGTTTTACACCTCAAAGAAATTGCAAATTGGAAGGAGTGTGTGTGTGTGTGTACGAGGCCGTCTTGTTTGACTGGAGGCGTCCGGGGAGCAGAATGAAGACTGCTCTCTCTAATCCACTTACAGCTCAGGAGGGAAACTCAATTGGTTCACCTGAGAAAGTAATTGATTGAATCAAAGGGCAGCGCACTGAGCCACAGTGGCATTGAGCAGATCGGGTGTCACGACACACACTCAATCTAACTCACTCACACTTCACAAGGTGAACCGAGACAGTTGTGTACAGAAGAGATCAGTGGAGCTTCCATGTGGTCTTTATTTTCGATTAATATAAGCGAATATTTAGACTATTCATAAATATAACAAATATATTCATATATTTACCCTTACTCATGTTAAGATTATATTCATATTTATATTATTTAATTTATATAAACTTAACTATATTCATGTATTTCCTTTAGTTTTTTAAACAATTTCCAATTTCTACACTTATCTTTTCCCTAAATTTTTAGAGTTAAATTAAATAATATAAATATAAATATAATCTTAACATGAGTAAGTGTAAATATATGAATATATTTGTTATATTTATTAATAATATATTATAATAATAACACACACACACACACACACATATATATATATATGTATATGTAATATTAGATATAATATTATTATTATTATTATTATTATTATTATTATTTATTTATTTTTTTTTATTAATCCCGCATCAGATTTGGCTGATAAATTACTCCCAAGAGATCAAAAGTCATTATTGTGTTAAATCAAGTATTACAGAACATTACAAAAAGTAGCTTTAGAAAGAAATATTTGATTTGATTCAACATATATTTTATTACACACAAACTTTTAACAAACTTTTGTTGTTGTTGTGTAAATCAGTATCATATTTGCACTTGTGCTCTTCGGAAAACAAAAACAGCACTTGTGATATTTCTTAACTATGATACAAAAATGAGACAAGAACTCATACATACTAATACTGCCCATATTTATACATCAACACATGTCCAGTATTCAAAAAAACGTCCCACCTGGTGAAGTATGTCCGTAAAGGAAGGTTAACCAATCACAATAAAGGTCATTTACATAAAGTCTCAAAAGTATAGTAGCAAAAATCTTCCTTTTTAATGCTGAGGGTCAAAATGGTCAGGGAATTGTTCTGGGTGCAAGAAACCTTGACTAATACTGTATTATAAGTGGATTTCAGATTTGGCTCCTTTAACTTGAGCAGTTGTACCCATTCAGTGCCCTTACTCTCACCGGCGAGAGAATTAATTCACCCACTATGGGGACACATAATAAACTGTCACTGGCTCTAAAGCACAGTATTCACAGGGTAAATCTGAGCAGTTCGACCCACAGCTGCACAGCCTCGGGCGCTTGTAGCCGTCATAATCCACTTGAAAAATAGACTGGAAATATGTGGGAGAGGACAACAGATCTGCCATAGAAAGGGGCTCATCTCCTCTGTGTAAATGAATGGGATTGTAGAGATGCGATAGAGAGGGCTAATGAGGCTGTCTGGGTCTCTGAGAGATCTGTGTGTGACAGCGTAAGACCTGTCATTACAGGCCGCGAGGAGAGAGAGGGGACGCGGGATTAACACTCAGAAACAGCATCAGGACAGCGGAGCCTGCACATGTGTGTGTGTGTGTGTGTGTGTGTGTGTTATAGACAGGATTAGAGGTACTGTATGATGCTGATATATAGGCAAGGAGATCTTCTCTCTCATCCAAGGTCAGACAGGATTTTCTCAAACATGTTCTAATGTAAATGTGAATACGTGGAGGTGAATTACAGTGATTTTATCACGACTAGGGCAACAATTTGATAAAGACCAGTGTTAAGTTGTTGCATTATTCATAACTAGATTTTTTTTGTATTGTTCCTGTTGTGGTGTTTGCCAGTAGTGTAATTCAAAAGTTGCTCGGTCAATACTAAGGTATTATGACTGCCATTCAGAAATGAATTGAGAATGTCTTTAATTCAGTTAAATTTAGATTGAGAAATTTTACTCAAAATTGCAGTTTGAGTGTACACAATTAAAATTAACTAATTAATTGGATGGATGGATGGATGGATGGATGGATGGATGGATGGATGGATGGATGGATGGGTAAAATGGGTGGATGGATGGATGGATGGGTAAAATGGGTGTATGGATGGATGGGTAAAATGGGTGGATGGATGGGTAAAATGGGTGGATGGATGGGTAAAATGGGTGGATGGATGGGTAAAATGGGTGGATGGATGGATGGATGGATGGATGGATGGGTAAAATGGGTTGATAGATGGATGGGTAAAATGGGTGGATGGATGTGTAAAATGGATGGATGGATGGATGGATGGATGGGTGGATGGATGGGTAAAATGGGTGTATGGATGGATGGATAGATGGATGGGTAAAATGGGTTGATGGATGGATGGATGGATGGATGGATGGGTAAAATGGGTGTGTGGATGGATGGATGGATGGATGGGTAAAATGGGTTGATAGATGGATGGGTAAAATGGGTGGATGGATGTGTAAAATGGATGGATGGATGGATGGATGGGTGGATGGATGGGTGGATGGATGGGTAAAATGGGTGTATGGATGGATGGATGGATGGATGGGTAAAATAGATAGATAGATAGATAGATAGATAGATAGATAGATAGATAGATAGATAGATAGATAGATAGATAGATAGATAGATAGATAGAGGGATGGATGGAGGGATGAATAGGCAATGCCAGCCTCTGAGGAAGGCTGTAAAGGAAGTGTTTAATCCACATGGCTGATCCTGTTTGAGAAGCACTAGATTAGGGGAGATTACGAGTAGAGAGGGCAGAGTAAACGGGTTCATAATAACTCCTCTCCCAAACTCTGGGCCGTAGAAGATCTGTGTCTCCCACAAGCACATCAGTTCATCCAGAACTTTATGAAACACGTTCCTTTATAAAAAACCCTCCTGTTTCTATCTCCCTCTCATTCTGTCACATCTGTCAGATTTCAATAAAGGTTCATAAAACAAATCCTGGTTTTGTGAAGAAAAGCTTGTCCGGCTGAGCGGTTTATTGTCAGATGAAGTTGTAATTGTGTTGAGCTCTTGTGTGCGTCAGTGAACGTGCTGTTTCATCAAGTCAGCAGCTCCAGACTTCATTAAATGTCTCATCTATTTTAAACATCTGTTGTTTTCCCACAAACGTCCTGAACGGGCTGGGCGAGATGTGTCCTGTGTGATGGTCATCCTGCAGTCCAGGCTTGCTTGTCTTTGATGGATCTAGATGCTCAAAACTGTTTTGGTTGCTATTGATCAGATGACATCAGTCTCATTCCCCCAAACTCTCCACCATGAACGGTAAACTCACATAAGCCCCTTTCATACAGCGCGTTGATCCCGGGAAATTGCCGTAAAATTGCTAGAGTAAACGCAAACACATCCCGAAAATTGATGCCGGGATCGATGCCGGGATGGGGACCTAGAAACATTGCCGGGATCAGTCCTGGAACGCGCCCTGTGTGAACAAAAGCCAGGACCAATGCCATAAGAGGTGTTTTGTTGCTCTTAGAAGAAAAAAAAATGTGTGCAAACTAGAATGAAGCCGAGACCAGGAGCTCCTTACTATCCGCGGTGAAGCTGAGAGCGTACGCGATGTGTTAGTGTACGGCCGAATCCGGAAAAAATGCTCGAGCGTAGTTTCTCGAGATCGGAAGTGCATTAGTAAACTTAAGACGCTGCATAAAAAAATCCACCAAGTGCACGACTACAATGGAGAGAGCGGTAGCGGAAGATTAGACTGGCCTTTCTACAACACATCCTGACGTCATGTGTCTTTACGGGTTCTTTATGGGATGTGTGTGAACACACTCACAGATTCCAGAAAATCACTGGCAGTGTGAATGAACCAAAATCAAACGATCCCAGGACAAATCCCGGGACACATTAGCCGCGTTTCCACTGTCGGGCCAGAGCCGGGCGTGCTAGTGCGTGCCAGGGCCAGTCGCGTTTCCACTGATCAGGGCTTACTCGGGACCAACGGCCAGGATTTTCTGGCCCGTAAAATACCTTGGTCCAAAGCGGGCCAGCTCGGGCTAGAGGAGTGGTTACGAACAGAGGCGGAGTTTACCTGAGTCTGGAGACGCCAGCGCCGGATGATTCTGTCAGCTAACATCAGCATTAAAGACTTTTAAAATCATTTACCTCAAAACTCTCTTTCATGTTTGAACGCCCTCTGTTTGTGATCCGATGTGGATTCTGATCACCATATAAGGTAGAAATATTTATACCCGATGCAAAAGACTATGCATGCTAACCATTACCATAGTAAACATGGTAAATATGAATGCTTGAAGAAATCAGACAAATCATAAAGGCTATCACAATCCTGTTTTTATTTTATCTGTCTCTTTATACCAGACTATCATAAAATAAAGCAACTTTTTTTTTTTTCTGGGAGCTTCCTCTGTTTCACCGACTGAAAATATAACTGTACTGGGAGAGGACGTAGGGTACATTTTGTAGGGAATGCAATGATGCATTCATAAAAAGCCTTCCCATAGTTCCCTTGAGGTTTGTCTCCAGATCCAGAGAGCTGTGTCTAAAAACACTGACATGTGGATCTTGGTCTTCCTAGTAGACAGGAGCGCAGGTGGGGAGAATTATGGGTTTGCCTCATTCAGGAGAAGTTCCTGTGGGAGGAAGTGAAACCTTCTCACGATCAATGCGGGCCCGTGGGGAAAGTGTATAACACTATAAGAACATGATATCTCATGAAGGACCTGAGATCAGACCTCAGTCAGCGACAGCCTAATCATACGAGCGCAGTAACAGCTCTATTAGTGCTGGAGACAGGGGATGAGGAACTGAGATGTGCTGGACAACAGATGTCTGGCTTCAGATAATAACTTTATTTTAATTTTTGAGTTTTGTTTTGCTCACAAAAGCCATGCATCTGACTTTTTGTTTTGCGTTTTGTTTTGAGATTATCATTTTTTTTTATTGTTTTAGACGAACATTTTTTTTTATTGTTTTGAGTTTTGTTTTGTTTTGAGATTTGTTTTGTTTGTTTGCATTGTTTTAGATGAGCATCTGACAGAATTTTGAGATAATTGCACTTAAATAAAAAAAGAATCTATTTTTATCAACTTTTATTTGACTTTTTTTAGTTTTGTTTTGAATTTAGTTTTGTTTTGTTCGTATTGTTTGAGGCATGCATCTGACAAAATGTTACAATTGTGCTTTGTGTTAAATTTTGTTTGTTTTGTTTACATTTTAGGCTTGCATTTGACAATTTGGTGACAATTGTGCTTAAAGCAAGAAAATTTGTTTTATATTACAATTTATTTTATTTATTTTTATTTTTTATTTTTTTTACATTCTAGGCTTGCATTTGACAATTTTGTGACAATTGCGCATACAGCAAGAAAAACTGTTTTATTCCATTTAATTTTAATGCATCTGACAACATTTTCTGACAATTGTGCCTAAAGCAACACAACTATTTGTTAAAGGGACAAGACAAAAAAAAAAAAAAAAAGCAACTGAAAGATTAAAAAGCCAGTATATTTTTATATATATGTTTTTCCCTCATTCTCTCCAGGAGTCTCCGAGTTGCCCGACTGTGTCTCTGAACTCTCCACGAGATGAACATGAGCGGCGGATCTCTCAGTCGCTGTATCCCGGAGAGAGCCTGGACGACCAACACACTCCACGACACACCATGATGGGGAGATTGATGGGTAAGACTCATAATTTTAGTCTTAGCCACAGACGCGCCTGGTGTATCATTGCACACAAAAATGGCCTGAGCTTTCCCGAACCGAAGAACTCCAATCTGATCGGCTGACTTTAAGAATTATTCTGGATTCAAGACGTAATTGTTTTCATCAGTCCAGATGTCCTTGCTTACCTGTAATTTCTGGTTTCCACATACATTGTATCCGGAATGTCATTAAAAGGAAATGGTTCAATTTGCATGTCATTCGAAGATCTTTTCCTGTCTAAAGGGGCTTTCACACCGTGTAGTTATAGGAACTCAGTTATAGGAACTAGCCACCAGGGCGGTTCCCAAGAACTAATTTTCCCCTAAAGTAATTTTCCTGGTTGCATTTGCACCGCCTGTAGGAACTAATCCAGCATAGGCGACGTCATTAAGGCGCACCATGATTGGTTGAGAAGTGCCTGGACTTCGGTCCATCTATCACTGTTTTTCATGTTCGTGGAGTAAGTATATGTAAACTGTGTGTTTGCATTGCTTTTTAAAAGTGGCCTGTGCCAGTGTTTCACATGGCATGCGTTCAGCCAATCAACTTAAACGTACGTCATTGGTAGTTTCTAACGTTCTGGGTTAGACACAAGCGGCAACCTTCCCGTCTCTCTCTCTTGAATCCAACACGGAAGTGACTTAAACTGCAATTCATCGACTGGCCACTAGAGACAGGCTCCAAAAGAGAGTCAATCCCATAGACCCCCATGTTAATATACCCAATTTTACAGCAGAAAATAATATGTTTACAGCCTGGTACAAAAAGTGGTTTTGGTCTATATAGCTAATTTTGCCCATCATTACAACTGTGAGGGGGGTGAATATTTTTATAACTCATCCGTTTAAATTATATTAAGCCTTAAAGTTGTGCATAATTAAGGGTGTGGCCACTTGAGTGACAGGTGGATTGCCGCTCCTGTCACTACTAGCGTTTGTCTGCTGTCTCTTAGCGTCACGTCACCTCAGCTAATCCACCTCGCTGCCCATTTCCAGTTATCCGGGAGTGACGCGCGGCCAAGATGGCGACGGCCGGCTCCACCCACTTTGGGCTTCAAAAATGCTCTTCAGAAACCTACGGGTGACGTCACGGACACTACGACCATATTTTTTCACACAGTCTATGGTTAGATACTACTATGAAGTCTAATTTAGCCGTTCCTATAGCTAAAATTGGTCCTGGTTCATTTGGTGCAAACATATTTCTGCCTTTAGATATAGGAACTATGAAAATGTTCCTCTGGTGTGAAAGCCCCTTATGTTGATGGCTCTTGGTCAAAATAGCTGCAATGTGGGACAGTCTTTATGGGGATAGTCATATTTTTGTGCTGCAAGACTATGTACAGTATGCACACACACACACTGTTTATATATGTCTTGACCTTCTGTTTCCACCGGAAATATACGCTTTAAATACACAGATGAATCAACACCTGGACACACACAGGCTCAGCCCAGCCAGTCCCAGCATGCTCCTGTGGTTTTGTAAATGGGGGTTAATGTCATTTTCAAGCCTCTGTCTCATCCAGCATGACTCTTTCAAGTCAGTCCTGATTTTTCTCAAACTCAGCTCCATTTCTAGTCCTGCCAGACGATTGGAATCGACAGACCAATCCTTTCACCGTCATGCTTGTCATTTCACAATCGACTACTCAGTCTTGAACAATAAGCTCTTTAGTACCTGACGCAAACCCTGATCTTCCTCCTCCTCCTCATCCCCTGCTTTTCTTCCACTTCTTGTTTTCTCTCCTCTTCTTGTTCTGAGCTTGTCTTCTGCGTGTGTTTCTCATTGCAGTGTGATAATGCGTCAGTCAATGACGTCTCGTTCTCCTCAACAGAGTTACAGTGGCAAATGCGTCTGATGGCCGATTGCACTTTCAAAGCCTTCTAGCGTTTTTTGGCCTTTTGTTGTAATTTGAATTGATAAATTTAAGTCGATAGAATAATAATATATTTTATTATTATCACTAATACTATATAACATGTTATATATATATATATATATATATATATATATATATATATAAATATTTATACATCATTTATATTATATATAAATATAAATACTTAATATATAAATATATATACATATATATATTTAAATATATACATGCATATGTGTTTATTTATATATACAAAATAATTATACACAGTACACACACATATATTATATCAACACAAATTTTGGATGTGATTAATCGTTGCCCAGGACCTATATATACATATACATACATATATATATATATATATATATATATATAAACAAAATCAGATCTCAAAATTGTCTTTCACCTTGTGTCTCTGTTTTTCACTTCTCATTCTTTCCTAGTTGGTTTACACAAATGTATGCATTGACACTTTTTCTCTAAAAGCATGCGAGTGAATCTTCCCCATCTCCTGTGCGGAGAAACTCTAAAACTTCTCAGAAAGCAGCACTTCAGAGAGTTTAGCTCTACATCTTCTCCGGAGGAAAGTAAAAAGGCAAAGTTTGAGAAAGTTTACCTCAGGGATGATGGCACCCTTCAGCTATTGTAGGCCTGACACGTTGTCATATATCTCATAAACTTTAGTTTTCTCGCCACATGCACCTGAGAATAGTTTCGCCACTTGTCAGTCACTTGCATGACATGTTATTTGTGTTTGTGAAAACATGAAAATTGCAACAATAACAGATGACACATTAAATGGCCCATTACTGACGTTCTGAATGACAGAATGTCCGTCCCGTAACTTTCTGCGCTGTAGGACGAGAGGTTGGACCTTGATGTATGTGTTTGTCAGAGGTCATCTTCTAAAGGACCCGGGTGAAGACCTGCCTGACACCGCGTGCTGCATCACTGTCAGGGAAATAGTCTTCAGGAGCCACAACTCCTTTCACACATATTAGCTGTCACTCAGGAGGGAGCAGACATGGCAGGTTTGAGCTACAAGGTTAGCGAGATAATGTCGTCTCGTGGCTGTTATGACAGGTCGGGATGAGGAATGAAACTTTAAAGCTTGAAAACAGACTGAAATGGGGAAAAAAACTCACAAGAATAAAGTGCTATAAGTACAAATTGATAGTTGACACAATTTAGGGTACAATTTTTATATGACTGGATAAAGGAGACTATTAATCTTAGGTTGAGTTGTGGTCTTAATGTTCTTTTGGTTAGTTAGTTTCTTGTTTTTGTCTTTATTTATACCTGTCACTATTTCATTATAAATGGTCTTGCAACTAACAAACAAACAAACAAATAAATAAATAAATAGTGTTATTCATCTGAATTAATGTACGTAAAAACAAACAAAATCAACATGTTGCAAAATGTTGTTTAACTTTTACCTGCCAGTGTTTTTTTGTTGTTTTTTTTAAGCATTTTGATAATTTTCACAAAACTTTCATGGTCCCCAGAATATTTTGTTGTATGAATATCTGAAAATGGAATATTTTAATATCCATTTTACCTATCCATCCATCTACAGGACCATTTATACTGGCAGGCATAAATAAAGACAAGGAACATGATAATAATGATAAAATCCAATAAAAAAAGAAATGTAAAAAAAGCAGTGTCCGAAGAAACGTGTGAACTTTGGTTTCAATGACAGGGCCGAGCATAATGGAGCATAATTCACCACTGTAGTGCATTGTGTTTGACATTTCAGACAAATCACGTCCTGAACGACAAAAAACAAAACAAAAAACAATTTAAAATGGGATCCGACCTTTGAGACTGAAATGCATTTCCGAAAATCAGATTTTAATTGTCTTTCAAACCAAATACGAATGATTTCACGTCATTCTCTGCTGTTCAGGTTGCAAATAATTCAACCGATTTTGCCCTCTTCTCTCCATCTTTTCTTGTCACACGTAACATATTCCTTCTTCCTAGAGGTGAGGTGTGAAATTGCACCTTTTCTGTCTGGCAGCCGTGCTGTAGATGTTGGATTCTCGTAGTCTTTTATGTCCGAGTTGCACTTAGTGCTACTTTAACAAGTTAAACACAGTTAAAGTGACACACAGAGGGACTTTTTTCAATCATTTAAGGCAATGCGCTGTACCATTTTGAATTTGCCCTTCACAACTGTTGATTTGGAGAGAGAAGTGCCTCTAAGTGTGTGACGGGAAAGGTTAGCCCCATTAAACAGCGGAAATAGGCACTGTGGCTAATGCTCGTACCAAAAAAACGAGGTATACGAGTCCATTAATAGTCCTTTGTGTAAAGACTCACTATAGTCTGCCCATACAGAGACATATTGAGTATATTCTGAATGAATCTACCTCTGAACGACAGTCATTACAGTTGCGAATGCCTTGTGCACTTCAGGTAATCACAGTGGCAGAACATCTTAGAGTGTAGCCATTTAGACAGAGCACTGGAAATCATCTTTGCCACCTTTCAACAGGTAGAAAAAAGAGAAAGAAGTCATATTGCCTGTAGGATAAGGTCATAAGCCATGTTGGATTAGCACATGATAATAGTTAGGCTGCATAATATAGGCTATTACCACCACAACATTGTGAGGAAGGTAATTTTGAAGTCATCATTTGTGACATTCAGCGACTCTTCTGTGAAATCTGATTGTGCTTCGGCTAACAATTTGGCTGGCGATTAAGCTTGAGATTTGGTAATAAGGCTTGTGATTCAGCTAGCAATTTGACTAGTAATTTAGCTTGTGATTTACTTAGCAAATTGGTTAGCTTGGTAAGCTTGTGATTTGGTTATTGTTTAGTTAAGCACTAAAGCTGTGATGTAGCCTAGCTATGATTTGACTAGAATTTTAGCTTGTGATTTGGTTAATGATTAGCAATAAGGCTTGGGATTTAGATAATATTTCACTATTCATTGAGCTTGATTTAGTTAGTGATTAAGCTTGTGATTTGGTTAGCGTTTACCTAGCAGTAGGCCTAACTCTTGTGACTCAGCTACAATTCAACTAGTGGTATATATTGTAATTTACTTAGCAATTTGGTTTGTGATTGGCTAGCAATTGCAACTGTGTGTTTTGTAACTGTTAAATTACTTACAGGTACCGTACCTTTAATCATTATGTATACACTTTTATCCAAGTATGCAGAATGCTGCAACAGAACTGATTTATCTGAGGGAGACGCAGACATGAGGGAAAATGCTTTGGAAACTCGTATATCAGAGCGCTAATTATCTTTAGACTGCTTTTATTCCTTAAACATAAAACTAATTAACAGGAAAGCTAATGTTGCTTGTCTTTGCAGCTGCATTAGCGATTAAACTTAACTACTTCAAAGTTAAACTCCTTTTTTTTTTTTCATGCGCTTCTTCTGATGTTTTGTCCACCACCAAAACATTAAGTTGCAAATTAATGAATCCTGAAGCTTACTGTAAGCTTGTAATATTTTATCTTTGTGTAATATCTGTTCTCATATAAAGAGATAAAAGAGACATAACACTAAATATCAGTCAGAGTGATGGGCGGGGCTTAATCTGACAGTGCCATCACATTGATTGGCTGCAGTGGCTGTCAGTCAGAGTGATGGGCGGGGCTTAATTTGACAGCTCCATCACATTGATTGGCCGCAGTGGCTGTCAGTCAGAGTGATGGACGGGGCTTAATCTGACAGTGCCATCACATTGATTGGCTGCAGTGGTTGTCAGTCAGAGTGATGGGCGGGGCTTAATCTGACAGTGTCATCACATTGATTGGCTGCAGTGGTTGTCAGTCAGAGTGATGGGCGGGGCTTAATCTGACAGTGTCATCACATTGATTGGCTGCAGTGGTTGTCAGTCAGAGTGATGGGCGGGGCTTAATCTGACAATGCCATCACATTGATTGGCCACAGTGGCTGTCAGTCAGAGTGATGGGCGGGGCTTAATCTGACAGTGCCATCACATTGATTGGCCACAGTGGCTGTCAGTCAGAGTGATGGGTGGGGCTTAATCTGACAGTGCCATCACATTGATTGGCTACAGTGGCTGTCAGTCAGAGTGATGGGTGGGGCTTAATCTGGCAGTTCCATCACATTGATTGGCCACAGTGGCTGTCAGTCAGATCGATTGGCGGGGCTGTCAGTGGGATGAGCTGATGGCTGTTAAACTGTGTGAAGATGTAGCGTATACACTGAGCCTCACATCAATCTAACTGGCAGTGTGAATCCACCTCTCGCAAGTCTCTACTACACAGGCTACTTGTCAAGGTATAATGCAGCAGGTGGCAGATACACATCCCGGCCTGAATCAGATGTGTTTTTTCTTTCTCCATTTCTCTTTTCTCCTGTTGTGTCTTGGCCAGGATTTTGTGGGATACGTTGTTTAAAAGAGTGGTTATTTTAATAAAAGTACAGAAAGTATGCAAGATCTTGGCAGTAATCAAGGATTTATTTGATGTGGAGTGAATTAAAGCAGTCTTGTTCGCTGTGAGCACAACTTTGTCTAAATTGAAAAGTCCAGTCAGAAGCAGAAAATCTCACTGTGTCGCAAATTGCGGACCCGTCAGTCACGTCTGGACGTGCTGTTTCGCAGGATAATTTTTTCACACCACAGGGATCATGGAAATGTACTTCACCTGTTGATGGCTGGAGAATTGACAACATTTGCCGGCCATGAATATTTCTAACTGACGTTTTCTTATTGTGATTTTTTTAGAATATATATATTTATTTAGTCTTTCACTGAATCTTTGCAATAAGCAGTGTGAAAAGCTGGTGAATTGCAGAAGCATATTTAAAGTAAAAATCAGGCATTTTTTTTCAAACATTTTTATTTTGTTTGCTCAACGATTTATTTTAAAACCATCAACTCTTACTAACTAAGCTTATGATAGAAAATTGTGCAATTCAATATATTAAATTCAGATCAATCTGATTTACTCGCATTTATTTAACATAATGTATCAGTTATCGAAACATTACAATAAAAAAAACCTAAGAAATAACAATAAAAATTTAACTTAAATGTTTTTGAAAGAAGTCTCTTCTGTTCATTGAGGCTGCATTTATTTAATAAAAAAGTTTGAAATCTATTTTAATCTACTTTAAAATGTAGCAGTCTTCAGTGTCACGTGATACTTTAGAAATAATGCCAATATGAAGATTTGCAGCTCAAGAAAATTATCAATGTTGAAGAAAAAATTGCTGCTTCATATTTTTGTGAAAATTGTGATGCATATTTTCAGGATCCTTTGATGAATAGAAAGTTCTAAAGAACAGCATTTATTTGCAATAGAAATATTTTGTACCAGTGTAACAAAGCTCCTAACTATCATCCTTGTTGAATAAAAGTGTTAGTTTCTTGTTTGTCTATTTTGACCGAATTGTATTTACTCGCCAAAGCTGACTTGTTGCCTAAATCAGCTTTTAGGAAGGATAGGAATATAATCTATATATAGATAGAGAGATGCGAGAGAGGAAAAGTTGAGCTTTTAATATTTCACTTTTTCATCACATCTCTCCGTGAATCCCGAGCTGTGACCTTCTTTTCCTCAAGGTATATTTGTCTCTGTATCTCTACTCTCTTGTGAATGGCACAGGAGCAGAACTAGAATGACAGAGATATGCTGGGAATTGCATCACACCAGCAGCGCCTCCTCAGACTCCCTCGGCTTCTCTTAAGTGGTTTGTCTCCGCCTGTCAGATTAGCACACCCGCTGTATTAATCTGCTGATGAAGACTACAGGATAATGAGAGCTGTTATGCTAACAGGTGGAGGGTTGATGAGAGATAACAGACTTGCAGTGACCACGAGAGCCTGAAACGCTCGCAGAACGAGAAGAGAGAGACCCGCTCTTATTGTTGTTTCTCCCTGTGACCTTCCCCTGTGATATTACTGTCAGGGACCTGACCTCTAGAGTGTTACACACACACACAAACAATGCATGTGTACATATTAGGCCTGTCATTTAACACATTCATTCACTGCAATTAGTTCTAAAACAATAACATCACACAACAAAACGTGAGCTTAGAATTATAAGGTTTTATCTCCGTTTAGGGTAGTTCTGAGATATTGAGCATCAAAGTTTTTACATCCCAGCTGGCAATGGAGAGATGGAACCTTTTTATTTTATTAATAACTACTAACAACATATTTTTTTACAAAAATAACACCACACAGGCATTAATAAACACCTAATGGATCAGATTATGTCAAAAACTCAATTTCGACCAAAAGTGGAGATAGAACCTTATAATTCTAAGCTCACGAAAATACACACAATTAATGGATTCCCATCATGTAAATTCTGCAGTAAGGATTTTTCAGATGGTGATACTATTAAAGAGGAAATATTATGCCCTTTTACAAAGTTTTGGGCTCTACTAGAACAGGTTTTCCTGCTTGAATGTTGATTATTCTCCTCATATTCTCCATTGTTGTGGCTCCTCTCTTCCCAGTCTGTCAGTAACGCTCTGTTTACTTCCTGTCTCTATGAAGCCCCTCCTTCTGAAAAGCACACTGTGCTCTCATTGGTCGGCTGGAGAAGTGTGTTGTGATTGGCTTCGAGTGTGTTTGGGAAATGTCCCGCCCCTTACCATAACCACCAGTTTAACACACTACTAACTAACTCAACCAGGCCCCGCCCCTTTATTCTGCGTATAAATTATTATAATGAGGAATATTGTGACGTGTTCGTTCCCGGAAGAAACTCAAGACTACAATGGAGGCGTTTCAGGAGTTCAGAAACACTGACACTGATATAGAGAATACAAGTGCACATCAAGGGTGCGTATAGTATACGATTCCTTGTGAATTGTAAAATGACAATGGGACACTGTCCCGTCTCACGGGCCTCACAGATGCATGAAGCAAGACCTCTAATACACACCAATTGCACTAGTTGACACAGGGACTAAATGTAAGATTGTAGTCTGGCCAAGAACACTATTTTTTGAAGCTTTTGACTGCTTTTAAAGGCTCTCCACCTCTGGTAGAGCTCAGAAGGATTTCTTTTTGTCAATTTCTGTAAGGTCATGAATTTGTGATATCTGACTTTAAACTGATCTCAGCTGTGTGTCTGAAAAAGCATCGTGAGTTAAGTTGATCTACGATCCACTTAGGTGTATGATGCTGTTGAGAAATACAGCCTTGGTTGGCTAATACAGCCGTGCTTATGAGAAGATTTTTGCTTTTGCTTTGTTAAAACCTGCAAGTTTTAACTTCAAATTTGTACAAAGGATAGTGTATTCTCTAGTATTCTCTTGAGCTGATGTTGTACTTCAATTCCACCAAACAAAGACTGTGAATGACTTTTTTTAAACTTCCCATCTGGATTTCAGTTATAAAATAAATCTGTGTTTAGGTCTTTCTCAGAGAAAGTTTGTGTGATTGCCCCTGAACTGTCAAAACTTATGAAAGACAAATTATCTCTCATTAAGACTGAGGAAGCTGCTTTTCTTCAGTTTTTATTATTTCTAGTTTAATCACCATAATAATGTTGTTAAATTGTTTAACAAATGAATATCTTAAATAACTAATGATTATGCTAAATTATATCCATTAATAGTCTGTTGTTAATGTGTACTCGAACCATTTGATTTTCATTTACATTTATGCATTTGCATAAGTGACATGCATTGCATTCAAGGTAGACATTTTATTAGTTGCTTTCCCTCGGATTCGAACTCATGGCCTTAGCATTGCTAGCCGTGCTTTAATGATTGAGCTACTGTACATGCAAGCTAATATTAGAAAGCTAATGTTGTTAAGAAAGACAACTTATGGTTACAACTATTTGGCTAAGATGTTAAGTTTCTGAGTTGTCACAGTAAAGGTAATTAATGGAACATACTGTGAGTTTCGAACCTAAACCATCTGGTTACTGTCACAGTGGTTGGGTTGAGCTGTTTTGCTGGTTTTAAAGTTGTTTTGGGCACTTATCATGTTGTCAGGCTGGGATAGCAGCTCTCTGACCAACTATACCAGCAAACCACCATTAAAAATATATATTTTGGCTGGGAGTGGATGCATTGCATTGTTCTTTTGATGGCGGAGGCTCTTTCTTTCACTATTTCCTGTGTTTACAGTATAAGCCCATTCTCATGTAACCACACTCAAATCAAATGTGACTGAGTTAATGTTGCCAACACATGTGATGAAATATAATGTCAAATGGTCACTGTACTTTTGGAAGATGTATTCTGAAAAACACAGCGGAGAGGCGGTGGCATCAAAGACCCTCAGATCTCAATGATAACCTGCTGGATTTCCCCGACCACTGCAAGTCACTGTGGATGGACATTCATGACAAACACTTGGCTTTCACTCAATCCCCTGCTTCTGGGAAAATGTGATTGTTGATGACTTTGTTCCTAAATACATGGGAGGTTGTGATTAATACCACATGTTGGCCTATTTCTTTCATTTAAAAATGTTTTTGGATTACCGGATTACACAAAGTTGCATTATGCTTTTTTTCGATGACTGGAGGAAACTGAAACCTTCTTGTTCCCCCAGGTCTGTTTCGGTGAAGCCCAGCTTTCAAATCGCCTTCTTTAGATGCTCTTGAAATAAACCCAGTGCACCGACTCTTCTCAAAAGCTTTTGCTCACTATGAGCTAAATCAATGAGACTGAAAACTTGCTTGAATCTGCTTGAATACCTGGGAAAATTGAAGTCTTATGGCATGACCTTTCATTTTGTGCTTAAATTTGGGTTGAAGTCACATTTTGGACCTTATGAACACCTCAACCATCTTAAAAACCATCCTGGTGACCTGCAGATGTCATATACTGGATGGTGGCAGTCTGATTTGTTGCCACCAGGACAAGCTCAACTAGCTCAACCAACAAGACCAGCATGTTCAACCAGCTTCGCCAGAAATGACAGTTTCTTCAGCTACATTAACTTAAAGTTGCTTAATTTTAAGGTTTCTACGCTATATTTTATTTGACTTTATACTACGGGGTTGTTGAATGCTTTATTCTGATTGGTTGACAACCGTTTGCACTTATTTTTTTAGTTAATACACAGCTAAAGTAGTTCCAGGCATGTTTTGACCGCATTATAGTTCCATATCACATCACCAAATTATTTACGTTGTTTCAAACAGCAAAAGAACCAAAACCCACAAAGATATTGACCAAGCAAATAAATATAGCAAACAATATGATACAAGTATCAAATTAATTCAGTTTGTGCCACAAATTTATGTTTTACTATTAATGGAAAGCCTGCTCTCTTTCTCTTGCTCTCTTCCCTTCGCGTCATGGCCGCATTACCACCTCATTCATTTTCCAGTAATTCAACAGCCCATCATCAATTATTCCTTACTTGAGTTTTCCCACACTACAAGAAATACAAGTAGGAACTTTTCTGATAAGTGATTGTCCAAACTCCGCTTCCCTCCACCAACCATCCTGAAACCCTACTGCCCTCTTTCATTCTGGACGCAGCATCAAGGAACCGTTTCATTCAAGTTTATTTGTTCGAGCCCCGATTTGGGTGGCCAACGCTGCTGTCTACGCCAATCACTTGATTCCCACAATGGCTTGATTCTGGGTCCAGCAAACAGGCAATGGGGGGGACTATTTGTTATAGCAAGAGAGACCCTGCAAGGGATCGTCTGATCGCAGCGTGACAGAAAACAACAGCAGTCCGCCACCATGCCATCAGCGCCCTGCGAGGAGAACATCGTGCAGATTAAACAGAAGAGGCAGTTACAAACACAAACAGCTCCTTCATGAGACCCAACAGTTTGGGAAAGACTGCACATGATTGCCTTGATGTTTATCCCCAAATGACCTGAATCAAATGTCCTCGGGATGCAAGCATGATGCAGAGGTTTGGAAATCTTCACCGATTAAACAAAAGCATGATGTGTTTGGGAAGAAAAGATCTTTTGGGTAAAGCAACAGTCTTTTGTTTTTGCTTCAGTCATCCAGTTCGAGCCAAACTGCGTCCTGTTTAGCTTGCATTATGAAATTAATTGTCGGATGAATATCGTAATAAATGGATCATGCTAAAAATGCATAAAACAACAAGTTTCTTGAGGTTGTTTTTCGATGAGTAACAATCTTTTTGCACTATTGGGGCCACATCCAAACTAAGGCTACGTCTACATTAATCCGGATACATTTGAAAACGGCGTTTTCGTTTAAAAACGCTCTCCGTCCGCACTAGCGTTTTCAAATGCTTTACAGAAGTTTCTCATCCACACTGAAACGTCTGAAAACACCAAATTCACCTTTCAGTGCATGCGTAAAACCTTATAAAAGCTCACTGAGATGATATTTACGGAAAAAAATAAATAATAGAGTTATTGCGCAATTCTTCTGGCAGGATCATTTTATTTAGCAAAATATCTCAGCATTCAGTGATCGTCCTGGTCGCTCTCACTCACCATTATATGTTTGGTCTAAAACGCAACATGTTTTACCGCAGGACCGCAAATACGAGTGAGTTTTCTGTCATCTTTGCAGGACTGTGATATGAAGACTGTGCAAAGTAACATATTTTAGCAACAGTGTGAAAGTGAATAGCACATAACAGGCACAACACCAGTATAAACATTAATATCTATGGGTTCAGTATGCATCATGTGACTAAACTTACATCATCATTTTTAAATACCTCCGTTTTGACAATCCACGCTACAACGCGAAAACGGCGGTTTTCATTAATAAAAACGCTGTCTCAGTGGACGGAAGGCCAAAACGGAGAGAAAAAGGAAAAGTGTGTGTGTTTGTGTGTGTGTGTGTGTGTGTGTGTGTGTGTGTGTGTACCTACTTAACTATATTTTGGGGTCAAATTTGTACACAGAAGTGACCAAAACCTGCCAAAATCTCCAAAAATCTCCCTTTAGGGACGTCCTCATTTGTAAATCTGGCATAAAAATAAACTATTTAAAGTTTTTTTTAAAAATGTACAAATGCAGAAAGTTTTGTGTGATGGGTCGGGTTAGTGTAAGGGAAGAGAATATACAGTTTGTACAGAATAAAACGAAAACGTATTAGTGTGGACAAGGCCTAAGATGACAACAGTTGTTCTTACTTTTAACCCACCCAACTCTTCACATCATGCCGACTCTCATCCACGTTCTGGTTAATGGATCTAGACGAGGTGCTGAGGAGATGTCAGCAGGATTTGTCAGTCGCTAACACCCTCCCACCAGGACAAAGCACTCTGAAGAACATCCAGCAGAGTTTTTTAGTACATCAGTCCCAGAAGCTTACTGGCAGGTACATCATTGTGCCCTTCACAAATCATTAGAAATTAGCTGTTTGAGATTCTGTACTCCTCTACTGTACAAGTCTGCTGGTTTCCCGTCCTCTTCTCAGAGTTTAATGCATAATAATCCAAGTACGCCTTCGCTATTTTCCTTGTCCTGCAATTAAGAGGTCCGTTTTTAAGCAGATTTTTTATGATTCACCGTGAAATCATGAGCGAGAGTGGGTGGACGGGGGATCTAATCTTAATAAAACGGTAGGCCAATTAGTCGACCACAGCAGAATTGTGGTCTATGCGTTTTTATCTTCCATGTTAAAGACTTTCACCTTTTCACTGTGTCACAGTGGCTATTTCTATAGGTGTCCTTTACGCCATTTAGAAGAGCCAAGAGTAATGCCGGGAAACAGGAGGTCAGCACTTGTGTCAAAAAATCTGTAGGAATAGCCTCATTTACTGCAAGAACATGACTGTGTTCAGCACTAAAGCCAATTAAAACCATGTTCTGCATAAGCAAAAAGAAAAAAGAAAAAAAAAGACCTTGCATGGACATTCTGCCTCTTTCATGTTTTGGATCCTTTCTTTTTTGGGTGTTATTTCTTTTTTCATGTGGATTAATCCTGGTCACAGACAGTTTCTTGAAATTTTTCATGTTGTGGGATCAGTGGCATGACCCCAAATTTTTTTAATTAATTGAAAAAAAAATAAAAAATCATTCAAACGTATTTCTTCTCAAGTTTTGAATCAGACTTGAATCAATCTATGACTTTTCTATGACAGGCTGTTTTTTATTTAATTGCTGAATTCAAATAGATTTTTTTTTTTTTTGGAGAAGTTAACCGAGACATTAAAATTGATGTCTTGAACCAATTTCATCTCTTGAAATTAAAGTTTTTTAATTCAAAATAGGAAATGATATCACCCATTGAAGACCCTCATGAATATAAAATATCATACTGTATAATTTGAACGCAAAGTTAGTTCAGGTGTGGTGTGACTCCCTAAAAAACGTAATAATATTTATGAATTAATTCATAGTTTGTGTTAAAAAAAAAAATGCATTGAAATGCATTGGGGCTGTTTACACAACACCGTTTTCAAATAAAAACGGAAAACTTTGTATTCGTCCGTTCATGTACACGACAATGGCGTTTTGGGGGCCTGAAAACAAAAACTTTTGAAAATGGGTTTCAAAGTGCAAGTTTTTGAAAACGATACAGTTATCGTCTCCGTGTAAACTACAAAAACGTGACTCTGTGAAAACGGTGACGGCATGCACGTGTGTATTACGTGTTCAGTCTATAGGCATGTGTGTCTGGTGTGCTCTGTAGAAGAATGCGTATGTGCGTAGTGACATCGCCACCTACTGGCCTGGCATGTATAATACAGCGTGTTTAGTAGTTTCCGCGGATCCATGTGAATGGGGATTGTCTTGACAACATTGTCATCTATACAAAGAAAAAACATTTACATTTTGTGTACATCATTGTCATGCACCCTAAGATGTGTAAGGGAGAGCGGGGCACAACCTAACACAGTTTGGTTTTGGCTCAATTATTAAACAAATAATTAGTTTTTTTTTTTTTTTTTTTTTTTTTTTACACAAGCAACAGACACATCTCTGCTACAAATGAACATTACATGTATTTTCATACAGTTGCACTGAAAGTGACAGAAGTGCAAATGTGACAACTTACCCCATATGCAGGGTTAATTGTAACAGACAGAGGGGTTAGTTGTAACACTTGTGTGTAACGTACATAATTCAGTACTAGTTTATAGTTTGATATTGTTTGTACATCTGTATAGATAGATATCCATACATCCATCCCTCATCCAGTCATCCTTCTATTATGGATCAATATCATGGATAGAGATATAGGAAAGGGCTGCACAGTTTTGCAATATATAAATAAATAAAATCATCAAATATAGTAATTGCTATTGAATTATTTTTGTGTGTGGCAGCTGCATGCAACATTATTATTATTAATAATAACAGTAATAATAATAAAAACAAGTTCAAAATCACATTTTAAAGGGTAAATAATAAATAAACAAGTGATCAATGCATAGTAAACAAATGTGAAAAATAATCATTGCCATTTAAATTCCAACATTGTTTGTGAAAGTCCAACAAAGTTAAATGTGGCAAAATAAATATACAAATAAATGAATACTCAAACCTGAAAAGTTGTGGCTCCCTGTTTCCATTTCATTATCATTGTACACTTGGCTACTGTGTAAAACATAGTTTAATCCTATAGCTAACAGTTGCTCGGAGTTGCTGATATGTTTCAAAATGGTGCTGTGTTAGCCAACAAGACAGTGATCAAGGTCATATAAAGTGAGATTCGGTGACGTACACACACAACTCAGAAACCGAAAACAACATATGATGAAAAAATTGACTTTGTCCAGAATCTTCACGAAATCTTATTAAAACTTTCCACAAATCCGCGGGCGACCGTCTTCTGGCAGCGAGAGAAAGAGCGGAAACACAACCTGACCCTGACTAACTGTGTAAAAGTTACATACACACCTACACACACACTCAGTATTTCACTCCAGTGTTATCGGTCTAATGTTTTCCTCCTCCACTTGACGTATTCATCATTGCCGTGATGTGCTGGGCTTTGACTGTTTTCGCTGTTTCTCTCGAGCGTGTCTGCGCATATGTTTCCGTGAATATATCGGTGTACACACACGTATAAACGTCTTCTCACCTCCACAACTGTGAAATTCAAGTTCACGCTATTGCACACACACATACTTTCATTTGTACTCGGGTGTGTATCTGCACGCCAGCGAAAGAAGTTTTTCCATATGTCCTGACCCACCGCTCAGCGAGAGAGTGTGTTTGAGAAGCTGATGCATTATGGGTGATTGCTCTGAGATCGAAGCTCTTGTGGCTCTTCACCATCAAGGTTTCTTGTAAACATCCAGGCCAGCTTGAGAACTCCAGAGCCACCAATGCTTTACGTGTTCTTATGTTTCTTGAGTCTTGTGTCAAGCGGGCTGTTTCATGTCTTACCCCTGCGAAGCTGAAAGTGGCCGTTAAATGTCTCACCTCACGGCTCATCCTCAAGCTGGGCTTTGTAAATATTTGAATCTCACTCTTAAATCAGCCGAAGCTTTGGTTTGTGTACGTGTTAATGATCTAACGATGAAAGTTTAGCACAGCAGATTGTTAATTACTGGACTGCTCAAGTCTGCGTCGGATGGATTAGTCCAAGTTAAATCAGTCTCACGGGTCAGGGCTGTGACTCTGTTCACTGAAGACTCATGCTGTTCATTCGCTGTTTTACTCGGCATTTCTAGAGGCGTTTAACCATACGCTCTGATGCTAGCGCACTAAATCCACATGACAACGCTTCTCTAATGAACTCTACTAATTATCCAAGATGATATACACTTATTAACAGGACCAGCCTTCCTAGATTGATCATATGTTAAGATATGTCAGTTGCTTTCAGTTAAAACTGGGAGTATTTTAGTCTGGGAGTGAAACCAGGTTTTGATCTTTAACCATTAGGCCTCAACCCTCCTCCACCCCCCCCCCCCCCCCCCCCACCCCACCCCCATGTCTCATGACAGTTTCTTATAAATTCATGAACCTAAAAATAAGGGTTTCATCATATGATACGTTTTTATTCTGTACAAACTGTATATTCTCTTCCCTTACACTAACCCGACCCATCACACAAAACTTTCTGCATTTGTACATTTTTAAAAAAACTTTAAATAGTTTATTTTTATGCCAGATTTACAAATGAGGACGTCCCTAAAGGGAGATTTTTGGAGATTTTGGCAGGTTTTGGTCACTTCTGTGTACAAATTTGACCCCAAAATATAGTTAAGTAGGTACACACACACACACACTTTTTCTGTCCACACTCTTTTCCTCCACACTCCAACACAAGGTAAAACCCAGATGTGGCCCATGTTGAAGTGTTCATTAATTGTTGTCATGTGCTAAAGCTGAAGTCTCAGTCGGTGTGTGTGCTCGGCCGAACGATGCAAAATACATAAACCCTCATTTATTTCTGTTAAAGCATTTTGTTGTCTGGGACACTGAAACTAAATATCAGTTTTATTTTTGCTGGGAGAACACAGGGTTATTTTTCGTGTAGGAGTAATTGCATTTGATTGCTCCTAAGCTGCTAAAGTTGCGTAATGACTTCGAGTTGAAATATATACACTTGGAACGAAACACGGCGGAACTCCAGAAGTTCATGTTTGGATGGAAATCCCTCATTTTAATTGTGAACATGTGCACTGTTGTTGTGCTCAAGCTCTGACTGACTTGTGTATTTTTCAGAGCTTGTTGACTTACAGTAAATGACCTTTTTTTCTACCTGTGTTTGGTTTAGTAAACTCTCTGCTCAAACAAAATGTAATTGTGGCATTTGCGGTACAGTAATAATAATGTTGTTGCACGGTGCATGAATGTTTATTTACAACATTTTGGTTATATGTGAGTATACACCCTACATTTTTAGACGGATTTTAGTGACTTTTTTTTTTTTTAAGCTACAGTTTTCTCAAAGCCAGATTGTTCTCCAGATTAATGAAGCCCAGCTCAAAAATAAACACACATTTATGCGAGATGTTGACCTCTCTCTCTCTCTCTCTCTCTCTCTCTCTCTCTCTCTCTCTCTCTCTCTCTCT
>NC_139986.1:2669709-2724709 GCF_963993115.1 Abramis brama | reverse complement strand
CCATACTGCGGTTCATATTTATCTCAGAAGTCTTTATGCTTGAAACACACGCACACACACACAGGCACACACACACAGGCACGCACACACGCGCACACACACAAACTCACACACACAGACACGCTCACTAACTCACACTCACTCTCTCTCACACACACACGCACACACACAGGCACGCACACACGCACACACACACAAACTCACACACACAGACACGCTCACTAACTCACACACACTCTCTCTCTCACACACACACACACACACACACACACACACACACACACACACACACACACACACACACATATATTGCATAAAGAAAATAAAGCCTATTTTTAAGACAGTTAAGTTTTTTCCCTTGATGATTAAGCACATTTCTCCTAAATTATCTTTATTTTATTAAAATAATAATAATAATAATAATAATAAATCAACCCTTGCTTTTTATTATAGTGAAATTGAATGGTAACTGGTGTTGTCAACCTTAAAAATGACCAAAACCCGCCATAAAAGTTCCTTAAAGGTGTTCAACTCAAATAAATAATTTATTATGAAAATGAACTCAAAATATTGTTGATAGAAAATGATTTGTCTGTTTCTCACATAAAGTTGTCATACAACACCTGAAGAGTTGCAAAGTCATGCACAAGTTGTATGAACTACAATTATGGCAGTTTTGTAGTTTTTCTGTTCTTTTTAAAAAAAAGAAGAAAAATTAATGTCCACGTTCGTTGTAAGTACATCACTGTTGTGTTTCACTGAATAACAGTGGATTAAGTCTAATGGGCATTTCTGGGTGAACTATTTCTTTAAATTAACCAACATTAAAATAATAATAAGAAAAAGAAGAAGAAGAAGAAGAAGAAGAACATAACAAATTTAATTAAATTAAAAAAATTAAATAAAATTAATAATTTGACCTGAATAAGATAGCCAAGCAAACACATCTCTCTGAGATGAGTGTGTGTGAGTCAGAGTTGTGTTTAATATGCTAGAAGAGAGAACAAAAATAATTACAACAGGGTTTGAGAGTCTAAGGAGAAGCATTGACCTTATCTTCAGTGTAGGGTCCTCTCTCTCCGCTCACGTTCATCCAGTCGATGTGTGCATCTAATCAAACATCATAACATCACGATCAATACCAGCAACACACACACGTCTACCCTCTCTAATGAAACACAACCCACACACATCTACACGTCGGAGAGCTTCCGCTGGCCTGACTCTTCTCATCACGGATCGTTCTGCAATATCACAGTCTGTGTTATTTTGTGCGGGATTATTTCACAGAACTCTGAACTTCTCTCTGCTAGCTTGTGTTAAGATGTTTGGATCCTTTAAAGCTGGTTTTGCTCTCATGCTGTTCTCAAAGTTCAGACGTGTTTGTGCGATTTACATCAGTCTGCGGTGAATTACGAACAGCAAGAAACTCACTCCCAGTAAAAGGATTCGTGACTTAAAACACTGAAAAGGAAAGGGAAGGTCTTCTGAGCAGAAACACGTGAGCGGATGTTTTGAAGTAGGAGGTTCACAGGAACGACGAGAGAGAATGTATTCTGACACATTTAAATCCCAGGGAAGGTTGAGATGCAGTTTGAACGCCTGCGTTTGTTTAGGGCGAGGGAATATTAGTGAGAAAGGTGCTTTTTAAACTTTTTAAACTCTGCTTCTGTGAAGATATTGTGAAGTTACACAAACACAGATTTGCATTATTATTTGACAATTTAAGAAGAATAAATGGATCAAATATGCCTGCAAATATGGTGTTTCTACAATGGAATCAGAAACCAAGCGTTTTGCTTTTGCGTGCCTTTTACCTTTAATAACTCATTTGTACTAGAATATTTCAGCCTTAAGTATTTCATACTTCATTTATGCAGTCGCTCTCTGTTGTCCTTGCTGGACACAGTTTTACTCAGTTTCAGTCTATATTCAGTTTGGAAACACTTGATTTGGTTCTCCAGATCTCATGTGTCCTTATTTCCTCTCAGGGACACAGTGTGCGCATGTTTATGAAGTCAGAAGGAATAAGGGATGAATAATGCATCATTCATGTGTTTGTCCTCCTGTCAGTGTATTCGGGAGCGAGTGAGTGTGTGTTGTTACTGTAGCGAGTGATGGAGGTCTAATCCAAGGTCTTGTTCATTGTTTAGACTGGAGACTCGAGGCTGGAGGATAAGAGTGTTTTATATTCGAGGCTTTATAGTGGGATGAACTGAGTTTAGTGGAGGAGATCTGGGTCTAAACTCTCTCTCTCTCATATTTATATATGTATTTATATGTATTTTTTTTTTTCCATTGTTTCTTGATTAATTTTATATAAATCCTTTTATATATTAATATTTTGTAGTATCATGCATGTTGTATAATAAATAAAATCACAATGAAATGAATATTTCTTCTCCCTCTCACCGTCCTTCAGTTCTCTCAGTCCAGATGCAGATGTGGACGCCCAGTTTCAGAGGGAAGGCTTCGCCCGGCAGAGCATGTCCGAGAAGAGGACCAAACAGTTCGATGATGCTTCTCAGCTGGAGATCATCAAGAGCCGCAAGTCCAAGAGTATGGACCTAGGTAACTAACCACACTCAATCCCACAACTCCCACACGCTCAATCCTACAACTCCCACTCCATTCCCACATCTCCCACACACTCAATCCCACATCTCCCACACACTCAATCCCACATCTCCCACTCCATTCCCACATCTCCCACACACTCAATCCCACATCTCCCACATGCTCAATCCTACATCTCCCACACACTCAATCCCACATCTCCCACACACTCAATCCCACATCTCCCACTCCATTCCCACATCTCCCACACACTCAATCCCACATCTCCCACACACTCAATCCCACATCTCCCACTCCATTCCCACATCTCCCACATGCTCAATCCTACATCTCCCACACACTCAATCCCACATCTCCCACACCCTCAATCCCACATCTCCCACACCCTCAATCCCACATCTCCCACACACTCAATCCCACATCTCCCACTCCATTCCCACATCTCCCACACACTCAATCCCACATCTCCCACTCCATTCCCACATCTCCCACACACTCAATCCCACATCTCCCACATGCTCAATCCTACATCTCCCACACACTCAATCCCACATCTCCCACACCCTCAATCCCACATCTCCCACACACTCAAACCCACATCTCCCACTCCATTCCCACATCTCCCACACCCTCAATCCCACATCTCCCACTCCATTCCCACATCTCCCACACACTCAATCCCACATCTCCCACACCCTCAATCCCACATCTCCCACTCCATTCCCACATCTCCCACACACTCAATCCCACATCTCCCACACGCTCAATCCCACATCTCCCACACGCTCAATCCTACATCTCCCACACCCTCAATCCCACATCTCCCACTCCATTCCCACATCTCCCACACACTCAATCCCACATCTCCCACACCCTCAATCCCACATCTCCCACTCCATTCCCACATCTCCCACACACTCAATCCCACATCTCCCACACCCTCAATCCCACATCTCCCACTCCATTCCCACATCTCCCACTCCATTCCCACATCTCCCACACACTCAATCCCACATCTCCCACACACTCAATCCCACAACTCCCACACGCTCAATCCCACATCTCCCACACGCTCAATCCCACAACTCCCACTCCATTCCCACATCTCCCACACACTCAATCCCACATCTCCCACACACTCAATCCCACATCTCCCACTCCATTCCCACATCTCCCACACACTCAATCCCACATCTCCCACACACTCAATCCCACAACTCCCACACGCTCAATCCCACATCTCCCACACGCTCAATCCCACAACTCCCACTCCATTCCCACATCTCCCACACACTCAATCCCACATCTCCCACACACTCAATCCCACATCTCCCACTCCATTCCCACATCTCCCACACACTCAATCCCACATCTCCCACATGCTCAATCCTACATCTCCCACACACTCAATCCCACATCTCCCACGCGCTCAATCCCACATCTCCCACACCCTCAATCCCACATCTCCCACACACTCAATCCCACATCTCCCACACCCTCAATCCCACATCTCCCACTCCATTCCCACATCTCCCACACCCTCAATCCCACATCTCCCACTCCATTCCCACATCTCCCACACACTCAATCCCACATCTCCCACACCCTCAATCCCACATCTCCCACTCCATTCCCACATCTCCCACACACTCAATCCCACATCTCCCACACACTCAATCCCACATCTCCCACACGCTCAATCCCACATCTCCCACACACTCAATCCCACATCTCCCACACACTCAATCCCACATCTCCCACACCCTCAATCCCACATCTCCCACTCCATTCCCACATCTCCCACACCCTCAATCCCACATCTCCCACTCCATTCCCACATCTCCCACACACTCAATCCCACATCTCCCACACCCTCAATCCCACATCTCCCACACCCTCAATCCCACATCTCCCACTCCATTCCCACATCTCCCACACACTCAATCCCACATCTCCCACTCCATTCCCACATCTCCCACACCCTCAATCCCACATCTCCCACACCCTCAATCCCACATCTCCCACTCCATTCCCACATCTCCCACACCCTCAATCCCACATCTCCCACTCCATTCCCACATCTCCCACACACTCAATCCCACATCTCCCACACCCTCAATCCCACATCTCCCACACCCTCAATCCCACATCTCCCACTCCATTCCCACATCTCCCACACACTCAATCCCACATCTCCCACACGCTCAATCCCACATCTCCCACACTCTCAATCCCACATCTCCCACACGCTCAATCCCACATCTCCCACACACTCAATCCCACATCTCCCACACCCTCAATCCCACATCTCCCACTCCATTCCCACATCTCCCACACCCCCAATCCCACATCTCCCACTCCATTCCCACATCTCCCACACACTCAATCCCACATCTCCCACACCCTCAATCCCACATCTCCCACACCCTCAATCCCACATCTCCCACTCCATTCCCACATCTCCCACACACTCAATCCCACATCTCCCACACACTCAATCCCACATCTCCCACACGCTCAATCCCACATCTCCCACACACTCAATCCCACATCTCCCACACACTCAATCCCACATCTCCCACACCCTCAATCCCACATCTCCCACTCCATTCCCACATCTCCCACACCCTCAATCCCACATCTCCCACTCCATTCCCACATCTCCCACACACTCAATCCCACATCTCCCACACCCTCAATCCCACATCTCCCACACCCTCAATCCCACATCTCCCACTCCATTCCCACATCTCCCACACACTCAATCCCACATCTCCCACTCCATTCCCACATCTCCCACACCCTCAATCCCACATCTCCCACTCCATTCCCACATCTCCCACACCCTCAATCCCACATCTCCCACTCCATTCCCACATCTCCCACACACTCAATCCCACATCTCCCACACACTCAATCCCACATCTCCCACACCCTCAATCCCACATCTCCCACACGCTCAATCCCACATCTCCCACACGCTCAATCCCACATCTCCCACACACTCAATCCCACATCTCCCACACACTCAATCCCACATCTCCCACACCCTCAATCCCACATCTCCCACTCCATTCCCACATCTCCCACACCCTCAATCCCACATCTCCCACTCCATTCCCACATCTCCCACACACTCAATCCCACATCTCCCACACCCTCAATCCCACATCTCCCACACCCTCAATCCCACATCTCCCACTCCATTCCCACATCTCCCACACACTCAATCCCACATCTCCCACACACTCAATCCCACATCTCCCACACGCTCAATCCCACATCTCCCACACACTCAATCCCACATCTCCCACACCCTCAATCCCACATCTCCCACTCCATTCCCACATCTCCCACACACTCAATCCCACAACTCCCACACGCTCAATCCCACAACTCCCACACGCTCAATCCCACATCTCCCACACCAGTCCCTGTCCCTTGCCTTGCTCCTGTTCCTTTGCTTTCGAGCCGTGCGGATTATCAGCTGGGGTGTGAATGCGAGCGCATCAACGTTAAACTTAATAGTATCAGACACAGAAATGGGTGCACCAAACTTAAAAGAGTACAGAGAGTCGTTAAACATTTAAAATGCATTCATGATGACATGAAGTTAAAAACTGACTGCTGTCTCCTAACTAATATATGTCTCACTCATCTCTCAGAGTAGCCTCACCTGTGTGCTGTGTGCTGGGTTTGTCGGGACTCAAGGACAGGTCAGGGTTGTTGAGAGCGTGGAGTCGGTCTCAGGGGACACACAGTCTCTGCCACATGAACGCACAGCTAATCGGAGGAGATAAAACATCTCTTTCATCCTCCACCTCCTCTCCTTTATCCTTACTCAACATCAAGACCACAGCCTCCCGAGACCAATGCCCCGCTCAGACAAGAAAACACGAGACCCGGCTCCCTCACACACTCCCTCTTTACACTTCAGTAGCAGGAGGGAAATGGCTGGAAGATGATATAGCACTTTAAAAATGAGAGAGTGAAGAAAAGAGGAAAAGAAGCAGCAGATTTTAGACCTATTTTAGTACCTCGTCAAGGTTTAACAGAGTTAGACTATGGATATGCATCAAAATTAAATGATTTGAGTTGGGGTGAATTAAACATATCAGTTTTGGTCTTCAAATGTTCACACTCAAAAGCACTAACATACAGAAAAGAAAGATATGGCGAACTGAAGGTTGTTCATTTTTAATGTTATTAAACATTAAACTTGTTGAATCATGTTAGTGCTTGGACACCTTTGAGATCTACAGCATTTACATTTGATTAAAAGTAATAATAAAAAAAAGAGTCAATATATTTATATATAATACGTTTATAAATGATAATATAATAAATCATGATTATGAATAAGTTATTTGAAAGCTGTGTCAAAAACGTGGGGTCAGTAAGATAAAAAAATAAATAATACTTTTATTTAGCAAGGAAGCATTAAATTGATGAAAAGTGACAGTGAAAACATTTGTAATGTTACAAAATATTTCTATTTCAAATAAATTGTTCTTTAGAGCTTTCTATTCTTTAAAAAATCCTGAAAAATAAAATGTATCACAATTTCCACAAAGATATGAAGCTGTTTTCAACATTGATAATAATCAAAAATGTTTGTTGAGCAGCAAATCATCATATTAGAATGATTTCTGAAGGATCATGTGACACTGAAGACTGGAGTAATGATGTTGAAAATTCAGCTTAGATCACAGGAAAAAATTACACTTTACTATATATTCACATAGAAAACAGTTATTTTAAATTAATAATAATAATAATAATAATAATTTGTTACATTTATATAGCGCTTTTCTAGGTACTCAAATTGCAATCATATAGTAATCATATTTCACCGATCCCAAACTTTTAAGGAGATGGCTTTAACAAGATCTATTAAACTTTCTGTGAAAGTAGCTCATCTATTTCCCATCTTTTAATGAAATCCATTTGGACCAGGACAGATGTGTCCTGATGTTACTGGCCATTTCAAACAAGCAGCGTTTCAAGTCCCCTCGACTCATTAGAAGCACGTTTCAATTCCACCAAATCTCTCGTGCTTCGTTCTTATGAGCCATTTTCTTCAAATGGCATTTCTGCCTTCAGGTTGAGTGTGTATTTTTGCCCCTCTCCGGCTTTGAGAAGAATACAGTCTGTGGCAACTGTATAAAGGCTGTTTGAGAGCCATCATGAGGAAAATTACAGAAAAAAATAATAATAATGGTTTGATTTCGACCGTATGCATGGTAAGGCAAAAAGGAATTGGTTACGCCTGGTTCATTGAGCTAAAATCACCTAACACAATATAACCGCCCAATGCTTTTGAACGTTAGAGATCACGTATTGCATGCTAATGCACTCAGTTCTCTCTCTCTCTCTCTCTCTCTCTCTCTCTCTCTCTCTCTCTCTCTCTCTCTCTCTCTCTCTCTCTTTCACCGCCTCATGGGTTATCCCACTTTGACTGTCTGTCTGACTGTCTCACTTTCACCTGATGATTTGCATGCCTCTTGGCTTGGCCTTTGCAAATGTCAAGTAACATCCGTACTGGAATGGATTGGTGCATGGGTCTGGGAATGGTGAATGTCTTGAATTAACCACACACAATTCTTTATGCCTCCCTAACAGTAGCCGACGAGTTTTACCTCACTCCCCGCAAAGAGAGGACAGAAGGTAAGGCAACCAATCAGGGACACTCTCCACACTAACCTCATGAACGGACTGCACCTCTGTGTGTTTGGGCATGCTCATTTACAGACGTTTTGGTGGATTTTTAAAAAAGATTTTTAGACAAATCAATGCTCTGTTGCAAAACCTAGTGAGCTTCCAGCCACAAAATCATGTTGCCGTCATAAATGCTTCACTTTGATGCAAATAATACTCCCAGAATGCATCGCGAGTGTAGTGGAAGATTGAGAATTGTTGACTATAATATAATAATTCAGTCAATCATCAAGATTCCCAAGCAGTTTTACCCCAAATTTGTGTTGTTAGCTTAGCAACATGCTAACATCAAACTCTATTATAATATGTTCAGTATTATAAATGTATAATAGTTATATTTACATTAGATACTGAATGGTATAGAAACATTTTAAATCTCATTGTGAGTTTTAATCTAAAAAAGGACAACTTTACCATATCTACTGTGTCTTTAGCCTAGCGACATGCTAATGTCAAACTCTTAGAATCAAGTAAGAAAAATGTAGGGAACATATAGGCTATAAATAGTTCATTAGATACTGAATAGTATACAAACATTGTTTTAAGTTTGTCTAATTAAAATTTTTACTTAATCTTTTATGCCTTTAGCTTAGCAACTTGCTAATCTCAAAGTTTATTTCAATCAATTGTGCGAAATTTGGCCTCAGGTATAATATTTAATTGTATACTCAATAGTATAGAAAAAACATCACGTTTCAGTCTAAGATGGACACATTTGTTCATGGTTGTGCCTTTAGCTTAGCAATATGCTAATGTCAAACTTATTACAACCAGTTGAGAGAAATGTAGACAACAGTTGTAATATTTCATTAGATACTGAATAATTTTGGGGGGAAAAGCAGTTTTAAATTTTTTTAAGTCAATTTTTCCCAACATTTATTTTCCTGCTGGAAAAACATAACAAAAAAACAAAAACAGATAAAACCAGCTTAAGCTGTTTGACTGGTCTTAGCTGTTCTTTAAGCTGGTCTCCCAGCCTAAGTCCAGCCTGGTCAGCTAAAAAAGTGTCCAAAACCCCTATAAAACCAGCCTGGGAGACCAGCTAAAACCAGCCAGACGGGGTTATAATATTTAATTAGATTGGATGGTATAAAAAAAAAAAAAAAAAAAAAAAAAAAAAAAAACATTAGACATCAAACCAATTAGAATCAATTGTGAGTTCTGTGTTTTGTATGGTTCTCATGAACAGCATTATTTAATGCGGTGTGGAGATGAGATGTCTATTTAGGAAGTAGACAGCAAGGCGGCTCAATAGGTTTTGGAACAAAGCCATAGTATTAACATGGAAAATGAAAAGACCACCAGTGATGGTGGAAATGAGTCCAGCAACAAGTTTAATCTGTGTTCGGAAAAATCCTTCAAAACTGCCCGCCTTTGACTCCACGACTCTCCTATCTGGTGTTAACTGTTAGTAATCAATCTACCTAAACGACTGTGTGCGTTGTGCTCGTTAAGGAAGTCATTTGAAGTAATTGGCATCAAATCAGAGAGGGTGTTGCTTTCTTCTTTCCCATTGAAATGAAGTGCCCTGGTGTTAAATAAACGTTTGGCAACAAGTTTTTTTGGAAAGCGAAGCGGACTGCCTGTTCTTGAGGGAGTGTGATGGAAGAAAACATTAATTATGCAGAGGAGTTCTAGAATGGGAAAAGAAACGGAGGTGTGTGTGTGTGAAAGCATGAGGGTGTGACGAGGGATTGCTGAAATTCTGTTTGAAATAAAGACCCTCAATGTCAGACGGGCCTGTTTGGCTTACTGCAATTAATCCATCAATGTCAAACGTCTGGAGCAGAGAGTTGTAGTTGCAGCACAGGGGAGAACGCATTCATGCTGTGTGGAGAACTGGAGATGCATGGAGACCGGAGGTTCTGTGTTCAGAGTCATGTTATGTCGAGAATTCATCCTGTCAAAGAGTCAAAGCTTTTCTGTGTTAAAGTCAACATAAAATGCTGTTCGCAAACCAATTTATTTCCAAGAAATAAAATATGGAGGAAATGGAAGGAGGGAACTGGATGGATAGTGAAAAATTGGAGTTGCATACTAGTCATGTGTCAACTTATTTTCCGTTCTACACTCTTGGGGCCGTTCACACAGAACGTGTTTTTCCATTCCACTGTGCTACTTTTCCTTTTTTTTTTTTTTTATGTAAACGTGCGCAAAGGACCGTGCATGGCCGTTGCGCTCGCGTCTTTCGCAGTGTTTCGCGTGTGACACGTCGTTCTAAAAATGCGGTGCTCAAGTTTCAAGAAGTTCAACTTTTAAAAAACGCGTCTCTAGACCGTGTGCTTTTTTATGTTCCACTGACCAGCATTCTTTGTGAACCAGCACCTCAAAATAAAGCTTCTAAAAGGGTGTTTTCAAGGCAATACTATAGAACCGCCATATTTTATTCCCCATAGAACCTTTAAAGTCCCCCTATAGTTAATAATTTTATCCCTTAAAACTCATGTTTGATCACCAAAATAACAGAATTGAACTTTTTTCCTTGGAAAAAAAAAATTCGTAATTTCTTCAAATATCTTGAATGTAACTCGACACCCTTGCCTCATTTAGCATGAATATGCAAATGAGCCCCGCCTCCACTCACTCACTCAGCTCAGAGATCCACTGGTTGACGATCACACGTTGATCTGATTGGTTACAAGGTAGTTTGTGACGTCAGAAACACCAACGATTTCAAAGCGTGTTTTTGAGACTGTCTTTGGTTCACTGCAGTCTTAAGGAGGAAATACTCAGCAATGGAGTCGACTTATGAATTTACACATGGTTTGTCTTAAAGCAGATTAAAAACACCACATAGACACATAAACAAAGCTGGATTTTCAACACAGGCGGACATTTAAGTGATCAGTTCTTAAAAAATACAAATAAAATCTTAGTGTGAAGAACATTTTAATAATCCAAATAACCTTTTTTTCCATTATAAAGAATTAATTCCATTATAAGAAGGCGGGAACCGGCAAACATTCAATGTAAAGTTGAATCCAAAAATAAACAACAAAACAAAAGTAAAGTGACAACCCCTCATAGACGACTGCCGCATATTAACATGATAAACACACTACTAACTAACTCAACCAGGCCCCGCCCCTTTATTCTACGTATTAATTATTTAAATGAGGAATATTGTGACGTGTTCGTTCCCGGAAGAAACTCAAGACTACAATGAAGGCGTTTCAGGGAGTTCAGAAACACTGACACTGATATAGAGTTTTTCCATGCACAAACTGCAACATTACACACTAAAGAAAGATGAACATGGAAAAAAGCAGTTTCAGAGTCACCACATTCTCCACAACCATCAAAGTGCCGTATGTCTGGAAGTGACAGTGAAGGATGTCACATGCAGACCGTTTCATGACTGAGCAGAAATATGAATGTGACTCAGCAGATTCTGAGCATCGCTGATGTCATTAATGAAAATGACTGGCTTGCGGCATTAGAAGTTAATTAGGACAGATGTAAAGGAGCAAAGGACAACCTGGACATCCTCTGGTCCACTAATGATCCCGGACACGCGGGAATGGAGGGTCTATAACCCAAGACTCCTTCAATCTTCATGGACACACCAGGACAAAACCTCCTTGCTGCCGCAGAGCTATTTTAAGCCTAATAACCCTTTTAACTTAATGCATAAAATTGCAGATAGCTGAATAAATTACATGCGATGGATTGTGCTTTCATACGCAAATGCTGGCCTGTGTTACCTTGAGTATCATTAATGAGAATATCGCCGGCCAACTGAACAATGCCACGGTCACAGCACTCGTGCGAGTCCACCGCAGGTTATTTAAAGCTTAAATGATGCTTTCTTTTAGCATTTAATGGTAATCACTCTTAACCGCTCAAGTGCTGGAGGTGCCTTTGCTAATTAAAGAGAGGAAGGTGCTATAATATAGATATATCTTCACTGTTGTTGTGTCTCCCGGCTTCTTTTTTCTCCTTTCACTTAAACGTACCATGGTATAAAGATGAGATATATATATATATATATATATATATATATATATATATATATATATATATATATATATACATATATATATATATATATATATATATATATATATATATATTTATTTATTTATTTATTTATTTATTTATTTATTTAGGTGTATAAGTAATACAATGGTAATATTTGGTCAGCAAATGTAAGTGTTTCACACACCACCATTCAAAAGTTTGGGTCGGGACGATTTAAAAAAAAAAAAAAGTCTTTTCTGCTCACCAAGGCTGCATTTATTTGATTATAAACAGTAATATTTTAAAATATTATTACAATGGAAATACAGGCAAATTGCCAGTGCTATTGTACATTTCAGCTTATAAAAGTACAATTCATCTTTTACTATGGTAAAACCACAACATTTTTTCATTTTTCCTTTAAGGGTTATATACTATGACACTGAAATTAATGTACCATGATATTAACATGGTACAAGAATACTTTGACATGACAGTACCATGGTCATTTTTGGTGCTATATGAATATATAGTGATTTATATCAGTACCGTGGTATTGTCATCTTATACGATCACTGCTCTTCTTTCTCTTCACACCCAGATGAGAAAATAGCAGGAAAACATTCAACAAAAGAAGGATGACAATAAAAACAGTGTATGTGGAGTGTGATGAGAATCAGAGTGGTTTGATCCGTTGAGGGTTGCATGTCAAAAACCTGCCTGGTAAAATAATAAAAAGTGTAATTATGAGCTTTCCATCCCTTGCCGTGTTTCGCACGGAGGCGACACAATGCCATGCCACAGAAAACCCGTGTGATTATTCCCAGATTCCCAGTGATGCAGATGTCATTTGTGTTTCCCCGAAGCGGGCTTTATCTGCTCAATCCCTTTGTGTTCGGTGTGCGTTCGGCTTCTGCTCTTCAGTGTAGCAGATTTGTGTCTAAGCTCTGAAAGCCGCATGTTCACATGCTATTTGAAGCATGTTGATTAAAGAGGCTTCTCCAGCATATGGGACGCGATGTTTGTTCACATGCGTGCCAGGCGGATTGGATTCTTTCCTTTTTCATTTCTATTAATAACAAACAGAGACAGACACCCCCCACAGATACAATGTGCTTCATCAGAGAAGAGATGAGTCTGGTGGGAGAGATGGTCTTGGTGGACCAAGTCCTTCAGTAACAGGAACAGCTCGGCCCGAAATGCTCATTTTGTCGTCCTGCATGACTGTATAACCAGACATTTTAATCTGTTCCCCGTTCAAACTAATGTAAATAATTGATTCAAGAAAACTTGGAACATTGTTCAAAAGATCACTTTTATTATGCTTTTTTTGTTGTCATTTTTGGAGCTTGACAGGCCCTCATTCATTTTCACTAAATTATTTTTATATTAATATTGTACAGTACTTTTTTTTATTATTTTTTATATATATATATATCACGTTACTTTAACTATTCTTATGGTGCATTTTTGCACCAAGTCCTCATTTATTGCCTGTTATTTTATATTTATATTATATTTATTCTTTTATTATTTTTATATTAAGTTATTTTAACTATTTTTATGGTGCTTTCATTGTTTGTTTTTTTAAACACCCAGTCCTAATTCATTTTAACTTAGTTATTTTTATATTAATGTTATATTACTCTTATAGCCTACTAATATAATTTTTATATATATATTTTTTTTTTTATCTTAACAGGCCCGTCCTCATTCACTTCCTTTTATTTTTATATATTTAAAAACTGACCATGGTACTACAATTATATTTTATTCTTTATCTTTATATATTTTAGTTTAACTATTTAGTTATTTATTCTTAGTTATTTAAAATTACTATTAATATATCGGCATATGAATGCTGTTAAAATTGATATATTAAAATTATTGTTATATCAAGTTATTTAAACTCTTTAGTAGCAATTGTTGGTGCTTTTGTTGTTATTTTTGAGTTTAACAAATGCAGTCCTGAATTAGTCATTCATTTGAAAAATTCAATGTTTGTGCTCCACAAAAGAAACAATCACTCAGTTTTGGAACACCAATAAATTATGACAGAATAAAATTTTTTGGATGAACTTAGAAATCTCACACTGACAAACACGGGCCGGATCTGCTCATTTCCAAGCGTTCGAACAGAAAAGCCCCTGCAAACGGTCTATCATCCGTCATGTTCCTAACAACCAAACCACCTGTGTTTGCAGCGGCTTACTGTTCCTGCTAACGAAAGATTCCATGAATATCTAGAAACCGAGTCTGTCGCCAGCTCAGGATTGTGCAGTTCTTTGTCCTAATTGGCCAGTTTTGGCACTAGCTAGTTTAATCAGTATTTTCCTCAGCGCAGGTTTGCTTGGTTAAAGGATCAAGAGGGTTTTAAAGGAGCCGTGGCTTCAGAAGCTGCTACCAGTTGTGAAAGAATGATAACAGTGGCGGCTCTGGTTTGGATTACGCCACAGGCCTGGCGCTCTGCCGACACTTCCAAACACCATCCCTACACCTCAAATACCTGTAATCGTTCCCAAGCCTTCGCTCCTCTTACTCTTACTGATGTTTAAAACGTCCGTCTTTCAAGAGGAGGTTCTGTAATAGATTTCTAATAGTTTTCTTACTGTGTTGGGGGTTTATTTTGCTTAGCTAATCTCTGTTTTGCCTCATGTCTTTCCTCCCAGCGACCGGCGGATATGCTCCATTTAGCTCTGAAAGCGAGTCAGGAATGGAGGGAAGATGTGTTTAGGAGAAGGACCAAACCATCGGGTCCACCTTAATGCATCGTCTGAGAGGAATGAGAGAGATTGAAAGCAGCCGTGTTTACACAGAGTGCCTCCACATGCAGTATGGATGTATATATAGAGACCCAGTTTTCAAGGTCTGATGAGAATGCAAACACCAGTTCCAAGAAGTGCTCGAGAACCTAAATGTGCCTGAACCTGTGCCACAGCCTTTAGCTCGACAGAAGTAGTGTAGCAATCCTGTTTGCATTTTGAATCTCGATATGGGTCAATGATGTGATGCTATTTTTGTATTGCTTCATCTATACATTTTAGGGGTTTGATGGTACACGTACCATCACAAAAATATTCAGTACAGGTCTTTCGGTTCAGCGTGTGCTCCGAATGAAAAGTGATGTTTTAACCACTGTACGTGTGGAACTTCAAACTCCCAAGTTTCCCTCCTAGAATGTGACTAAAATATCGATATTAGTGCTGTCAATCGCTTAAAAAAAGAACTAGTTAATCACACATTTTTCTGTAATTAATCACGATTAATCACACATGATGTTTTTAACATTTTTATATTGTAATAATTTCAGAATTAACCTCCAAAGTAATGTAGAAACAACATAAAGAGAGTCACCTATATTTTAAATATTTGTTTAATGGCATCTTTTTTTCTTTTTTTTTCTATAAAAATTATTTATAGCCATAAATTATAGCCATTCAGCATTACGGTTAATTGAAATCTATCGATTTTAACATTTATTAGGCTTTTAAAAATATAACAACTTTTAATTTAAGTGAACTTAAAACAATCTTCTCATGAACCCATTGTAATAAATGTCACATTTACCTGCGCTTTAATATATCAGGGCTGAATATTTTTTTCCTATTGGCCCAGTCAGACCGGTTCAGATTTCAGGTTCAGTTCTGAATATTTAACAACATTACTGGGTTTTTTTTGTTTGTATTTTTAATCAAATAAATGCAGCCTTGATGAGCATAAGAGACTTATTTTAAAAACATTACAAATCTTACCCACCCTGACTTTTGAATGGCAGTGTATATTGAAAAACCTCTTTGAAAAACTTGCAGTCAAGTTATTATTTTTATATATACTTGATGGTTACACCACATGACTTTTTAAAAGTAATTAAATGGAAACTTTTCTTGAACCATATGAAACCAACATGAAGTGCATTTCTACTTGGCACGTATTGTATTTACTAAGTTTTTTTTTTAAATTTGTATTTCTTTTCTTTATTGTGGGCACTCCAAATCTAAACACAGAACAGCGGCCATCGGAAACATAATCATAGCTGTGCAAACGGAGGAAGGTAGATCAAACAGAGTTAAGGGCTGCATTTTGAGCTTCATAGCCAAGACATTTCCCATCGATATCTGACGCGAAGATCTTCGAGTGAGAAACGACGCGTTTACGCTGCGGCAGCAAACAGAGATGCCAGTCTTGGCTACGCTCACGAGAGCTGTAACGTTGCTGTCGGATAACGTTTGTTTATTTATCATTTGCATGCTAATTGTGTTTAAACGCACACACACACTGCCCTGTTGCGCTATACATTTCAATGAGATGCACACAGCTGGACTCACATTCACGCATCATCTAGAGTTTTTTAGGAATCATTCATCACTGAAACGATTGTGCATGTGTGTAGAAGCAGTCGTGCACACTGGAGTTATCAAGGGTTATTGTTAGAGCTGTTTTATCCAGTCATGCAGGTGGCTTAGATCATTTTTAGTACTTGGCAACTGTTCCAGAGTCTGTTCCATAAGGTTTGCACAATTACACACACACTTCACTGATTCATAAGTACACAGGTTCCAAAATTAGCTCTGTACCTATTGTATGTTTACAGACTGCAAGTATTTAATTACTTAAATTGATCAAAAGTGACAGTCAAGACTTGCTAATGTTACAAAAGATTTTTATTTCAAATAAATGCTGTTCTTTTGAACTTTTTGTTCATCAAAGAAACCTGAAAAAAATTACACAATCGTACTTGTAATTATACAGAAGAGATCTATTGTATTATTGAATATGTGACGTAATGCATATAGAACTGAGGGACTGTTTTACAATTCCATTGAAACCATATTACATTGAACTTCCATATAAGGGACATTTTGTTATTCTCCATTTAGTGTTAATTGTGTACGCTGCGCACACACACATGCAAATCCCTGACCCGAGCAGCCAAGCCCATTCGCTCTCATTGAGTTATTCTCCAGAATTGTTCCTCTACAGGATTTCATAAGCAGGATTAATGTTCTCTCCGCACTGGCGTGTGTTTGAAGTGTGGGTCTACTGTGTCTTTGTGAGGGACCCTTAACGGGGAACAAGTGGATTAAATGCATGAAAAGGTCATTAAGCAGGCGAGTTGAGGGAGTTTGGGCTAGGACTCTCCGAGTCTACAAGCTTTTGCTCTTCCTCCCTCTTGTTCTCCTCCTCCTCCTCCTCCCACGACCACACAGCGAAGATAATGGGCCTCATATTTGGCCCATCCATCAGTGCCTTAAACTACAGGAAGGAGTTATGCGCTCTCGCTTTCTCTTTCTCTCGTATCGTCTTGCACATACACACATACACATTGGGGAAAAGAAGCAAAAATGACCTCAAGAGTTAAAAATGTGAAGTTTTTCTGCCTCACATGACGGATAATCTTTCTGACACCTCACTTCGCATCCAGTGGAGTCATTTATATTCCGTATTATTTTAGCACACTTTTTTTCTCCCTCCATCTGCAGATAAATGCGATCCCAGTATGCACATTTGTCTTTAGCAAGGGATGTAAATGATAGAAATGAATTAGGAGAGAAGGATATATTGAGGAAAAAAGTGAGTGTTTTCTCTTCTCTTTCTGGCATGTTTTTACTCTTTCTCCACCCTAAGGCAACTCCACGCGAGATGTGGGACCGTCGTTGGGTTTGAAGAAGTCCAGTTCCTTGGAGAGCCTCCAGACAGCTGTTGCAGAGGTGACGCTCAACGGGGACGTCCCGTTCCACAGGCCTCGTCCCAGGATCATCAGGGGAAGGGGTTGCAACGAAAGCTTCCGGGCGGCCATCGACAAATCATACGACAAGCCAGGTGTGACCATAGTCAACCCCGATGAAGATGACGAAGGTATGGAGACGTGTAAGTGTCGGTGCTGTGCAGCTGCAGGCCTCTTTTAATGGTGAATGATTAAAAAAATGAAAAAAGGGAGATATCTAGAGACTACAATATCATGGCACTATTCAGTAACCACCCAGATCACCTTAGCGACCACCTAAAATACCCTAGCAACACCCTAGCAGCAATTAGAAGCACACAACTTTTAACGGAGTGTCTATTTACATCAAATGCAAAACCGCCCACCATTGCCTGATTGGGCCAGACAAAAATAGGAAACCTGTCTGATAACAGGAGTAGCCAGTGATTCCTGCATGCGACCACAAACATAGCATGAGCCATGATGTCGGATTCATGAACAAATGATTCTTATTAATGAGTCAGTCAAAATAAATCATGATACATCTTCAAATTTGCTGTTGCTTCAGCAGTTTGAATCAAAATCAATCAGTGAATCATTCAAGTGAATCAATCAATCATTCAACTCGAAATGAACCAGGAATCATTACTGTGATTACTGTGAGACTTACATTAGTCTATTTACTGACTGGTTGTCAATGTGTAGTTAAAGATACATATTCACAAGTTATATATATATATATATATATACACTACCGGTCAAAAGTTTTAGATCGGTAAGATTTTTTATGTTTTTAAAAGAAGTCTCTTCTGCTCACCATGGCTGCATTTATTTGATAACAATAATAATACAAAAAAAAGTATTATTGTGAAATATTATGACAATTTAAAATGATTGTTTTCTATTTTAATATATTTTAAACTGTAATTTATTCCTGTGATCAAAGCTGAGTTTTCAGCATCATTACTCCAGTCTTCAGTGTCACATGATCCTTCAGAAATCACTCTAATATGATGATCTGATGATCAAAAAACATTCGTTATTATTATCAATGTTGAATAGAGTTGTGTACACATTTTTTTTCAAAATTCTTTGATGAATAGAAAGTTCAAAAGAACAGCATTTATTTAAAATAGAATATTTTCTAACATTATAAATGTCTTTACTGTAACTTTTGATCAGTTTAACTCATCCTTGATGAATAAAAGTATTGATTTATTTTATTTCTTTCCCCCAAAAATAAAATTTAAATTCTTACTTAGCCCAAACTTTTGAAGGGTAGTGTTTAATGTTACAAAAGCTTTAGATTTCAGATAAATGCTGTTCTTTTGAACTTTCTATTCATCATAGCATCATGAAATAAAAATGTAAAAAAACTGTTTTCAACATTGATAATAATCATAAATGTTTCTTGAGCATCAAATCATCATATTAGAATGATTTCTGAAGGATCTGAAGGACACTGAAGACTGGGGTAATGATGCTGAGAATTCAGCTTTCATCTGAGGAATAAATTACACTTTAATATATATTCACATAGAAAACAGCTGTTTTACATTCTAATAATATTTCACAATATTACTGTTTTTGTTTGTATTTTTAATCAAATAAATGCAGCCTTGGTGAGCAGAAGAGACTTCTTTTAAAAACATTAGAAATCTTACCGATCTAAAACTTTTGACCGGTAGTGTATATATACAGTATATGTGTGTGTGTATATATATATATATATATATATATATGTATATGTTTATGTAGGTTATTATTTAACATGCAGTCCTCTCCAATTATAAGGTTGATTTGACTAAGGAAAACCAACAAATATTCTTTTAAAACCGTTTTTTAGATACAACCAGGATAATAAAATAATAATAAAGTAAAAAAAAAAGAAAGAAAAGATGTGTATGTAAATTGAACAGTCTAGTTTAATCATCATGATGTAGTCCAGTGTATCATCTACTACTTTCTTAACCTCTTTTCTCTTTATATTGAAAATGGCAACTCATGTAATCACAGCTATTACCATAATTGCACAGACACTGTGAAGGCGATCTGACACAATATCAATGCCAATTTCATCAGTTGTCTCACACAATGACTGGCCCAGAATATTATGGAGTCACCCACCAATTTGGTTTGCCTTTATAGACGGCACTCAGTGGAGAAACAAGGCAGCGGGTCTCGTGGGGACGTCTTGTGCTATTCTGAAGATTAGACTAGCAGAAGAGATCCCTCCTCTCTGTAAGTAGGTCAGGCCTTCCCTCAAAGACTCGGAGGGAAATAAACAGCCAATAAGCATGTGTACAAGCTTCACTATTCATTTCACCCATGACCAAATGAATTTCCAGACATCCACGCTGGGCATTTTTCTCTAACGGGACCTGGGTTTTAAAGGGATATTTCTAAATGCTGGCAGACTCAATGATTTACTAAATGCGTTTGGGCTCATTTTTATGGTTCACTGATTGCTTGCAGCAGCGATTTGTGTTCTTTTCATATTTTAGATTGTTTCATTTATTAACCTGTTAAAATGTTTTTATACCACAGTTTTCTGCACTGAAGGTGTTATTTCTTTGGCATAATAAGTAAGGAATTAAATTAGAATTGTTGAGACTTCAAGTGATAAAACATGCGTACTTTCACATCTGAGATCTGAGTTAAATAATACATAGTGTTAGACCCTATAGGGTTCGGATGATTTTATGAATTCTGTCCAACACTTCTGTTTAGTTAATAACACCTGCCAGGGGGAAAAAAATCACGCCATCCTTTTGTTCTCCATTAAAATATTCCATTAAAAGCAGGCAGATTTTTTTTTTTTTTTTTTTTTCAAAAGAGTCAAATGATTTGCCTCAGTCACTTTGTTCTTGTAAGCTGTGTCCACATTGGGCTAAATACTGCCTTATCTCTTCCGTGGAGCAATAGAGGGCAAATGCGTGAGATTCCACGGTAGAAGCATATTGCATTTCTCCCTTTTCGATATTCAAATAACTCTGTTTTTCAATTTAGATAAGAGGAACCTGCCTGTGCCTGTCACCGAGGTTAATAGTCAAAAGTTGACAGATAAGGGCAGGCTTTTTCTTTCCACACAGACACTTTTATTTACATAAAATGTGAATTTGGCATCACCCGAGGAAAAATGTGTCACTGAGAGATATCCAGCCGAGAAAATGAGTTGGGCTGTGTTTCCTGGTGTTTTATGTTTTAATTTTTTTTTTTTAAATATCAGACTTAAATGTGCTCGGCTCTTTTTCCCGCCGGGTTTTCAGCCAGAGTGGTAATTTCAAGACTCCATTAGAAGTGATCGGCGTTCTAAAGAAGAAATGAATACCGTGGCACGTCAAAAGGAGACGACTAATGACGCCTTTTGATTGCGGTGTCAAAACATTTACCACTCAGTCCTGTGTTGCTGAAATTTGCCGTTAATTACCCTAATTCGTTTCTTTTTACATTTCAGTCAACAATTAGCAGAACCGTAACTTACTGTGATAACCGTTTTAATGAAAACGCTATTGATCTGAGAAGACGCTGCTGTATTGACTGTGAATCTTCTTTTCAAGTTAATGAGGATGTTTATAAATGCTGTCCTGTCCAATTCATACTTTCCTGCATTCTTTTCCATTTCGTCTCCTGAGAATCCATCTTTCTGAAGGCCAGAAATGTTTTAGGCCAGAAACTTTGTTCTGGCCCTTGTTATGGAATCTTGTTTCCGCCACAGAATAAGAAATCTAAAAGGTAATTGCGACTTTTTATGTCACAATTCTGACTTTTTTTCTCTCACAATTGTGAGTTTACATCTTCCAGAAATGTATTTCTTCAGAACATACAGTATAATGATTTTTCTTCAATACATTAAGTTAGTTTTTGTATGCAATGCAATGCAATTCTGAGAAAAGATGTCAGAATTGCGAGATATAAACTCGCAATTGCAAGAAAAAAGTCAGAATTGCGAGTTATATAAAGTCCACTTCTAAGGAAAAAAATACCCTTTTTTCCTTAGAATTGGACTTCATATAACTCACAATTCTGACATCTTTTCTCAATTGCGAGTTATATAAAGTTAATATCTCGCACTTCTTACTTTATAACACGCAATTGTAAGTTTATATCTCACAATTCAGAGATAAATGTTCTATTTAGAACCTTAACGGGTTCTGTCAGGCGCTTCATTTATTGAACCTTTTAGGGGTTCCCATCATGTGATCATTTTATGGATTTAGTTTCAGGTAACACTTTATTTCAATAGTCCATTTTAGACATTCAACTAACTATACGTATCTTTGCAACTACATGTCAACTAACTCTCATTAGAGTATTAGTAGAGTGTCTGCTTAATGTCTGCCAACACTTTATTCTGATGCTCCTCAACAGATATTCTACTGACTATAAGTAACTTTACAACTACATGTGAAATTATTATACTAACTCGAACCCTAACCTAACAGTCTTCTTATATTCTACTGAGAGCTAGTTGACATGTAGTTATAGTTAGTAGAATGTCTAAAGTACTATCGAAATAAAGTGTAACCTAGTTTTATTTAATAAAACATTTTATTGAACCCTTGCGTTCTATATAGAACCCCACTGAACCTTTAATTCTAAGAGAATAACTCACACTATCCACACTATCCTTGTCTTGCGCTAATCCTTTTGGGTATAATTTCAGTAGATGGCAGAATGACAGAAAACACAGATCGCGACTGTTTTGCACGAGTGAATAAAACACAAGGAACGAGTGCCCACCCTCTTCCCCTCACGAGCATGCAGAAATATCCATGATGGTCTTTCGCTTTCATGAGGGCCTTTCTTCTAGCCATCAAAGTTCTCACTCACGTCAGAGATTTGTTGGGTATTAATAAGCTCTAATCACACAGGCATCTGTCTCCAGCACCGCGTCTCCGCTCTATTCAAAAGCACTTTGCTTTTAGTGCCCCCTAATTTTTTTCCCGCTTTCCGAGCGTTTTTAAACTTACAATTAGTGACAAATTAATCACATCCAGACCGTCAGGAATGGAGACAGTAGCTGTAATCAGACGGGTGCTGAAATGGAAATGAGCAATGTCAGCCAGCTGCGGTCCCTTATGATTATACTGATATGCAACGTATCACGAAGATAGGTGGTAGGAAATGAATTAGCATTGCAAACGATACTTCAAAATAAAATGTTCCCACAGAGATTCTCCCGCTTTTCCAAAACTACTTGCATTAATATATGATCAATGAAATACATCATCCCATTGACTGGAATCCATAAAATTAGCGTTACAAGATTCATGGGCTATCAAAAGTTAAGAGTGCTGTGAGAATACCACCCACCTCGGGCTTGTCCATTAGAAGAGCTGAACTCTTTGTCTTCCAAGTAAACATCTTAATAGTGTGGTGACGTGATAAAAAAAATCTGTTAGCAAAGCAATTCTTTCTGTAATGATCAGAAAACCTTCCATAGAATGCAAAAAGAGAGTTTTTTCATACAACAAAAGCACGCAGTCAAACTACATCTCTTGTAACGTTTTATATTCTGACTGCATGATGTCTAGACCTCGACTTCAGCACTAGAAACTTATACAGAAACTGTTGGTGAAAAAAAAGTAGTTGAAAGTGACTATGTGGTACTCAAATAGCATGTGCAGAATGGTGAGGTGAACAGTAGATGGACCTCTTCAGGTGCACTTGATGAACTTCTGAGTTCACTTTCTCTGTTAGTTTTATTGGCTCAGCGAGGACTAACGCTAATAGGCTTCCTGCACTGCTCCTGGATAACCACTATTAAGATGGCCAGACTGTGGTGGGAAGATGTGACCCTTTAGAGGCAAAAAGATGATGGAGTTCCTTTAGATTGAATAACCTCTGAGGTAAAACTCAGCTAAGGAATAAAATGAAAAGAGATTCAGGCAAGATGAGATGCTCATAAGTCTCTGTTAGGTATGGTTAGACTTGCAGACGAGGTCTCATTAAGAGGTTTCATTAAGCCGATGTTTAAAGAAGTTGGACCATTGAGGGTTTCTGCAGCGAGACACTACATTAGCCCGTATTGGTTTAATTTAATTTAATTTAATTTAATTTAATTTAATTTAATTTAATTTAATTTAATTTAATTTAATTTAATTTAATTTAATTTAATTTAATTTAATTTAATTTAATTTAATTTAATGTCAGTAATACTTACCAGAGGACAGAGGAAAAAAAAAATATTTAGTATTTTTTATTTATTTATTATCAATAAATAATAATTAGCAGGTCTAACCAGCAAGTTGCTAGGGCATTGCTATGTGGTTGCTTAAGTGTAATGGGTTATGTTATATTTTTAGTGGTTGCTAGGGTGTCGTTTTTGGTGGAAATGTGTTATTTGGCAAACCCAACCCAGTGCTACTAAGTATTGCTCTTTCTCCAGAGCTTACAGTGACTTGCATAGTCTGATTTAGATATTCGTCTTTTTGTCTGTCTGTTTATATATCTCTCTCCCACTTTCACCATCATCTCAGTGGAAGAAGATACAGAGGAAAGCTCTCGGTCTGGCCGTGACTCCATTTCCACAGCCACAGACCTCACCCTCCCACCCTCCAACACAGAGAAACACATGAATGGAGGACGCACCAAAGACGACAAGAAGAAGGAGCGTGGAGGGAAGGACAAGAAAGACAAGAACAAAGCCAAGAAAGGCATGCTGAAGGGCCTGGGCGACATGTTCAGGTAGGGTGAACAGCCTTAGGTGCTCAAATCACTTTATTTAACTAGCGTTAGCATAACGTGTCGAGTATGTGGGACTCCCTGGTACTAATAAGAAGACCTTACCTTGACCCTCAGTCTCGCTATCATTCACTGAGGCCTGAGGCAGTTTCAATGGAGGTTATGTTTAATAAGGAAATGTTTTATTCATCAGTGCATAGATTACCAAATTTATCATTGGCTGGATTGGAAACTTTTCTGAAATAAACACAAGGCAGTGCTACTCACCAAACTTTGCTTCCCTGTGTCGCTTTGTGTTCCCATAAACAGCTTTGTCGCCTAGTTAAATGTCACCCCAACTGTGACTGATTTGCTAAATTTCCCCACCAACTTCAAACTACAAAGAGTTTGAAGCAAATGCGGAATCGGTTAATTTCGAAAATACATCCATATGGAGGATTAACATTTACTCGGCTTCTCCTCGCAAATCTCCTCCAGAGGGACGAGACAGGTACAGATAAAATACTTGTGGGTGCTGCGATCATAAAAAGGTGTTTTCCTGGTCTCCCGCCCCTCTGGGCTCTTTGAAATAGCGAGTCGCACATCCGTTTTGTTGAGAACGTAAGCGTTTCCCAATGCTAGGCTAATTAAGCCGGGGCCTCCATTAATTATTCTGATTTGGTGCTCATTTGAATCCTGCATAAATTATACACACTCTTATCTGCACAATAAGTTGTTTTGAGGTGGATTAGCGTAATGGGATTAGTTAGCGTAGTACGTTGCATGCTGTGCCGTAATGAACAATAAAATCGACAAGTGTTTCCAGGTCATGTTTCAGGAGCACTAAAGGGTTGGGTTTGGTGCCCTGCTGATTTGTGCTCCACCACTCCACCACTATTTTGTCCTGTTGAATGAAGGCGATGGACAATTACTAAGCCATAATCACATGTTAGGTTGTGGCCTATGTTTTGAGCTGAATTTGATTAATTAATTAGAACTATGAGTGTGATGACTTCAGCATTCATTTTAATCAGTGTTTAGAAGTGGGTGTTGGAGCAATTTTTAGTAGTGTTGGATGTATGTTACGTTTAACGTGTGTTATGTACATCTTTCATTACTTGCTATATTTCCACTAATAAAATGGACATACCGACAGATCTTTCCTGCCGTATGACGAAATAACGGATTATAAAAAAATAAAAAAATAAAAAGTATAATGATTAATTGGATTTTGAGGCATTACATTCAGAAATGAATTCAAGCTAGCAGTCGAATGTAGAGGGTTGGGGTTTAAGTGGACTAAATGACTGGAGAATTTTGGCGTACTGCATCAGACCATTCATGTATGAATCATTCACAATTCTGTAACATGCATTTACAAAATAGATATGTGCATTACTTTTCCATTTATTTAATTGATTTACTGACAATTACAGTTCTTGGGGGATATTTTTGTGCACAACTGTTATAGAAGTGGTAGTATGTCTGAGCATGATGGGTATTGTAGTTCTAGAGAGTGTGGAATACTGTTGTAGACATCATTTGTAGCGGACAAATAAAAATAAATAAAAATACTGAAAGGTAGGCTAGGCAATATTCGGAGAGGCTAGCAATAGCAAGGTAGCTTTGGAGGCATTAGATCTTTGAGCTATGAAGACAGGTTCATCCAGTATAACAAAAAGTGTTTATTAAACAAATTGCCATACCGTAGCACTTTTCTGAACTTTCCTCAACAATCAATGCTAGCTGTTGATTCAACCCCAACTTCCCCAAGCACGTCCACTACTCATCATGTCAGCTTTAGAGCTGAAGTGCATGGTACACATGCTATGATGTTGAACGTTGTTGGAGATCAGCCAGGGTTGTGGTGTGCTCATCATGCTCAGGCTGTTCAGCCTCATGTCGAGTTGAGACCTTGAGAACACCTGGTCCATGCCTAGTAGACTGGATACCCCGAAGGAGAGGAGCTCTTTTGGATTTACAGCCTCAGTGATGAGACAGAATTAGCTTCAGCTGTGCGTCATCACACGCTGCTGGCAGCTTTCAGGACCCCTTCTCTTGGAACACTCTTTTGATTGTGCTGATTTTCTTTTTATTATCATTCTGTTTTCATTCTAGAAGAGGTTGTGTACCATTTTGTGGGAGTTGGCGCTAGGTGGCGCTGTGATATGTTCTATTTTTTCTTTATATCCCAGGAAACATATGGGATGAATTTTTGAAGTCTTTCTTGGCTGTTTCATTCAACTTGCATGAGAATTGGTGAGAACCTTGATAAATTTGTCAAAAGAATTTTGATTGGTTAAATAACAGATTTAATCAATTTAATTTACATTTTTAGGCGTTGCCCATAATGAATAAATTGGCCTGTGTTCTGTGAATGCAAAATCCAAGGTTCACAAAACTTGGTACACACGGATATCAAGGCCATCTGAGGATACATGCCGAATTTCATTCATTTCTGATTCTAAGGGAAGTCATAAGTGAAAAAAGACTGTCATAATGTAGGAATTAAAAAAATCTGCATTGAAAACAACTATATTCACATCATTAACATTTCACAATTTTGGTAATTTTTTAGGGATTATTCTGGCCAAACACCCTCCTTCAAAAAAAATCATAAATGTGGTTGCTTATAATGCAGTTTTCCTTGACAATCTGCAAATGTGTAGAGTAGGACAAGTGGCATGCCAAGGTTTAATACTTAAGGGTATAGTGTTGTTTAAAGCCGTAACCCTAATAGGAGACAGAAATATATTGTCTACAGCTAGCCTTAACAAGCCCACCTAACATTATTGAAGGAGGTAAAATTGGCACTATAGCAAAGGAGTCAGAGGTGAAAAAGAATGTGCATTTAGTGTTTGTGTAAGCGAGGGAGTGGGATGGGTTGTGAAAGTTAATTAAGAACTGAAACGCAGGTCTGGACCCCAGCGGACACGCTCACTCAGCACAGAAATGTTCTCTCTCACTCTCATTACATCTACCCCTCCTCTGAGAGCCATCAGAAACTCCCATCACTAAGGAGATTGCGCACACACACACACACACACACACATGCGCACACCTTGCCAAGAGAGTATGGATTACTGACATTCAACTCCACTTCTTGCTGTCTCTCTCATTGTGTCTTTTTGTTCACACACATACAGATTCACTTCTGCAGCAATACACTCTCATCTGCAGTCTCTCAAGGCCCATTTAACTGTAGCCCTTCTCTTTTTCATCTCTTCCATCTCAGTATGACACACACACACACACACACACACACACTCACCCAAACAGGTCTCTGAGGCGTTTGCAATACACTGCAATTGGAGCTCATCTGCATGCGTGAGTAAACGTGCACTGATGAGCTCTGCGCTTAATGGACACACTGATTGGAAGAGCATTAAAATCAGAACAGATAGAGGGAGGAAGAGAGGAGAAGAGAGAGATGAGGTGATCAAAGGAGAGCGAGAGAGAAATCACAAATCAAGATAAACTAAACATCTAAATGAATGACCAGGCAAATGGATGCAACATGGGGAAAAGATGGGTCTAAAAACCACTTGTACAAAGGTGTTGTAGTATTCATTTTATTCATCCTTTATTTATACATTTATGAATTATTTGTTTTTGTTTGTTAGTGGTTTTTCAAAGTTATGGTAGTTACCCAAGTGATATGTATATGTATATGTATATGAATATCATGAAGATTTGCAGGGTGGAGTTTTTTGATTTTGGCCTATGTATAAACCAATATAGGAACCACAGCAGCCAGCCAGAACCTGATAGCAAGATGCTTGATGCTATTAGCTTAATGGCAGTGCTTGATATAAGACTTACCTCAATCCACGTGGTGCATGAGGTGGCTGTATATCTTAAGGGTGTCAGATGCCATGCCAGACTGTGCATGGATCGATTGAATAGGTCATCAACTATGAACTGCGACATGCATGCAAGCATTTAACAAATGACCTGAAGCGGGGTACATGTCACTTGTCTTTGCTTGTCCTACAAGCATTATCATACATGAACCATAAATGTGTCTGGCATTCTTTTTGACATGGCCTTTTAACATCAGCTCCTAACCATATATGGCCTGTTGAGATGTCCACACCTCACCCCAGGCTTTGTTAGTATATCAGACGGCTGAACCATATGAATTTCTTCCATGGAATGATCAATTTTTAGGTGAATATTAAGTGATAAATTAATATTATATTATAAATAATATTAAATAATGACAGAAAATGTTAGGTTGAACTATTCCTTTATTCGTCAGAGGGGCGGTTGTGTTCATTGGCCTCAAGGAAATGGGCTACGGTCAGTCATGTTTGCTGGAAGAGTGGAGGAATAAGGGATGGAAGCAGAAGTAAACGACACAAACGAGTGCAGCGGAGTGAACTGGGGCACATGGAGGAGGAGAGTTAGAGATAAAGAAAACGATTCCTGTTTTCACGCGACTGGTCACGGCATTTTTGGCTCAGGGGTAGACATGCCTCTACGACTTGCATTAGTGGACACTATTAATAGGATGTAATTGCTAATCCTGATGCCCTCTCACATTGAATTAGCCCATCTACACCCCACAGACCCTTCCCCATCCCCCTTCACTGACCTTCAAACCTCTATGTTGCACCATCCTGAATTCCCAACACATCCACCCCGAGAGGAAAACCTTCAGCCTGGAGTGACAGCGGGGCCTTAGGGACGTCAAGGGGTCCGAAGGGGGAAGAGATCAGATGCCTTTCCCCCAACCATCATTGTTATTTTTCCTTGTTGAGTGAGCATGTTGCTGTGGAGAATTGTGGGTACTGGTAGGTCTCATGCATGGGGCTTAACAGAGATGCATGATGTAGGCGCTTTATATGCTTTTCCATTTACATGGCCAGATCCCTCAAATTGTTCCAAAGGAGTACGTTCTCGCTCATTAGCTTAACGTAAACACAGGACACTTTACCACGAAGAGGTAATTATGGAAACACTGGAGAACTGCACGCCAGTTATATTCACCATAATCAACCTTAGCAACAGATAAACAAAGCTGCTGTATGTAATGACTGGAACTTTGATAGATGTTAGCTGTGGAAAGTGGCCGTAATATCTTTAGTTATTTATCTAGATTTTTCATACTATAATGAAAGGAGTCATAAAGATGTTTAATTTTTCTCTTTTGACAAAAATGATTTTAATTTAGTCAATACTTCATGTCAGATTGATTATTTAAAATGCAGAGTAATTTAAGTTGACAAAATAACATTGTAGATGATAAAGTGCAAAATTAAACCAAGTAACAGCTTTTATAAACATCACAAATGAACAAAAACACGCAAAACTGTCCTTGCCAGAACCTGCACTGCTAAAATAACATTATGCTTACGCTATTGTAATACAATATTGTATTTTTGCTATAGTTATAATTTGTTTCTTGTTTCAGACGTGTTATAGTGTGATGATATAGAAAGAGCTTATTCATAACATGATATGCAGATTCTGACTAGCGTGTAACTTAGTCTTTCTTGTGCATTTGCATCATTTTGTGCAGATGCAGTTATAATATATATTTATGTTGTGTATGTATCTGAGTTGTCTTATAAGCGTGTCAGATGTGTGACCAGTGTTCAACTTTAGCTCATACAAATAACCAAATTCTCTCTAGAATTGTTAGTTCATTATTAATATGCTGTTGTTGTTTTTTTTCGCCAGCTGTGTATTTTAATTAAAAGTGTAAAGTTTATATACTGTCAATATTGCACAACTAGCTGCCCACCAATAGTTCCCTGCGACAGAAAAAAAAAGAAGAAAAGATCTCACCTTTAAGGAGTGTGACAGTGAACAGGGAGTGAAACACAGAGGACTTGAGATATTGCAAAGTGATCACTTGTCAAAATGCCATCACCCTGGGTGGTATCGTCCATCTGTCCCCTCTATGTGACAGAGGTATTGTCTGTGTCATGACCTCCTGAAATGAAAAGAAATTAAAACAAAAGAAGTGAGATTGTCCCTCTGTAGGCTTAACATGGGGCTGTGTAAATATCAAATCTCTCTTAAAATAGTCCTCGCCGTGGTGGTCTGAACTGATTCATCGACAAGCTTCCTTCAGGGGTCACGGAGGGAGATATTCTCACCTCTATTCCACCATTCCATTATCCACCTGCCAGTCAAACAGCCTCATCTCACAGCGGGGTGCGCAGGGGTACAGCCGACACCTTCCAGAAGATGAGCTCTCAGAGACCCAATAAAATAAATAAAGTAATTGATATAACAGAGATTCCCATTAAAATGAATTAAACTTTTATTACGCATGAATTAGGCCACGCGTGGTGTGATTACCCATCATTGTCCATTGTGAATTTTGAAATGAGAGATTTAACTGTGTGATCAGGGATTAGATTACACAGGAAGGTTTGACGGTTGGATGTCCTCCTCCGGGTGCCATGAGAGGCCGACTTTCCACCCCGTCTGTTCAAATCTTTCCCCGATTAGACACCGCTTGCTGTCCATCACTGAACCACCAGGGGTAATTGCATTTGGATCTATCATGTCCTTGCATCCGGTTTTCGGCTCCATAGGGTCGGCTATGGTAGCGGGGGAGGGGTCATGAAATAGGTAATTGAATTTGAAATCTGGGCAAAGTTGAAACCCAACACCAGTGTATCTTTAAACCAGAACTCAAATTTGTAAAGTCTTTGTCAGAAAGGCAGGACTTGAATATAGCAGGGTTTGTTCAGACATATTCACTCTCAGGTTTGAATAAGAACCTAAAGCACAATTATTCCTCTGATCAACAGACTTCTGTGTTTCTAAGAGCTCTGATCTTTTCTTGTAGCCTGTCAGACTCACTTGATCAGAGTAAAAGCACGGCCATTTTTCTCTTTTTGAATTCCATCCCTCGGAACGATCATAATCTTAACAAGGCCACAAAAACAGCTTGTGAAGAGCATTGTGAGCACTCTTTTTCAGACAAATGGAGGCAGAGATCCGGAGACGCTGTGAGATGAAGACAGAGAGAACAAATTATTACAGTTTCATCTTGCAGACTCTGATAACAAGTCTGATAAAACTACCCATTTAACAATTTAGGCGGATGAGCAAGTGGCCACTGAGTATGAGATACATTCAAGGGAATGGAAGGCCAACAAATGAAGGGAGCATTTTTATCTTGAGTTATGCATGTAAAGTGCCAATAAGATGTCATTGCACTCTCAACTTTTGATGGATAGCATAACATTTTATGGGAGATTGCAAGCACTGTCAAAAAGACTCCATTAGCGAGATGCAAAACTGCTGCACTTCAACATGTCCTTTCATTCACAAGACTAGCATGTGTATTTCTGAGCGGGTCTAATTACAAGGAGAGTTCTGAGAACCGAGAACATTCAGTATTTCCAATGTTACGACCTGCGTCATAATCAGGTATCTTGTCCACTTGAAGAGGAAAATGACAATCAGCAACATTTGAGTTGTCCACCGCATTTGCAATTACACAACCTCGAAATGAAAGCACAGAGAGTAGTGACCTCAGACACTGAGCCATGGTAAGGAAGTTGATATGAATGTGGAGGAGTTGAACAGGTAAGATGAGGTGAATGAAATAATTATGTAAATAATGTAAATTAAGTGGCCAGGAAACAGCCCAGTTATGGTAATGGAAATGAGACACTGAGAGTGAGTCATAGACTAACAAAACAGTACAGGGAATAATATTCAGAGAGGAGCAAGATGATGAGGCAGATGTAGTGTCAGAGGTTGCTGATGAAGGAATGATACAGTACATAATGAACAGTAGTTGGATGTGCCAGAATTGTCTAAAGCATTTTGAAAGAGATCTGTACTCAGTTGTGCAAATAAATTCATTCTTTTGTAAATTTATAAAAAATATAAAATAAAAAAATGTAAAGGTTGAGCTTTTTTCCTTCAGATTTTGACAAATGCTTTGCCCGTGCGATTTTGACGTGGAAAATAGAAAGTTACTTTGTCAATACACAAGTATTTTTTGTCTCAAGGAACATATCATAGTAATATTGCGTTGTGAAAGAGACGCCAATAAGTGGAGTCTATCTCTGGAGTATGTACTTATCCCTTTCTTTCTTCAAGGTGTTTTATGTGCAGGATTTCACCATATTATGAGGTAGATCTCAAACGGATTATTGTTTATCACATACTGAAAATGTAACCTCACTGAAGTTCTTATTGGCACATTGCAATTTGCTTTTACATTTGTTCTGTGGTATTTTGTGTGTATATATATATATATATATGGAGAATCAAAGTTGGGTTTGAATGAGGTATTGCATATAACTGCTTTTCTTTATTGAAGGTATTGCTTTTCTTACAATAAACAACTTGCAAGAAGTATAGGCTGATAGAACACGTCACCTGAACTCGTTTTAGAAGATTAGAAGAAAAGGTGAATGGGGCTCTTGTCAGGAACTCAGGAGACATCATTGGATGTTATACATTTTTTCAAGTATATTGCTTAAAGTTTGACCATGCAAACATGTCTTTACAATAATAGCCTTCAGAAAACTATTTCAATAAGGTTGCACAGACATGCTGTTTCTACTCCAGTTTACATGCTGCCGAGAACTCCAGACACAAAGAGCAGAACTGACATGTTACAAGACATTCAACCGAAGGTTAAAGTATGAGACTGGCTCAACAGAACTACATTGACAGTCTCAACAACAACAAAACATTCTTTAAAGACATTAAAAACATTCTTTAAAGACATTGATCTCCAGGAATAGATGGACTTCCATTTGAAGATTGTATTGCTGTTAGTGTGGTGGGATGTGTTTGGGTTAGGTACTTTCCCAAGACTTGCCAACAGTTCTGACACAGCTAAGAAAAGTTACATCACTTTTGATATCCATCACTTTGCAACAGATATAACTTATCTTGAATGCAGTTATATGCAAGGATTTCCTCAAAGAGAGAATCTAGATTTAAAAAAGGACTGCCGTCTTTTGGGGGAAAATATGAATTGGGCTGATGCGTCTTCTTAATGGGAGCTGGGACGGGATCATCATTTGTCTGTAATGAATATTGAAACACATGCCTTGGCCAGACTAACATTGTTCTACAAATCAAGGCTGCAACCATGGAAAGTAACTTTTCTCTGGAACTAAATTTGGGGTTCTGGCCAAAAGAGGATCTATTGCTACACAACCCTCCCCTTGCTCTATACTCAGCTTACCTTGAAGAAGGTACTGTTGACTATAAGAATAGCCAAATTTTCCACTTGTTACCCATCGACGGATGATATCTGCTGACAATTTGGCAAGAGGCCACGCACTTGGCACAAAGACTGCTGACTGTTCTCTCTGAAGCTTTACCACACGCCTCCAGACTCACGCTAGAGCCACAGGTTTAAGAGAGAATAAAGATGAGGGCATCTGTTCCACAACTAAGAGTTTCAACAGCAAGAGTGACATGACACGAAGGGAGCCTTGCTTAGCCTCAGCACATGTCAGTAAACAGCGCTGGGAGAAAAGCGGGGGTTAGAGTAACATTCATTCTATCAAAAGGTTAAAAGTGCTCAAATGGCAGAACATGACAAACCTATCCCCGCAAGAAGACCTTCTATCACAGTGATAAGAAATGGACTTAAGGTTTCAGGTTAGGAGACGGTTTGTAAAGTAGGGTTGTCTGATCCTACTCCTGTATTTAGCTCTAACACACGTGCTTGGAAGTTTCTAGTAATCCTGAATTTCTTGATTAGGTATGCTTAATTAGGATTGGAGCTAAACTATGCTGGAATTTGCAGGATCCCTGCCTTAAAGGGTGTGACAGTCAAGGGGAAAACCAATGGCAATATGGTTCTTCAGGGTTTAAGGGTCCACTTAGGGTTCAGTACAACCTAATGCAATGCTTCCAAGAGTACACATTTTTTGTATCTTCCTAATCAAGCACATGTGATTCAGCTCATCAGCAGCTTGTTAGTAGAGACTCCAAGACTTGAAATAGATGGAGACATACAAAATGTGTACTGATGCCTGGAAAACACTGACTTAAGGCCATCCTAGACAACCACAAAATTAGTTAGCCTTCATACATCATAAGTTTGTTTGTTTGATTGGTTTAGTTTAGACAACTAAATGTGTAGTGTGTGATGTAATTTTGAGTAGAGTGGTCAATAACAGATTCTTAATAATTAAAAGCATCTTTCTCTCTTTCTCACTATTTTACTTGTCCACATTTTATTTTGCTTTCTCTCTCTCTCTCTCTCTCTCTCTCTCTCTCTCTCTCTCTCTCTCTGTGTCTCTCTCACCATTTTTTAGTACCGTGTGTGATGAAAAATGATTAAAGAAGGAAACAATCTTTCACGTTGATGATTTGATACCAGAGTGGAATATGTGTATAATTTCTTTCAAAGGAAGGCAATTGCGATCAAATTCGCCATTCAATCTTTCCTGTCAAATACATGTTTTCGATTCTGTGGTAAATGACAGATTCCTTTCCGTTTTCCCTCCTCTGTTCTGTTGTTCACTGGGTAATGATGTCTTAAGTGGTAGTTGTTCAACTCGTTTGTCTTCAGGAGGTTGTAATTGGGCATTCCTTTGGCACTAGGGAGACAATGTAAAGAACGGGCTGGAAAGTACAAGACAGAAGTGAGGATTTAAAAAAAGAAAGACCCTGATGGTTCAGTGATTGTACAAGGTTGTATGAAGGAGAGAGAACAGCATGCATGCAATCGATCACTACTGTGCTACTACAGCTTTTCTTTGTTTATATCAACATTTTTGCTGTTGCTGTTTTCGTGTGCTCATACGCTCTAAATTTGCATATAATTGCACAACACATATTTCATAGGCACAAAATGTTGTTTCATAGTTGCATGGTGAGAAACTGGCTGTGTTTTTAGAGGCACAGGCATGGTCTATCATTAAAATGTGATTTAGAGGTAAGCAAACCTTCCTTCAACTGTCTTGCCCTGAGGCCGTGTGTGTGTGTGTGTGTGTGTGTGTGTGTGTGTGTGTGTGTGTGTGTGTGTGATCAGACTGTCCCATTGAGTATGCATTGTGAGGTGGCATATCTAGGTCACACACACTGGCACATTACTCCTGTGGGAGCTTCTGTCTTGTGTTCATGTCATGGATTGCCTCCGCTTTCTGAGGTCACACAGACAGTATTGTACATGTTTGTAACGAAGTTCAGATGTTACGGGAAGAAGGAGGCGGGAACCGGCGAACATTTAAAGATTTTAATAAATAAATAAACAAATACAAAAATGAAAGTAAAAGCCAGCAGCCCCTCACGGACGACTGCTGGCAACACAAACAGAAACAACACATAAACTAAAAATCAGGCCTGTCCTCTCTCGCTCTTCACTGTCGTCGCTCCTCCTTTATGCCTCCGCTCCTCCGTGAGATATGCGAGACCGGTGCGTCTCACAGGTGTAGCTCATCATAATTACGCCACCGGTCTCGCGCCGTCCTCCCACGGCCCTCGACCTCGTCCTGCTCGCCACATACCCCCATCGCCCCTCGCAGGCCGGGGGGTACTCCCGAGGCTGCGCCTACTCCCCCCCCCCCCCCTCCCCGGGGGGACCAATCATGGCGGCTGCGGTACCTGGGGGTATGGACAGACGAGGCGAGAGGAAAGGAGACGGAAGCATGAGGAGCGACAGAGAGGAGAGAGGGGAGAGAGGAAAAAAAAAAAAAAATTCTTGATCCGGTTCCCGGACACACTGCCGCTCGGTCCTCAAACAGCTGAGAGTCACTCGCGGTGCCATGCGATGGTACTGGACATTCGTTGGGGGACGGCTCGACGCCCTTCCGCCTCCTGGCGGCCGGCGGTGACTCCTCTCGAGGGCAGCCGGCAGCGAGTTTCCCGTTCCCTGCTCCGCCCCCATCATGGCCGACGGCAACAGGCTCCGGCCCACGGCGAACGGGAGCGACTCCTCCGCTCCCTCTTGACGGCAGCCACCCCTCCTCGATCCAGGAGCACGGTGTCGAGCTCTCCGTCCCACCAGATCTTCCATCGCTCCAGCACCATCGCCTCGGGCAGCAATCGGCGGCCGACGCTCCCTCGTGCTGCCCGACCTCCTCAGCACCGCGATTCCTCCCAGCAGCGAGGGCTCTCCGACAGCGTGTCCCTCCCTCTTCCCGGGTTTCGGCACCAGTGTAACGAAGTTCAGATGTTACGGGAAGAAGGAGGCGGGAACCGGCGAACATTTAAAGATTTTAATAAATAAATAAACAAATACAAAAATGAAAGTAAAAGCCAGCAGCCCCTCACGGACGACTGCTGGCAACACAAACAGAAACAACACATAAACTAAAAATCAGGCCTGTCCTCTCTCGCTCTTCACTGTCGTCGCTCCTCCTTTATGCCTCCGCTCCTCCGTGAGATATGCGAGACCGGTGCGTCTCACAGGTGTAGCTCATCATAATTACGCCACCGGTCTCGCGCCGTCCTCCCACGGCCCTCGACCTCGTCCTGCTCGCCACAATGTTGTATAGGGTGATACTATGATCTCACCCAATTAACACATTAATAATTTATTTATTTATTTATTTAGACACACTAAAACATATGCACACTCTTTCCCAACACAAAATGCCTGTACTCTTATACTTGACTAACAGTAGATACACCAATAGGTAAAATATTTTGCTCGGTTAATCCTTGAACATTTGTGCTTAAGTGATATTACTAAACCACAGCAGATTTAGGGTTGAAAAAGAGCAATTGTAAAATGGAATACTTGTTATTATCAGCTGATCTTAAACGCACACAGATTGCTCATGATGATAAATAGAGAACATTAAACTGTTATCTTTTGCCCCATTTCTTGCAAGCACAGGCATGTGTGAAATATGTAAAATATGAAGCAGTTGTCAGGACAGAGTTACAGAGTTGAGACCCCAGATGAGAGAGATGGTTGGGGGTGCCTTATGATATATTAAAATCATCTTCTGTGACTGTTCTGCAACTATATGCAGTCCAAACTTTGGACCTAATGACCACAGAGTAGCTGACAGTGCCAGTGTGGCTCCATCCATGACATCCAACTTAACGCAAGTTTCCATGTTTGATCACTTTTGCTCTTTGCTAATACATATTGAATCTCATATGCTCACTGACATATGAATTATTACAGTATCTGCAAAGCAGCACCCCATTGAATTCCTCTCACCATGTCTTGTTCTTCATAGTTTTGTCTTCAACTATTTCAGCTTGAACATTCATACACACTTGATTATGCAGCTTGAATTGCTGAATTTGTTGTTTTTGTTTTGTTTTGTGAGACTTTGTGAAGTTTTATCATGCATACTAAATTGTGGTTGGTCTTCTTTCTTGCATTTATTTAGATACTGAATTGTGATTGTTTTTTTTTTTCTTACATTTTTTTTTAACCACCTTTATTACACTGTTCTCTGAATACATGATTCAGTCAGTCGTGGCATTCTGTAGTCAAGTGTTGTTGTCCACAAGGACCACAAAACTGTATATTTGACTATTGGCAACAAATGTCCTGTAAAGCTGAATATGTTTCATGGCTCTCTCATTTTGCTGCCTTGCAAGCAATGGTGTTTCCTTCTGGAAATGCAAGTCTAATTCTGTTCTCCTTGGGATTGTTTTGTCACCAATATCGCTTCAATTTAATTTGCCTCTTGGGAGCCCTGTTAAATGGTTAAAGTTGCATATATTTATGTACATTTGCGTACGTGTGAAATAACTTTTCGATTGAAATCTCCCTCCGGATTCCAGCAGTAATATCATAAACATATTCATCAAATGCCCTCACAGTTCGGAGGACACTCACTGTAACCCTGTAACCCTAAGATTTCAATTTGCGCATTTTGTTTTAATTTAGACCACATAAATAATGATGCCTGGATGCACCATTCATGCACCATTTTTTTTCTTACTTCATGAGGAACGACCCAACTGATTCAAAGTGTTCATCAAGCCTAAATCTTGCTTTAAAGTGTGCCACGGAGTCGCCTCAAGACTGGAATATCTTCATTTGTCGTTAAAAAGCGCCATCGTTTTTGCACCTTCTCCAAAGCTGGGTTTGACAGGGGAATGGCTGTGTGGCGTTGGAGGTCAGGGATAATGAGGTCCGCAGGGATCGGCTTAATCGTTGAGCTTTGGCACATAACATCGGCATAAACAACAGAGTTTGTCGTCCGGGCAACGGCGACGGTGTAGCGACTCGGGCATATAATAATGATGTTCCCATTAACATGGGCTAAGCACTAAAGGCAGGGGAAATTTGGAGAGGCACTTGATGCTCCTGCACTTTCCCTCATTCGTTTTGTCTCTCTCTTCCTAATTAGATATTACCAGCCTTCTTTCATTGCTGGCTGTGATTTCTGCCTCCCTTTGCCCTTGAGTGAACAACCTCGACTTGCCACTAGAACACAAGAGGAACAGGAAGAGTGAACAGATCCAGCTTTCTCTTCTTCTCCACCCTAACAAGGAGATATTAAAATTACATGTGGCTGGCTGGGGCTTTGCCTGAGGAGCAGTATGGCTCTGGCTTTTGCACTAAAGGGCTATTTAAAATGGAAGGTGCACCAGAGAGAAGTGAAGGTCCATGTGGCAAGGTTGTATTTTCTGTAGTGCCTATATTTCTGTACCATTTCCAGAAAGCACATATCTAGGTGAATGTCATGTGTGAAATAGAACCTAATGAGAATTGCCGCAGAATATAATGGGAATGTCAAAAAATGTATGTAAAATGTTAAAATGCATTATGTTAATGAAAATATGAACTTAAACATGGTTGGGGTATCTATTATTTTACTCCCACTGCTGTCCTCCATCCCGCTAAAAAAGTCTTTTTCTTAAGCTAGTTAACTTGTGTTAAGTTGCCTCATTCATGTGTTCAGCGCCACCTCCAGGAGCCATGAAGTAGTGACGCTGAGAGCAGGGAAATCTATTTTGAGCACCTATTAAGCATGTTATTAATACAAATATCGATATTTGGCGCCAGCATATAGATTCTCGTATCGCAGGGAGAAGGACAACTATATATCGCCCTATCTATATTTTGTACCACCCTTACTTCTGAGCCTATATGTTTTTCATGTACATTCTATATCTGCTTTTTTATGTATTCTGGCTCTTTACTCCTGTTCCTGCCCCATATCGCTGCTTGCAGCTATATTTATTTATTTATTTATTTTTTATTATTTACTTTTCCCACTTTTTTTGTGGCAAATTGTCACTTGTATATGTTATCATAGATATTGTAGTTGGAAGGAATGTTAGTCTTGAAATGATCTCGCTTCACTCTCTCAGATTGATAGTGATGGTTCATTTCTTCATCGCAGCTCTGTTGTGATTATAGAGAGGCTCATTATACTGAACTGACTCCGTTTGGTCTGACCCCACTGCACTTTGTCTACTCAACGAATCTGGTCATCTAATGTAGTAGCTGCATAAAGCAAGTCTTGAAGTGTTTGTGAACTCAACTCTTGTCAGTCTTACCTCTGAGCATTACCTCGTTTCATCCATTAATGTCTCCAAATTGGCCTTTATAACAAACCAATATCCCGTTGTTTAGAGCACCAGGGTTAAGGTCTATCTGTCTGTCTACAACTGTATCATCAGACCTCTCATCTTTTAGACACAGTAATGTCAGTCTCCTGGAGCCATGTAGTACATTACTGTTCTGTAAATCAATACAGCTTGAGGTATTAGAATATAAACCATCGCACTGACAACAGTGAGTGGACAAACATGTATCAAATATGAAACTAGTTAAATAAAGCTTCGCCAATACTGGTCAAATAATTTGTTTAGAAATGTATTATTTTTAGGGCTGACAAGTTCATTCTTGAATTGCTGTTTTTAGGAAAGCGGTTACATTTAGGGATGGACCTTCATTCTTACTTTATCTAAAATATTTGTACGATTCACGTACAAATTCATACGAAATCATCACTGCATAAAATAGTTTATATGAAAAATAGAATATGTTATATATGACACTTTGTGTCTTTTTGATTGTATTTATGTACAGTGTTTTGATTTTTTTTATACTTACTGGTTTTTAATAAACTAATGTAAATAAAATAAATGATTTAAAAAATAAGAAAATTACCTATTTTTTACTTTGTTTCTTTAATAATAAAGAATATTTAAATAAAATAAATTATTTAAAATACATTAATTAAATACCTAAATATGTAGCGTTTTGCTGTTTTTTTTTATATTCTAAATAAATAAATAATTGTAAATAATTAATCACACTATAAACATGCATTAGCTTGCTGTTTTTTTTTTTAAGTATCTTAAATAAAATGCATGCTTTAAAATAAAATAATCACACTAAAAGAATGCATTAAAACTCTCAATTTTATTTGCTGTTTAAGTGTTTTTAAATAAATAATTTTAAATAAGTGAATTAATCACATTAAATGAATGCATTAAATTGACAGCCCCAATTGTTTTTGGGGTTCATCCATGGTCCACATTATCAAATGCATATTTGCACATGAAAGGTCACAAACCTTTACAAAACTCATTTCATCACATGACACATTGTTTTGGGAATGCAATACACAAAATATTTTGCGTTAGACACGGGCGCCCCATGTCACGTCTCTGTAGTGTAAACAGCCATTGTAATGTATTGCTTTGTGTGGTGAAATGTTAGATTTGACAGCACTGGTGACAGAGATGAAGGGGGTGATTGAGGAGATGGCATTATTCAGCTGAAGACGGGGGCTGTTGAGTATAATAGCATGGTCCTTCGGGTAAACTAGCGTTTTGTTGAGCATTAAAGCTCGATTGCCTCCTACAGTGACAGCTGCGGTTACTCCTGTACGGTGCCTTGATTGAGTCAAATATGGGATTCTGTGCTGAAGGAGTAATTGGAGTATGTGTGTATGCATGGTCCTTTGTCTAAGCTTGTGGGAACCAAAATAACCCATAATAAAAATAAATACATAAATAAATAACTGTCCAAGTCCCATACTCATGGTCCCAGTGTAGAAAGTGGATAGGTTCAGAAAAGAATACTAGAATATTTTGCAGAATGTAGCAGATTGCTGTGAGAAACATATATGGTTGTAGTGTGTGTGCTATTTTAAGAAAAATGCAAACACTACCAATGCTAAAGATTGTCCAGTTATCATCTTGAAAATAAATGCTATTCTTTGCCTTTAGTTTTGTGTAAAAAAATATCTAAACTATTGGTAGTTCAATCAGATAGTGAGACAGGGAGTACATTTGCATAGTGTGCAAACTACATAGTTCAAAAACAGTATGAATGGTATGGTAATATGCTATTCTGAACATGGCAAAAAAAAAACATGGTCTTGCTTCTCATATAAGAAATACCAGAAGCTTTAGGGGAAGGGTGTAGCAATTATAATTTGTTTTGTTTAAACTGCAGAAGTGTATGGGAGGTCCCTGCCTGATCTGAAAACAAATGTGTGTGTGTGTGTGTCAGTGTGTGTCTGGCCGTGGCTGGTGTGTGTGTGTGTGTGTGTGTGTGTGTGTGTGTGTGTGTGTGTGTGTGTGTGTGTGTGTGTGTGTGTGTGTGTGTTTTGAAGCCGGCAGGTGTTTAGCTGCTCATTACTCATGGCTGTCAGAGGAGCATAGGGGAGAGATGCTTAGTGATGGCCCATTAAACTGTACTTTTGTGCTCTGGAAACTGGAGAGCACACTTTATGATGAAGTCAGTGGCAGTGTGTGTGAATGGCATACAAAAAAACACTATCTCAGGTTAGGGTGAATTTATTTATTTTTTAGATACGTTATGCTGGATAACACTAACTAAAAGGTAGCAAGGTTTTGTTGTATATATGTTTTTGGAACATGATTTTGGGAAATACAGTGGGGCAAAAAAGTATTTAGTCAGCCACCAATTGTGCAAGTTCTCCCACTTAAAAAGATGAGAGAGGCCTGTAATTTTCATCATAGGTACACTTCAACTATGAGAGACAAAATGAGAAAAAAAAATCCAGAAAAATCACATTGTAGGATTTTTAATTAATTTATTTGCAAATTAGGGTGGAAAATAAGTATTTGGTCAATAACAAAAGTTTATCTCAATACTTTGTTATATACCCTTTGTTGGCAATGACAGAGGTCAAACGTTTTCTGTAAGTCTTCACAAGGTTTTCATACACTGTTGCTGGTATTTTGGCCCATTCCTCCATGCAGATCTCCTCTAGAGCAGTGATGTTTTGGGCAACATGGACTTTCAACTCCCTCCAAAGATTTTCTATGGGGTTGAGATCTGGAGACTGGCTAGGCCACTCCAGGACCTTGAAATGCTTCTTACGAAGCCACTCCTTCGTTGCCCGGGCGGTGTGTTTGGGATCATTGTCATGCTGAAAGACCCAGCCACGTTTCATATTCAGTGCCCTTGCTGATGGAAGGAGGTTTTCACTCAAAATCTCACGATACATGGCCCCATTCATTCTTTCCTTTACACAGATCAGTCGTCCTGGTCCCTTTGCAGAAAAACAGCCCCAAAGCATGATGTTTCCACCCCCATGCTTCACAGTAGGTATGGTGTTCTTTGGATGCAACTTCTCCTCCAAACACGACGAGTTGAGTTTTTACCAAAAACTTCTATTTTGGTTTCATCTGACCATATGACATTCTCCCAATCCTCTTCTGGATCATCCAAATGCTCTCTAGCAAACTTCAGACGGGCCTGGACATGTACTGGCTTAAGCAGGAGGACACGTCTGGCACTGCAGGATTTGAGTCCCTGGCGGCGTAGTGTGTTACTGATGGTAGCCTTTGTTACTTTGGTCCCAGCTCTCTGCAGGTCATTTACTAGGTTCCCCCGTGTGGTTCTGGGATTTTTGCTCACCGTCCTTGTGATCATTTTGACCCCACGGGATGAGATCTTGCGTGGAGCCCCAGATCGAGGGAGATTATCAGTGGTCTTGTATGTCTTCCATTTCCTAATAATTGCTCCCACAGTTGATTTCTTCACACCAAGCTGCTTACCCATTGCAGATTCAGTCTTCCCAGCCTGGTGCAGGTCTACAATTTTGTTTCTGGTGTCCTTTGACAACTCTTTGGTCTTGGCCATAGTGGAGTTTGGAGTGTGACTGTTTGAGGTTGTGGACAGGTGTCTTTTATACTGATAACAAGTTCAAAAAGGTGCCATTAATACAGGTAACGAGTGGAGGACAGAGGAGCCTCTTAAAGAAGAAGTTACAGGTCTGTGAGAGCCAGAAATCTTGCTTGTTTGTAGGTGACCAAATACTTATTTTCCACCATAATTTGCAAATAAATTCATAAAAAATCCTACAATGTGATTTTCTGGATTTTTTTTTTCTTTCTCATTTTGTCTCTCATAGTTGAAGTGTACCTATGATGAAAATTACAAGCTTCTCTCATCTTTTTAAGTGGGAGAACTTGCACAATTGGTGGCTGACTAAATACTTTTTTGCCCCACTGTATACCATGCTAAGGTGTTCTGGGTGGTCGCTAGGACATTGCTATGTGGTTGTTGGTTGCTAAGGTGTTGTGGATTGTTGCTAGAACATTGCTATGTAGATGCTAAGGGGTTCTGGTTTGTTGCCAGGGTGTTGCTATGTTGTTGCAGGGTGGTTTCTAGGGCATTGCTATATGGTTGCTGTTGTGTTCTGGAAGGTTGCTAAAAAATGTTTAGATGGTTGATAAGGTGTTCTGGTTGGTTGCCAGGGCGTTGCTATGTTGTTTTTAAGGTGTTCTGGGTAGTTGCCAGGGCATATGTGTTTGCCAAGGTGTTCTGGATTGTTGCTAGGACATTTTTAGATGGTTGCTAAGGTTTTCTGGGTGGTTGCTAGGACAATATATGTGGTTGTTAATGTGCTCTGAATGTTTGCTTCAGTATAGATGGTTGCTAAGGTGTTGTGGGTTATTGCTATGACATTGCTATGTAGATGCTAAGGTCTTCTGATTGGTTGCCAGGGCATTGTTATGTGGTTGTTAAGGTGTTCGGGGTATTTGCCAGGTCGTTGCTATGTTTTTGCTAATATTAACTGGGTGTTTGCTAGGACATTTTTAGATCATTGCTAAGGTGGTTGTTAGGACATTGCTATGTGGATGTGATGGTGTTCTGGGTGGTTACCAAGTCATTGCCATATGGTTGCTAAGGTGTTTAGGTGGTTGCCAGGGCGTTGCTATGTGGTTGATAATGTATTCTAGGTGGTTGGTAGGGCATTTATAGATGGTTGCTAATGTGTTCTGGGTGATTGCCAAGAATTTGGTATGTGGTTGCTAAGGTGGCTGCCAGGCCATTTCTAGGTGGTTGCTAAGGTGTTTTGGGTGGTTGCTAGGTGATTGCTGTGTGGATGCTAAAGTATTCTGGGTTGCCGGATCATTGCTATATAGTTGCTAAGGTGTTCTGGGTGGTTGTTAGGACTTTGTAACTTTGTAAAATTGTCTTAGGTTTGTCACAGTATCTTTGATACATCGAATCCTCTGTATCACTAACACAAAACCATGTGCAATTGGATGGTGTGAGTAAGCGGTAATCTGACCCAGAGGGCCTGAGCAAACAGCTTTAAAACTTCTCGACAAATAGACTGTTCACCTACTGCTGAGTCCAGATCCAGCTCCATCAGACCGCAGTTATTACTGGTGACATTGACTCTGACCCGCTGAAGCTCTGCCAGCCGCTCAGCAACACACAGCCCAGCCAAAACCAATAGCTCTGATTCAAGCTCATTCAGCTGAAGAACAAAAGGACAAAGAACATTGTCTTCATGTATGGCTGTCTATTGTGCTGTCTCTGATTCGTTTACCACTTAATTATGTCGGTGCCATTCAGCTTGTTCTGTTTCTGTGTAGTATAGACAGGAAAATACTGTTGAAGCTATTAGGCATTGTTCAGATCATTTGCCTTGGCCGAGTTGTGTCAAGGCCGGACCTGTTTGTAAAAGCTGCTGATGGCCATGCACGGCAAAAACGTTTTCTGATTACGCAGACTTGTCATGTCAGACTTGTCCTTACAAAATATGTAAAGCCAACAACCAAACTCGACTCTAAAGCAAACCAAACAAAGACCGTCTCAGTAGACGACTCTGCACGATTAATCGTTAAAAAGATTGTGATCTCGATTCAAACACCCACGCAATCTCATGTGTCGGATATAAACACTATGGTAGCGTCTAAAATAGAGTGAATCACCTTTTGAAAGTAACATAGTGCTTCAAATAACTATTGTAATTGATTACATCGCTAGGTCACCAGGTGGCGACATGTGACTTAAAAAAATGTATTCGTCATTGAATCATTCATTCAAGAGGTTTGTTCAAAGATTCGTTCATCCAGTAATGAAACCAGCGAAGCATTTATGAGTCATTGAATCATTCGCAAAAACTGTTCAGACTAATTAAACATTTTTAATAGACTGCAGCAATTAACATTTTATCAGAACCTCTTATAAATTGCGTTATTTTGTTTAGTTTTCTGTTCAGAATCATGGGAGAATCGCAATCTCTGTTTGAAACAAAAACAATTGTGATTCTCATTTTGTCCAGAATCGTGCAGCGCCAGTAGGAATATGAATATGATTAATTTGATTATTTATATACTTTTATAATATTTATTCATATTTTGATATTTTGAATAGCTATTATTACATTTAAAAAAAAAAAAAGGTTTTAGTAATTTTATGTGCTTTATGTCATTTTTCATTAGCCCATAAAATTGGAGTTTTGTTACAATTTCTTTTATTAGCAAATACTGTATTGGGGGTTTTAATAAGAGACTCTTGTAAAGATGATTGATTGTGAAAACAAACACTCAATGTGAGGTCTAGGGATCATGCCGGAGTGCATTAGTTTTGATGTTTAGCAAAATGAAAGATGTGAACTGGGAGAGAAGGTCCAATCCCTCAGTTCACAGTCTGCGCATCAACTAAAAACAGTCATGTTGTTCATTACAAAGTCTGCAGTTTCAGTCTCCATTTGTTAATGACAATTACGCTTAAAGCCTCAGGCATTGTAGAGATGAATAAAATACCGTGGTAACTCCCCAGGGATGGTTTGGAAGTACAACCGTGGTCCATTTCATCTGCAAATAGACGTTGACTCCCAAAGGAGTTTTACTGTAAGGGTAAGAGAATTTGCATTTATTTTAGTCCACAATGCTTTGATTCAGCCATTCAGTCACTTTTGACCTTAGTTGTTTGTGTGCCGTCAAGCTTAGAAGTTCGAAATAGTCTCATCGATTAGCCTCCAAAATCCTCACTGCCCTCTCGGCATATCTCTCCACGTGTCATTTTAAGAGAGGGATGGGCTGCGGAGAAAGACATGGTGAAAAGGAAGATTATTTAAGGAGAGTTAATGAAAAAGTCCTTGAGATGTACGGTGGGTTGTCAGCGAGAGCTGTGATAGATTGAGCCTCGCTGTTATTAGCATGCGTGCGGTAGACTTTTACGCCTAGACCCGGGCCATTTGTTGATTAATTAATCAGGTAATGTACAGTATCGGAGGAAAAAACGTGGAAAGTTTGGCAGATGTAACCAAAAGAGAATATCTCCCACAATCCCGTGTTGGATCCAGGAGTCGTTTGAGAAATGTGCCTGTGTGAAGTAGAACAATAAACATATTTGGGGAAAAGGGTTTCCCATTTCATGAATAAATTCAATCCAGAGGCCCAAAATCAACCCGGTCTGAGGTAATTCTGTTGAGTTTAGGGGGGAAATGTGTTCTTGGGGTCTCCAGTGAACCTTGGCAAGCGAGTTAAGAATATAAACATGGGGTTACGGTGGTTAGTATGCTGTAGAAATCAGATTGATGGCTTGTGCCATCACGCTTTCATTCACTGACTACTGAAGAGAGTTTTTGTTTGGTAATACAATTTTCAAAATCAATGGATTCTGAAAGCAACATCGTCACGAGAAAGCAACTTAGTCAATGACAATAATTACTTTCATTGAATGGAAATGTACTTTTATTGGATGCACTTATTCATATTGTCGCCCCACGGATTTGTACACTCTCCGTTATTGTACAACATTTGATTATCGCCCCCGGTAACTTCTATTTACCATATAAGACCCACACACAAAACTCTCCAAGAATTATTGTGATATTGGAAACGTATGTTGCATGTCTTGCTTTGACTGGAAGACTGACCACAATCTGTACTTCCTCACGCCTTCCCTCGAGCCAAAGCTACTCGTGTGCAGGAAATGACATCACTCAGAAGCACAGTATTTTGAGACGTTGTCCTCATGCCTTGGAGCCCTTTTGAATCCCAAAGGGAAAGGGTTGATAACCACATGGTGTTGTTCCATTGACTGGGAAGCCTGTCTATACCACATCCCGTACAAAGGCAGGACAAGTGTAGCCATTTAAGATTTCAATCAGGAAGGGACAAAGGTTGAGGAAGTTAGTCGGATAATGCCTTTGGGGAATGATAACACACACGTATGTTTATATGTACAACATCTCAAAAGTGCTGTTTCCTGTTAATCCCTTGACAAAGTCAATGCTAAACAGGGTAATGCTGTCAGTCTCCTTAAAGGAATATTCTAAACTCAATAAAAGTTAAACTGACAGCATTTGTGGTATAAGGGAGTCACATTTGCCTTTATACGATGAAGTTCCTCAGGCAAAATCAGATTCATGTTTGTTGATCTTTGAACATGTGAATTCGTCATGTTAACTCGTATAAATCTGCAGAGTTTGGAAGTGACTCTGAGTAAGTGGTGTTTCATACATCGCTACACTATTGACTATGGACCTTCTTTACTCACAAAATGTTGTTGAGGTTTCACTAATGTGAACGCACCTTAATGTTGATTACCAAAGAAAAAAGAAAAGAAAAAAAAATACAATTTAACTCGCCCTTCATTTTCATTAAAGAAAAAATGTTTCAGAAAATGTTAGTAGGCAGTTTTTCACATTAAAATCATGTTAACATGCACATTTGTTTATGTCTTGTGGCTATACTATTGAAACAGTGAGTATTTTAACTAGTGCTGTCAAAGCGATTAATCACGATTAATCATATTTAACAAAAGATTTTGAGTGTGTGTATGTGTATATATATATATATATATATATATATATATATTTAAGATACCTGCTCCTTTTTTTTTTTTTTTTTTTTTTTTTAGATTAGATAACACTGTTTATATTGCAGACTTATTGTGCAAAATGGAAGAGATATGTTGAATCCAAAGTTGTCATACTTGGCCGTTCCTCCTTTTGATATGTCAAGTATTCTGACAGTTTAATTTCCTCTAGGTATCCCAGTGCTCTTATTGAAACGAGGGACAGAGAAAGAAAGGGTTTACTCCTTTAACCATCTTAAACACAAACAATCTAGAAGTCCATCTCAATTCATCCCACACTCTGTCTCTGCCGCCACAGGTTTGGCAAAAACCGCAAAGACGAGAGGCAAGGAGACAAGATGGAGCGGAAGGGGTCCGGCAAGAGCAAGATGGAGGAAACTCAGGCCACTGAAGAGGAGATGCAGAGAATGAGACTAGAACAGGAGAGGTGAGCGTCTGCGTCCCGGTCCCCCATAAAAAGCCTCTCAATTAAACCTAACCACCGCTGCCCGGGAAATTAGCAAACTGGCTAATTAAGTAAATGGCGTCCAGGGAGGTAAAAGTTCTGGGAAAGCTCTTAGATGTCATTGGTGTAAACGGTCAAGAGCTTTTATAACGGTGCATTAAAATGATCACGTATGGATTGTTTGTTTCTTTTGTGCTCCTGAACGGAAGGAACCAGCCTGATAATGGAGGTTCGTTTGGGCCGTGGACTAAATAGAGGCCCTTAGAGAGATGACTGAATGAAAGCGGTGTTGTTATTTTTGTTACAGCGCGAGACACATTTTCAGTCATTTCACTTTCCCTGTCTCTCAAATTATTATAGACGTGGTTTCTAGGCAAATGTTCTTTTCTCTCTCTCACACACAAAGATGAGTAAAAGCAGAGCAGTCATTTTAATTAGAAATTATATAATATAATACAATAGTGTTTTATATTATTATATGATTATACAATATGTAATATATAGTAGAGATATCCATTGGGGATATTTTATCAAAATATGAGGAAAATATATATTTTTTTTAAATATGATTGAAGAACAAAACACTAAACTTGGTTAAGGTATTTATCTTCCAAAATTATTTAGCAAAATTGAAGCAAATTGTTAAAAAATGTAATTAATACTTTTATTAAAATGTGTGACCCTGGTCACGAGTCGCACGGGTATATTTGTGGCAATCTCCAACAATACATTGTATGGGTCAAAATTATCCATTTTTCTTTTATGGCAAAAATCATTAGGATATTAAGTAAAGATCATGTTCCATGAGGATATTTTGTACATTTCCTACAGTACATATATAAAACATTAATTTTTGTGAGTGAATGCAGCACAGTCGCAAACTTTAAAGGAGATTTTCTCTCAGTTTCGATTTTTTCGCACCCTCAGATTCCAGATTTTCAAATAGTTGTATCTCTGCCAAATATGGTTTGTCCTATCCTAACAAACCATACTTCAACGGAAAGCTTATTTATTCAGCTTTCAGATGATGTATAAATCTCAATTTCATAAAATTGACCCATGTGACTGGTTTAGTGGTCCAAGGTCACATAAATGGTTTTCTTTTGACCTTTGTGTTTATCTGAGAATCCTGAAAATAAACTGTATCAATGTTTCCACAAAAATATGAAGCAACTGTTTTCAACATTGATAATAATCAGAAACGAGCATCAAATCATCATATTAGAGTGATTTCTGAAGGATCATGTGACACTGAAGACTGGAGTAATGATGCTGAAAATCCAGCTTTGATCACAGGAATAAATTACACATTAAAATATATTACAATACAAAATAGTTATTATTAAATCGTTATAATATTTTCATAATATTGCAGTTTTTTTTGTATCTCTGACAGTTCACATGTACATATATTCACATGTATTTGTAGAAATTGCCTTTAAAATGATGTGTTTGGATCGGCCCTCACATTATACAGCCATAAAACAAATGAACTTTGTCGTCAAGCCTCTGTTGGCGATGCCACATAATTGAAACACAACAATCGGCTGAATCCCATGTTCAGCGGAGGCATCGCTCAGGCCCTGCGATGACAATAAGCCTTCGTCCACTCAAAGGAACATCTGAACCCTGTTTGAAGCGCTTGTCTTGTCTCTGACGCTCTCCTCTATGGACTCTGGGAATCGGGCCCAACACATTGCCAGCTCTACCCCAAAGACAGCAGGCTTTCCAGACCCCGATCTTATGTGTCGACCACCTGGAGCCCTTAGAAAACCCGGGAAAACCGGCAGAAATGTCGGGAGAGAAGTGTTGGCCGGCTGCGATGCATTCGCTAACCCCTGCTCTTATTTACACTCATTTGTCTGGATTTGTTTTCCACATTTCCCACATTGCCCTTTTCAGTATTGTTTAGTTATTTGCGCTGCTCTGTTTTTTTTTATATTTTTAAGCTCTCTGTTATCTTTCTTTTTTTCCTTTCCTCACCTCTGTCATTGAGTTGATAGCAGGGAATCCTTAAGGGAAATCGCTCCGTTATAATAATAATCTGCCCGGCCGGCACATGGTGATGCGATATTCAAAGTCTCTCACCAGGGAAACTGACAGCTAGGAAAATCAATTACCTTATTTTTAGTGGTGTTATTACACGCCATGCTACAGGTTAGACCGGCGTGTGTGTGAGTGTGTGTGAGTGTGCATACGTGCACGAGCAGGGGCTTTGATTGATTATACGAGGCACAGGGACAAGACCATTTCTACACACTTATGAAATTATAGATCAGGTGATAGGTGGCGCTGATGGCTATTGGAGGTGATGTTTCCAGCAGCGCTAAAACAAGCCACGGGGATCCGGGAAGAAGAGGAGCCAGAGCCAGCCTTCCCCTGACACGACCGATCGTTAATTCCACCTGACATTTTGACAGGGGCTTTTAGTGATCCAGAAGGAGAAGGCAGCCCAAAGGTTGGCTAGATTAATTTTCATAACGCGCCACCATTAGCCTATCTATTTCTGGCGGGGAGGGCACCGCCTGCGTTTTAGCACACCTGACCCTCAAGGATGTTTATGAAATTCATCTTTGACTCGGAAGCGCTGGCTTTAGCGCATATACTGGCGTTTTGGTGGATGACTTCATTCCCACAGAATCCTTTTACACTTAGATCAAGTAAAACTAGTATTGAGATAAGATCATATAGACCATAAGATCATCTCTCAATGCAAATCAAACCAGCTATTAGGCTAACTGAAATAAAACCATGCCAATCTCTAGGTATGGTGAAGGCTATGTGATGATGTGGGGCTATTTTAATTCCAAAGGCCAAGGGAACTTTATCAGGATGCATAGTATCCTGGATCCATGAAGTAACTGGCCTTTAAAAATAAAAATCTGCCTGCCTCTATGGGAATTTAACATAGGGGTGTCCAAACTTATGCACCCTGTATTTTAAGGAAGAACATTTATTTATTTACAATACATTATTCATTCACAAAGAAAATTGGTGTCCTTAAAGGTTGGATTTTTCCTTTTTTTTTTTAAATTAAGGCATTAAGTTCAATTTCCAAAAGATGATTTTTTATTCCTCTTTTTAGTCAACTTTAGCATGGGTGTCTAAACTTATGCATAGCACTGTATATATAGATATATATATTCAATCGTTTTAATTTTTTAATATTTTAATTTACAAGAATTTGTCTTTATATATGTATGTATATGTTATATATATATTATATTGTCAAATATGCCCTGTAACGTCAAAAGGAATAAATATTTTTGATGTTTTACTTCCACTTCTGCTGGAAACTGAATATGTATAGGTATATTTTTTGGAGTTTTGCAAAAATGTAGGTATAGGCACGTTTATCAATTGAGCTTATATATTGCCTATATGTTAAGAATTCATATTTTGGAAAATTTCCATTTTCATGTGTGTACAGTTTTGTGTTTAACTAATTGTGTTCAGTAAGTATGTACAGTGGCCTCAAAAAGCATTTGAACTCTCAAGACACTTTAAAATGTTTGAATGCCATTGCACTTGATAACAAAATATCAAACCAAGTGACATTTATTTGAATGGCAAAAACCACATGCACTCTTTTTACAGACAAAAATAGGTTTGAAATGATATAACACTCTCACAATGAAGACAAAAAGTGGACACTTTATGGTCGTCAAACATTAGTGTAGGGTCGTTACACATCTGTGAACCCGGGGACCGGATGACCTCGAGGTGAATTGCAATGCATTTTTTAAGAGTGGCTTTTTGGGGACCAGTGTATCACATATAGGAATAATATGAGATTAAAATATGCAAAACTGCTCAGAAGCAGCACTGGTGCTCGCAGACGTGATTTGGAGTTAAGTTGATGAAGTGTTGCCATCAGTGGCATTTGTTTTTGTCACAATCGAGTAAATTGTAAGCAGCTGCGCAGCAACTACCAGCAATCCTTCGCTAGTCCTCCACAAACTGAATTTTCCATTCCTCATCAAGGGCTTGAACAGAGCCTGAAGCTCCAGTCTGCAGGAACACGGTGACCATTATGGGGTCTTGTTTATGCCTGTTGCAGTCCTGTCCACCATATGTAAGTTGACTGAGCAGACCACCATGGCAGGACGCCATTTACAACATGTGTGTGTGTGTAGGAGTGTGTAGGCAACATTACCGGCTAAAGATATACCAGTGGCTTTCTTCCTCCTCTTGTGTATTTACATGTGGCTGATCAGGCTTTGTACACACAGCAAAAATGGCCAGAGCAAACATTATGAGAACCTTCATGGTAAACTACTTCTCATCCAGCATTTATCATGGCTATTAGCTTATCTTCTCGACTCCATTAGTGTTAATCAGTGGCTAGCACGGCTCTGGTTCTGCTCAGTCTTCCTGACGGCCTTTCCACTCTTCAGCAGAGCTTCCTCTGGATTGTGTTGGGTTCCTGATACCGTTTAATGCTCAGAGACACGGCGCTGTTATAATCAACAGCGGTTATCTCAACCGCTTCCTCTTTTCTTCAGCCGGAAGCATGAACTTTGAGGGTTCGCTGGTTGTGGGGATTGAAAATAGCGCTTGGGACGCACTTTATTGTCAGCTTTCCAAAAGACCCACTATAACAGTGTTTCACAACCTTTTTTTGTCATATACCCCAAATACCCCAAGTCTTCATGGGCAAATCCTTGATTTTGTGTTAATTTTATCCCATATTCTACTGATATCATTCGGCAGTAATGCTATTAAAATGGACAAATATAGAATCTGTATTTTATAAATGCATTTCTTTTTTTTCTTTTTTTTATTATATTGATTTGATGTGCTACAACACTTAATATATTGCATTGTTAAGAAGGATACCGAGGTAATGAGAGCAGTGTTGATTTAGTATTTTTATATATAGTATTTATTAATATTTTGAATAAGCTTATTTATTTTCAGTTTTCATTTAAATTTAAGTTTTTGTAATTTTGTCATGTGATTTTGTCTTTTTTTCCCCATTATTTTGCAAATATTTAGTTTGATTATTTGTAGTACTTCAACTTCAACTTATTTTTAGTTAGTTGCCAAGCCAACATCTCTAATTTTTGTTAGAATTTTTATTATGTAATAATATTTAATATATTTTATTTTATTTTATTTTATTTTATTTTATTTTATTTTATTTTATTTTATTTTATTTTATTTTATTTTATTTTATTTTATTTTAATAATGCACACAATGTTTCATAGTTTTAGTTAACAATAGCAATACTGGTATTGAGCACTGATGTAGAAATGCACCTTTTTAGTAATGTATTTAAGTACAAATCATAAAATGTATTATTCATACAAATCAAATTACAAATAATTAATACATTATTTTTTCTTTAATCGTTATTTACTAAATAATATAATATAATATAATATAATAAATTGTCAACATTTCTTTCTTTTTTTTTTTTTTTCTTTTCTTTTTTTTTATCCAAATCTTTCCTTATTTTTCCTTTCTGGATCACTTTACATTTGTGTAAAGTTTTTCCTTTGTGTCCCTATGCTTGCCTTATTCATTCATTTTATTTATTTATTCGTTCATTCAACTTGATTTATTAATTGATTTTCCTTCACCGATTTTGCAACTCTTTCTGCATGAACTCTGCCTGGGATTGCCTTTTGCCTTCCATATATTTTCCAACATTTCATTTTTCGACGCATTAATGCGTGTTACTGGTAATCACGGCTGATCTTTCCCCTCGCATTGAGGCGGTAATTTTGTTACAAAATAATTAGTATTGTCGTTCTGCTTTGTCAACGAGCTCATTATGTCGCAGAGCCTTTTGTAACGGTTCACCGCTTGACTGGACCAATTACCCTCAAAGCAGATCACAGGACTGATCCTGGACCAGGCTATATTCGTAATCACATCTATATTCCTCTTGTGGAAGGACGCCGAGGACTGCATGACGATTGCTCTGCTGAAACTTGTTCT
>NC_139986.1:2555200-2669509 GCF_963993115.1 Abramis brama | reverse complement strand
TGACACACACACGCACACACACACATAGTAGCAATCTACACTAATTAGCTTTGAGCCCAGAAAGCCACAAAGAGGGATTTGCGCTCCTTCTCTGTTGTTTTATCACATCTCACATGGGAGTTGTTTTCATCCCTCTTGCTAATATTTTGATAGTGTTTTCTCTCTTCTCTTCGACTTTTATAATTTCAGTACAGTCTTCCACGTGCCCGTGTCATGTGACTCTGTGTCTGATGCATCAGGAAGATCTTTGCTTCAGTAATCATGTGATCTTTCTGTAAGTTATGCGCTTGTTTAAAGGGATAGTTCACCCAAACATGGACATTCTGTCATCATTTACTCACCCTCATGTTGTTCCAAGCCTGTATGAGTTTCTGTTGAACACAAAAGAAGATATTTTAAAGAATGTTTGTAACCAGACAGTTGATTTAGATGACGGTAGCCATTACTATGGGAAAAAAAACTACTATCCCTAGTATTCTTCAAAATATCTTCTTTTGTGTTCAACAGAAGAATGAAACAACTTGAGGTTAAATAGACAAAGTTTAATTTTTAAGATCTCTAATATAAGGAATATGTAAAGCATGTAGAATTCACAAACCGGAAACTTCTAAACTAGCGATTGGTTTTCAGTTGTTTTGATCTTAAACACTACCGTTCACAAGTTTGGGGTCAGTAAGATGTTTTATTTTTGTTTGAAAAAAGTATTTTTATTCAGCAAGGAGGCATTAAATTGATAATATATATATATATATATATATATATATATATTTAAAATAAATGTTGTTCTTTTAAATCTTTTATTTACCAAAGAATCCTGAAAAGTGTATCATGGTCTCCACAAAAATATGAAGCAGCAAAACTTTTTTCAACACTGATAATAATCATAAATGCTTCTTGAGCATCAAATCATCATATTAGAATGATTTCTGAAGGATCATGTGACACTGAAGACTGGAGTAATGATGCTGAGAATTCTTTTAATATTTTTTTTACTGTATTTTTGATCAAATAAATGCAGCCGCGATGAGCAGAAGACTTTCAAACACATAAAAAAACAGCCACCAACTTTTGAACGTTAGTACATAATTATCAAATTTGCTTCAAAAATGTGCTTATTGTTTAGTCTGTTACAGTTTGAAATGTTCATTGCTTTGAAAATTATCATGAACTGACATTTAGTAAGATTAAAATGGACTAAAATTGTTAATTTTGATAGGATGAAGTATTGAAAACATCTTTCAGAGACAATTTATCAAAGACAAAAACTATGATAGAGACATAAATAAATAAATAAATAAACAAACAAACAACCCCTGAAGAGAATCCAGAGAGGAATTGTGAATTTGAGACGAGCGGTGATAATGTGTTCAGTGTGTCTGTGTCCTGCATTAACACACACTGGGCCATTAACTGTGTAATGAACTAAAGAAGAGGGAATTCTGGACAGGTTTAGCTAGAATCCGAGGCACATACACACACTTATGGTCATAGTTCAACACACACACACACACACACTGACTACCCTATAATATCAAACTGACTAATCCATGTCAAGTTTGGAGTGCAAATTCATTTTTCTGTTCTCACTGAAAGTGAAAATTCTGCATGAAATGACAAAATTGCAACTAATTCGATTATTTATTATAGTATTTGTTTGTTTTAAAACTATAAGTAGTCTTTTAAATTGTGGCTGGTTTCAGGACACAGTGTTGAAGTGAATCTGTGAGTCTGTGGCGAGTCTCATAACCTGGACCGATGTCTTCATCGCTCTGGTCTTCAACCTGACGTTAACACTAAACACACAGAGAGCCTCGAGGACACTGATCGTCCCCAGGCCACTGGGCTAAATGAGTTTTAGTCTGGTTCTCTAGGGCCAGGTTGGGCTAGACCTCTTCTTCAATGTGCTCATTTCCCCATTCAAACACAGATATCGCTCTCGTAGATTTGATTTGGCCATTATAGGCACAGCGCCGGAGGCATCGTCCTCCTATTGAGTTTCCGTAACTTGTCATAACACGGTTTTTACTGGCAGCGAGTTGACATCAGTGTTTAAGTCGACGGCAGGTGGACTGGAGCCTCGCCAGCGTAAGATACTGTATCAACCTTCAAATGTGAAAGAAACCGCATGTAACTGTTCAACGGATGAACTCTGTGAACCAAAAGGGAGGAGAAAGACAGAAAGATAAGTTAAAGTCACCATGAAATCACAATTGACAGTTTATTGCAGTGAATGATTAACTTCATGTGTATTTTTTTATCAAAATAATTCCCCCTCCATCTTGCAGCATCTCTTCTCTTCTCTGATGACGAGGGCGGGGCAACCTGTCACTCACATGAGATCAGCCAATAGCAAACCACAACCATCCAATCAATTCCCCAAAGACAAAATCAAGCCCCGCCCACATTTGTTCTTGTTCCATATAGTGTTTCACTGGGATATACTTGACAATAGAGAAGAAAAGACTATTGCAGCTTCCATTTCATGCCGACTTTAAAACTCCCACAATGCACACACACACACACACACACACACACGCGCGCGCGAAAATATGCTGATGTTGATTTCCAAGTGTTTCCCGGACTATTAGCGTGAGTCATAAATGCACACAATTCTAGCACAGCGAATTGGATTTCCTCAAGCAGGATGGCGAGAGCGAGACAGTCAATGGCATTGTAATTGTATTAGACTCTGACAGAGAGAAAACGCTCATTGTTGGCAAATTAGATCGCGCTTATGAGAACGTGTGGAAACATTCAGTCTTGCTGGCTGGGAAAGTCCTAGCACTCTTCTCGTCCCGGTGCATCTGTCAATCAAACGGCTGGCAGATAGATGTCAGGGGTCAAAGGTCAACCGTGACCTGGGGTGGTGAGAAGGTAGGGTACTTAGATACTTACAAAAGGCTCAGGTTTTTTGTGATGGGGCATCCCGAGCCCATCTGGATCTGATGAGATGGGTGGATACCAGAGACAGAGGTCACCCTACAGGAGTCTTTCCCCTCGTCCACACCGGCCTCTCCTCTTATTCCACTACCAGTCCCATTCCTGAGGATCTCCTTTCCCTCAACACGGCACTTAGAACGACACATGCGGCCTATTAGACAATAAAGACTCATTCAGTTCAGCCCACCAGGAGCGGCCTTTGAGAAACCCCAGCACAGAGAAACACTGAGAGGTTGAGGGAAGGCAGAAAGAGGCGTTTGGCGGAAGATCAGAGCGATCTCAAGGAGAAATCACTCCCTTCTTCTTGGGAAGGCTTCCCACTGGCTGTTTTAGGGAATAATATACAGTGAGCATTGACAGCCTTCTCCAAGGACGAGGCCACAGCCTTTATCATGAGCCGTTTGAAATGCATTCAGAAGTAGAGGTTCGAATGAACGGGGCCTCGGATGTCTTGCTTCTTTTTCCTGTTTAGAGGAATCCACTAGTGGTGAAATAAAGCAGGTTTGGCAGATATTTCGCAGCCCATGATGCCAGAAGGGGTCCTGAGCTCAGTCGGGAGTCTCAGATAGACCAAGAGGGTCTGTTTTTCAATCCGTAGCGTCTCAGTTAAAAGCTTCCGTTCTTCCAGCCTGTAATAAATGGTAATCATTTCTGACGGACTAACAGCTATTGCTTTTGATGGCGTTTTTTTAAGGGGAAGTTTCACAAAGGTGGAAATAAATCCCAAGAGATTAGCCATCGGGCATTTTCACACTAGATGTTAGAGTCATTGAATCATCTCTAAAAGTAAAAGGCAATATCTTTACACCTTAAATATTTACAACATCAAACAGCTGCTAGTACTAGTTTACCCGCTTTCCTTCATCGGAGTATAAACGTTTAATGGCTGAAGCATAAACCGATCATCATCTAGATTTCGCCCTGCATGTAAACGCATTAATCTGATTTCTGTCGGCTTATTGAAGTGCGCATGCGTGATATGTGACGGTCCTTACTGTGAGTTCAAGTGCATCCAGACAGAGCGAGTGTTTCGCAGTGAGAGAGGAGGAAATATATCGCAAACTCAGACTCTTTCTAGAGTCAAAAAATGATAAAAGTGCAGAAGAAGAAGAAGTGGTGTACAGTCAAAATGCTGCGTCTGTAACTCCATGAGAGGAGAATATATGAGCGGCTGACATGTTGCAATACTCTTCTTCATTTAATACGCTAATTATTACATTTTTACTACCGGGAAATAACCTGATTTATTATTAAAGTCTTGTAAACGTGATTTACTTGCATTGTCGGGTTATTGGTTTGCATGTAAACCCGGACAACAGGTTATTTCAATAAGCTGATTTCTGTGAGTTATCAGTGTATTGGTGTGGATGTAAACGTGCTCACTGATGACACGAATGTACTACGGTATGGAACCAAATACTCCAGTGTGTAAAGAAAGGGATTGAAATTGAAGTTGAGTGTGTACAACATTTATTTGTAAAGCGCTTTTCACAATACACATCATTTCAAAGCAGCTTTACAGAAAATGCATGAGTCCACATTACAATTCAGAGTGATAAGTTATCAGAGGAAACTGGCTTGTATTTCAGAAAAAATACAGAAATGTACATATACAAATCACACAGTTAGCTAAAAATGGATTAAATTAAACAATGTAATAATTTAAGGCAGAAACATTGAGCTCATTAAAGTAATAAATACATGCCTGTTAACAAATGCTAATGACATATATAACATTTTATTTTAGTTTGCGTCTTAACCTCAGTGATGTTCTGTGTCTGCAGAATTCAAGCTAAGACGAGGGAGCTCAGAGAGCGACAGGCCAGAGAGCGAGACTACGCTGAGATCCTGGACATCAACCGAACCTTCAGCTCAGACGAGGAGCACACGTACGCTGGGATCGGCTCTCTGGACTCGTCTCTGGACAGCAGTCTGGATCTGAGCCAGGAGCGTCCTCAGAGCCCTCGAGACCTGCCGATGCCCATAGAGGCGCTCTACGCTCAGGTCAACAAGCCCCGCAACGGACGCCACCCCTCCACCGACAGGTAAGATCTCCAGGACTGATCGTGACTTGATGCACAGCCTGATTCTGAGTGTTTGTCAAGTAATGCTTGGCTGACATAACGGGACAATAACATGTTCTTGACTTGAAGGACGCAACCTTGGGTGTATATTTCTAAAGCTTTGCATAATGCAATGCCGGCGTGTTTTCTGGCTGTCGTGAGCTGTCAAATATTTCTTATTTGTTTGAGGTTGGATAGGGTGAAGGGCACCCTCACTTTTGAAGCTTCTTTTATTTTGCTGGGAAAAGAGAAAGCTTCTCTGCAGTCCTCTGACTAATAGAAGATGTTCTCCCTTTATATTTGTCTGTGCCTGGAAGTTTTAAAAGTGAAAAGCTGCTTTCATCCGCTCTTTGTAGTGCGAAAAAAATGAAAGTCAAACAAACAGTGTTATCAGATTTCTCACCTGTGTCCCACCGGCTGCTTTTATAGCACTGGTAAATCATTGATAATTCTCTGGATGGGAAAATTTAATAACCAGCAGACTCCTTTATTATCACGGATCATGTCAGATCCACCAGCGTTTGCCTCGACGTGCACAGAATCTCTGGAAACTGTTAAGGGAAAGAAAGTCCATTTTATTATACAAACTGCAGTTTTAAACATATTATATAATGGTTTAACAAAAACAATTTTCCTTCCTGTGTTTACATATTTTCTATTGACCCTTGTGAAAGAGAAGTACGCTTAAGAATACCTTTAAAATGAGTGGTTTCTGCGGAGATATTATACTTTAAATGAATATACAGTTTTCATACACTTAATTGCAGTTAAATGAAAATGTATTATAGTTTAAATTAATATTAAATGCAATTAGTTGAACTTTAGAATGCTTTTCGACCCAGTAAAGTAGGACTTTAGCACACCTTTCATAATTACTTCTATTATTTTTGCAATATGGTTAAAGTGTATTCCAATGAATGCATTGACAAACATTTAAGTGAACTAAAATATACTTGAATGTCATTTCTTTTGAAACTTCTATGTCATATATTTGATATATTGCATATTTGTAATGAGGAGGAAGTTGCAATTATTTTACATTTAAAATGTATTACATTTAAATGTAATATTGAATAACACACTACAGTAAAACTGTATTTCACGTGTCTTATTCAAAACATAAAAATAAGTGGACTTCTTTAAAGCATGACAAAAGATTATTAAAACATTGATACTTGTTTTAATAAATGCACTTTAAAGAAAGACTTGATTTGACTATTACAAAGTGGCAGTGCACTTTTTAAAAGTGTGTTAAGTGGCCTTTTATTTCATTAATATTACTGTATTTGGTAGTTTTTTTTTTTGTTTTTTTTTTTGTTTTTTAAATATACTTTTAAGTTTTGAAGTGCACTACAAGTTCACATTCAAAATATGTGCACTTGTTTTTGACATATTGGAGAAAACAATCCAGCAGTTTCCATTCAAGCCCAGCAGAAAGTCTAGTGACTAAAAGTTCCAAAAGTTTGAGTCTCAGAACAGTTGAGAAGTTGTTTCAGCTTTATTCGTCTTCCGTGTTGATGCCGACTTCATGGTGTGTGTTTTAGACATTGTATATTTGATGCTGGGGATCGACCTACATTTGTTGTGGTGAAATGAGGATATATATTTTTTTTAGATATATAGAAGCAATATATCCAAAATGCCACAGTTTCCATTCTGATTCATTGCTGTTTTTACAGTATTTATGACAAATTTACCAATGAACAGCCATCAGTGTATGAACAAACAAAGGGCAAGTCTCTCCAGCATCACTGCACGGCTTATTCACAACGAGGAATTACCACAATTGCTCTATTAATCTTGTGGTTATGAAATGGTTAGCGGTTAGTTATGGAAATGCTATGAAAGGCCAGTGTGTGTCTCTCCTAAACAGTAATGACTCTCTCTGGGTTTATTGAGGCGCAGTAATTGGCCCGTCACCGGCAGTGAAGCGGAGGCAGTGATTGACATATGTCACTCTGGGTGTGTGACCTTTCCCAGGGTGCAGTGGGAAGGGGATTATTATTACGTTGCCAACTGCTGTTCTCCCAGCAGGATCGTTCCCACCCCCCACCCCCTGCTATCTGGCCACAGTGTGAATATGACAAAGTTACGCCGTCACTCAGTCATCTGGATAATCCTTGTGCCAGTATCTCTGGTGGCAGTGAAAGGGCATCAGTCGGTCCCAGTGCCCTGACTATCACTGTTCGCTCATGTGAATGCGCCATTTATTTATCTAGACTACAAGGGTAGATTATGTTATAATATAATAATGCATTTCATTTATCTTAATATATTTTTTAATTATATTTTAATGCATTTAAAAAAAACAATTAATATATATTATTTTAATATATGTATATTATACATAATTTAAATAATCATGTTTTCACTCTAACAAATGCTGGGTTGTTTCAAACATTGAAAAACCTGACCGTTGATTTTAAATGTGTAAATTACATTTTTTATGACCAGTGGTTGTTTTTGTCCATATTTGACCCAAACATTTTTTTTTCGAGTGCATACGTTTGTTAGAATGAAATTATTTAAACAAGTATAAATAATTATTCAGTAATTCTCCAATATTTTCTTTATATTATAAATTATTTACATATTATTTTGTATCATCACAACACCAACAACAACATTAAGAACAACAACAATCATTATAATGATGATAATGATAATAATCATAATAATAACATTACTAGAGTAGATTGTTTATTTATTTACTTACTATTACTAGGGTAGATTACATTTGTTAGGATTAAATAAATAAACATTTTTTTTGCATGTGTTTAAGTTTGAAGGAAGAGAACAAGTAGAGAAATTCTTGAAAATCTTGTTTTATGACGCTCAAAGTGAGTTCTACTCATTCCAGAATGTCCTGACATTGTAAATTTGAAACTTGCGGGCATGAAAACAACTGCTGTCCTGCAAGATTCATAATAAATGTTTTATATATGGCTTGTGGTGCACGCTGTTTCTGTGTTCTGCAGTGTGCATATTCAGCGGTTCTGAAGACAAGGCATGCACAGAAGGAGATACAGAAAGTCCAAAATGCATTGACAGAGAAACTAGGAATTTGTGAAATTCATATCACGTAAACTGAAATGAACTGTGAGCTAAACTAGTTAGGAAGCGACCTACAACCAGGGCCCCTCGCTCAAATTCTGTAAGGATTCTGTTTTATGAATTTCTGTTTATTGATCAAATAAATACCCAGAAGCAAATACAGATCTTTTCAGCTCAGTTCGTGACATTACGATATTTTCTGAAATTCCAGCATAAACACATTACTAATTTTATTTTCTCTCTAATTAATCTCTGTACTGTCCAGGGTGAAGGATAAGCAGAGGAGTTTGTGAGACTAGAAGATCTTAAATAGACATACTGAAACTTCTTTCCTTTTTAAATTAAAAAAATAAAATGTTTATTTCAGAAAACTGACTCAAACTTGCTTGACATCTGATTACATGCACATCATCCTGTGTATATTTTAACTCCACACTGCTTTGCATATCACTTAGAAGCAAACCTTTGAGAAATACGTTGTAATATTTGTCGTCGCTCTTCTGGAATAAATTGCATACTTTCATTCGTGTTTGGCTGCGAGGGCTGTAATCTATGTAAACGGCGTAATGCATTCACATCACTCCATTTGAAAAGCCCGACTCCCTCAGTGGATCAAAACAAACCCTAAACAAACATTTGCATTTCTAAATGAAAGCTTGTAGAACTTCCACAGCTCCTGAAATAAACAGTCCTCGAGTGAACGTTACCTTTAGCTCATTATAAAGAGATGCGTGGGATTTGGCGAGAGTAAAAAGTTTTCTCAGAGCTGTTTTCTTGGACATTTAAGTGTTTATTCTCTTAAAGAAGTGGCACAGAGGGAAAGTGATCGCATCTCTTCATAGATAACACTGGCGAGGAGGACTTCCTGTCTAAAGTGCACAGAACAGGAAGTGGATAAGACTCAGTGAGGGTCTGTTCAAATCCTGTCAATCACAGCCGACCACTGAGGCCTGGATCAGAGTCTCAGAAAAGCACGTGTCAGGAGAAGGCACACTCTGAAAACACACTGGGTTAAAAGCAACTGAATTTGGGTTGTCTTCAACCCAAGGGTTGGGCAAATATAGGACACAACACATGTCACAAAATTAAAATAATTTTACCCTGCAAATTCGGTTGTTTATTTAACCCATCATACTTGCATGATTAACTTTTACTATAGTACTAGCTTTTTTCTTTCTTTTTTTACTTCATACATGAATTAATGTTTACGGATTAACTTAAATCCTCTAAACTTAAAAAAATATATATATATAATACTCCACACACCACTGGTTTGCATGATAATCTTAATTTCTTTTTTTTTACTTCTAATATTTGTAAAATGATCTTAAATGTATGCAATATGTATTCAAAACCATATAAAACATACACTCTAAAAAAAATGCTGGGTTGTTTTAACCCAATTTTGGGTCAAATATGGACAAACACAGCCATTGGGTTACATTTTTTAAAGTACATTTTTAACCCAATGTTTGGGTTTGTCCATATTTGACCCAAAATTGGGTTAAAACAACCCAGCATTTTTTTTACAACCCAGTGTATGTTTTATATAGTTTTGAATACACATTGCATACATTTAAGCTCATTTAACAAATATTAGAAGTAAAAGACGCCGCCCTGTTTCACTCGTAGCAGAAATATGACTCCATAACCTGTCCATAAACAATCAGTGTACAGTTCTGAGAACATATTTTTACTTTCTAAGCATTTATATTCTGTATCTTTTTTGAATAAAATCATAAAATTTTATGCAAGGCATCAGGCGTTTCCATCATGTGAAAAGACCAAAGCCCACAATAAATAACTCAACCCCTGGGTTGTTATATCTGACCCAGGAGCTGGATAACAAAAACTACCCAAAAATTGACCCAAAAGGCTCAACCCCAAAAAAATAACCCAAGTGTACAGGTCAAATTTCATTCATTTTGGCAAAATCAAAAGAAGGCTTGTTCGCATTGCCTCAGCAAAAGTCCAAAGTTTGGATCACTATGTCAACCCTGTTTGCTAGTGTCGGATCCAGCCTTAAGTCACATAACACTTTTGTCCCACTTACAATTCACTAAGTAAAACTCGTAACTCAAAGCTCTTGACATGCAGTGTGAGTTTGCAGTGCTGAGAGTTAGTCGATGAGTTCAAAGCGCCAGGCGATGTTGAGCCTCAAGCACTGCATCTCTGATACGCCTGAGGGGAAGATCTACCACTGCTGTTTACTCCAGATCTCAGTTCGGGAACACGCTCTCTTTTCCCAGCAATCACTCCAATCTCTCTGGGATGGCCACACATCTGCTGACTTCCACGTGACGTTTCATTACGGATGATTGTTGCATGGAAAAAGAGAGAGAATGCATTGATATCGTAAATTTTCCAGCATGTTCAAATAAATATCCATTACGCTGGCCTGGTCACCGTGCATTCGCCACAGCCAATACACAAGCCATTGATTTATTGGTATTAAAAAGTGAGGTGAAGCTGTTAATGTGCAGGATAGTGGAGTCTATTGGATATGAGCTACAGTGATGTAAAACCGCGGTGCCGTCATGGTAAACAAGCCGAAGCGAGTTGCGTGAGGAGGGCTTATGTGCAAAATTCAATCAACCTATTAGAGGTCACAGTCTTGCATCCCAAACATCTGCAGCCTGGGGTTGTTAACATTTGCATGTGAGTTCTTGTCTACGCGGCAATAACCCATGTCTACAAAATCAATAAAAGCCTTTTTCTTTTTTTTCTTCTTGGCTCAAAAATGCGTCCACAGAAGAGGCCGTCCAGATCTTTAAAGACAAAAACCCTCAGCGGAAACAGAAAAAGCGCTTTATCTCTCCATTCTGCAGCTGGATAAATACGCTCAGACAATTACCAAATGTCTGGGTCCGGTTGGTCTGCCTTTAACAGCGTCCCAGTCGAAGGTCAGAGTGGCAGTAAAGCGTGGAGAGTCCCGGCTCTCTGCCCTGTAAAAGGGTTTGTAATATTGGGCCTGGGCTAGTGAACACACCCTCCTGCTTTTACAGTCACTCCATTATCCAGATTCTCTCCCTTTATTACTGCCGTTTCATTGGTCCCCTTTGGATGAATGAAAGGCAGTTGGAAAAGACTCCAGAATCCGTGCATGTGTGTAAAGAGGCATTGAGGTTTCTAGTGGACAGCACTGTACCTCACATCTCACAGACCTTAGTCACGCTACATTTCAGATCAATTTGATATGAAACAAAACAAGGTTATTAGAGATGGAAGTACAGCCCGTTCAATATGTTCTGCTGTTGAGTAGCGGGGCGTTGACCGGCAAAACACGCAGAAGTATGTCAAAACATTTAGTGGATAAAACCCTTTTTAAATCGGGTTGTGTGATTTATACATTAGATGCTTATTGGATCATGAAATTATATGGCAGGTGGGTGAAAAATAAGACGTCAGGCTTAAAGTTATTACATTCTGATCCAACAAAAGAATAAAATTCAAAGAAAACGTTTATTTTTATATCAGAATATTATTCTGGAATAAAATGCACTAATGAACTGTTCAGTAAAACCTGGAATGTGTATTAAGAAAGAAGCTAAATCTTTATGTATGTTGTCTTTTTTTTTATGTATTTTTTTATTAAATAATTTAGGGTTTCTAAAGTTAATAAGCTAATTAGTATCATTCAACAGCAGGTGTTTTTGGAGTTGCTTTGCTTTTTGTTTTGCTTTTTGTTTTGTTTTGCTTTGCTATGCATTTTTTGTTTTGTTTTGCATTATTTTTTATTTTATTTTTTGCTTTGTGTGTTTTGTTTTGCTTGGCTTTAATGTTAGCCATTTTATTTATTTAGTGACAGTTTTTCGCAGTTTTATTTCTTTCTTTCATCAGTTAACTAAAATGTCCTCATTTAGTTCATTTGCATTAGTGATGATAACACTGTTGCGTGCTGGTGGTTATGTGCGCACTCTGAATCTTTAAATATGAGCTGAACTGGATGATCACAGGACATGCCACTGTCTAAAAGACCTGATTCAGTCTGTTCAGTTTAACCCAGCATTGAAAGAAAGTGTAGTTACTGCATTTTGCATTTGGATGTCAGAATAATTAATGTGTTGTGTACCAGGAATCGAATCACGACATTGGAATGAATTGTGACTTAATGAAAGTACTGTACTCTGTCAAGTTAAAGTCTATTGTCTTTGCATGAGGTTAACTGAGAGTCGTAGCTTTTGTGTGTCATGCACATGATTTGATTGGCAGCTGCTCCCATTAGAGCAAGACTCTGTAAGCTGCTCTAAGTCAAGGTGAGACGAGAGAGAGAGAGAGAGAGAGAGAGAGAGAGAGAGAGAGAGAGAGAGAGAGAGAGAGAGAGAGAGAGCTCGATGTTAGCAAGAATGGTGTAAAGAGCATCACCTCTCTACTTCTCTTTTACTCTAAATCCCATATTTCCTGACTTTGCACACTACTTAAATTGGATTATGAAGTGTAAGGATCTTGATAAATGTTAGCAGCTGCCATTTTGTGCTGGTAGCAATAGTACTTTTTCATTTCGCCTTCTTTATTTGTGTGCTTTGTCTGGGGTTGGGGATATGTGATGGTAGGGAATGATAATTGGCCCGGAAGGTCGTGAATCCCAATAGACGAGAGCTCTTCACATCTCTGAGACGACTCTTCCACAGTTTTCCTGCTGTGTTAATGTCTCCGCTCTCTTGGCACTGACAGACTTTGACCACTAGGCCATCAGGGAATAGCCTTTCTTTCTTTCTTTCTTTGCATTTTGTGGGATTTTGTTGGGGGGCAAAAAATGCAGAAAAGCATTGAAAGCACAACCTTGTATCTCCAAAAATGCTACCATTCTGGAAATGGAGGGAAAAAACACTGTATTTATTTAAACAACTTAACACTGGATTGTCATATTATGGCTTTATATATGGTCAGACACTTGCATGAGTTATTATATTATTAACATTTTACCAAAATCAAGCTCAAATGGTGTTTTGACCAGCATAGATCGGAGAATTTAAGACATACATGTTTTGTCCTTCATTAGAATGGCTGCATCTTTGTTAGTTAGTGCATTGCGTCAACTTACTGGTTATAAAGTTTATTGCAGCTATGTGATCATTCAATTGGACAAAATCATGTCTTATTAAAGATGACGCACAGGCTACTTAAAGGTGCATTGCGCAACATTTCATGTTAAAAATACCCGTTTTTCTAACCCATACATGCTTAAACAATTGCCTGATGGGCTGAATGAGCCCTTCTCTGATCACTGCGATTGCCTCTATAATCCTGTACAGTAAAATAAATAAGAGGGATTCGGGACGGAATTTGAGACTGGGCGTGACGTCATGCGCGTTCACGCTCACCTGGTAATGTCTGGCAGGTTTGTGTATTCGCTGCGACGCCGCCATTCTCCGTATCAGCGAAGACAACTCGAGCGACAAAACTTTAGTCAACTTTCGACAAAAGTAAAAGATGGATTCAAAGAGACCGGCTTGTAGTTCATTCCAAACCCCAACGCAAACTCCACGTAAGACAAAGAAAAGAAAACTTTTGTCTAGTGCCACAGGTGTCGGAATAAGACGAGAGTCAACATCGGGAAGGCTTTCAACAAATGGAGAGATCTCCGGTCTGCACACACTAGGAAGCGCCCGCGCCCGCGCCCTCAGATCACTTGGACGTGGCTGTGTACAAAAGGTAAAAACGATATAAATACTGTTCGTTGGAATGTCCGGTCTGCTCTAGGGCTCAAACGGGATCCTCAGTTTTCTTGATAAAACGGTAAGATATAGCCCAGTCTCTAATGTCTGATACGGCAAATCTATGACAACAAATGATGTAATAATCTATGAATAATACCTTGAGACATTTGAGTGTACTTTGTTGACCAACTGTGTATGGTATGATTATTATTTTGAGCTTTTACAAAGTAATAACAAAGTAATAACTTATATTGTTCATGAACGGGTTTCCATAATAATACAATTATAAGTGGATACAGTAAACACATAAAACAGTTCAACATGGAGATAGATGGAAACAAAAAACGAAGTTTTCTACTACCCCCGTTTTCCCCTCACACATAAGTGTGTAATTTACTCAAATGCCTTTCCTTTCACATATTTAAAATGACTTGCAGATTTATAACTTTATTACCTCTGATGATATTATGACTGTAAACAAAAGATTTGTGCGGCTGATGCTCCTTTGGTTATGAACAGCTCGTGCTCGTGCAAGCGTGCGTGTGCGTGTGCGTGTGGTCCATGAGCGTGCACAACTCTGGTTGCAGTTTCGCTTGTCGCCAGAGGGGGCATAGTTCTGCAAAAACTCAGAGACTTGCGCAATGCACCTTTAAGGCAGTATTGGCATTGACTCCACGTCATATGTTAAACTAAGACACTCTTCTCCGCTCCGCAAATATGTAAAACATTTGCCTTTTGAGTAAAACAAAAAAGCTGTACTTATTCAAGGAACCAGTCCTTTAGTTACGCTTGCATTGCAAACAAGCAGAGACGCTCCAAACTGTGTGCAGAACTTCATTCAGGAGAGAGGTGGGCGGAGTTATGAGGTTTGACTGACAGTTTGAGGATCCAATGGCGTTTACGAGGTTTAGTCACAAGCTCTTTTTAATACTTTTCATTGGTTAAATATTGGCAAAACCCACAGACAGACGTAAAGGGTGACCAATAGTAATGATTTATGAAAGAATGTCGAAATATGGAGATATGAGGTTACCACACACACACATGCATGTATTCTACAATACAATGAATATATACTACATTCCAGTTTTTTTTTGTTTTTTTTATATGTACTGATCATTTTCAGCCAAGACATTGTGTTAAGTTTAAAGACATTTCATTTAAAACTAAAACACAATACAATATAATGCATAGTTTAAAACGTTAAACGTCCTTAAGAACAAATCAACACAATACATTGAGCTCTGTATAGTATTTGATATAATTTGAATCAATGTTGTGTCACAATTTGTCACATTACTGTAGTGAAATGGGTTGTGAATTCTGTTTCATGTGGACTTTATTATAGAATATTGTTAAATTGGCCTAACTATTAACTGACAGGGGAATGTTGAACTTCAGATGTCTGAATCCACTAGAAACCATTTTCCAACTGTGGATTTAGAGCTAGTCAAGTCATCATTTTCTCCTTGATGCATTATCGTTCTGTCATAAAGGCATTTTCCTCTCCCATTACAAATGAGATTATGAGATTTACTTACCCGATATTGCAACCACAGCTCTATTGCATTACCAGCATACATACACCTCAATTAATGTCGAACTAAAAGTTAATCTTAATTGCGGTGTTGATTTTATTTTATTTATTGTCATTTGTTCTCTTCTTAAATCAATTACAGCACCATTATATCGCTGCGCATCTGGAGTGCACTCGTTTAAATACTTTTTGTTAATAATTCATGCGTAAACATATGAACTCTTGGAGATGGTTTCATATGTTGATGTGCGTGAATGTTTAATCTGTTCTTTCATTAAGCCCGAGGGAAAGTAAAATCTCATATATATCTCAAGCACACAGTCTTAATGGCGCCGCCTTTGATTACGGCAATTTCAGCTGCTTACATCAGCAGCAAAACGCTCGGCAAATACTCGATTATTGCTTCCTCTGCCGCTCTCAGGACACTCCCGCTGAGATGAGGCTCATATCAGGCTTTCGCTGGCAATGAAATGCTAGAAAGAAAGATGCCTTCTTCTAGACCTTTGTTTTCCCATTTGTCTTTCTTTTCAGTTCTTTGTTCATAAAAACATGTTTACAAGTTTAAACGAGTGTGTGTGTTTGTGTGTGTGTGCCTAAACTATATTTTGGGGGAAATTTCTGACAAACCTGACAAAATCTCCAAAAACCTCCCTGTACGGACGTCCTCATTTGTAAATATGGTATAAAAAATAAAGTAATTAAAGGTTAGAATGTAAAAATGCAGAAAGTTTTGTGTGATTGGTAGGTTTAGGGGTCAGGTTAGTGTGCGTATGTGTGTGTACGTGTGTGTGTGTGTGTGTGTGTGTGTGTGTGTGTGTGTGTGTGTGTGTGTGTGTGTGTGTGTGTACGCGTGTGTGTACGCGTGTGTGTACGCGTGTGTGTACGCGTGTGTGTACGCGTGTGTGTACGCGTGTGTGTGTGTGTGTGTACTTGTACAACTATCTCTGTGAGGACCAGTTTGAGTTTTAGACCATTGGAGTGAGGACATTTTGGTCGGTCCTGACTTTCTGAGAGCCTTTAAACGCCTGTTTGAGGGTCAAGACTTGGTTTTAGGGATAAGGTTATAATGAGGTTAAGGGTCGGTTTAGGGTCAGGGGTCGGGTTAGGCACAGTTGTGATGGGTAAGGTTAGGGTAAGCGGCTAGAGATTGCATTGTGTCAATGAATGTCCTCATAAAGATAGATGTACAAGAGTGTTTGTGTTTGTGTGTGTGTTTGTGTGTGTGTGTGTGTGTGTGTGTGTGTGTGTGTGTGTGTACCTACTTAACTATATTTTGGGGACAAATTTGTACCCAGAAGTGACCAAAACCTGACAAAATCTCCAAAAACCTCCCTGTAGGTTAATCTCCAAAAACCACCCATTTGTAAATCTGGTATAAAAATAAAGTAATTAAAGGTTAAAATGTTAAAAATGCAGAACTTTTTGTGTGATGGGTAGGTTTAGGTGTCAGGTTAGTGTGTGTGCTGTGATAACCCAGAGGCGCTCACAAATGCTTTGTGCGCTGATAGCCTGTGGTATCTTGGAGGCGAAAAGCGAAGTGAATTATCCAACATGTCCGGTTTCATTTTTTGGTCCGTTTTAGCGAGAGGCCCTCTGGGATGGACAGGAAGAGATGGAACGAGAGCCGAGCAATTTATTCTCCGTTTGCACCATTACATTAATTTAGGAAAGCAAACAGCCTGAAACGAGAGCGCCGCACACATCCCAACTACCTCATCGCACATGTATGCAAACACACGTGCGCTCGAACAACACACACGAGCGCAGGACGAAACGGACGGCCTTATTAGAATGCATGCACAGTATGTTTGATCCGAGTCTTTCAGAGACACTGAAAGATGCTTTAATGAACTTCCAGCGGGCAGATGAAAGCTGGGAATGCATTGTTCATGTCTGCCAGATGAAATGTAATCAAAGTGAGTTTCTTCATCCCACATCTGTGCTCAAAGCTCAGCAAACACACACTTCATCTCTGACTGCATCAGGCCAAACAGAACCACTGCTGAATACACATGGGTGGGAATGAGTTTACTCTCATTTTAAAACTAATTCTACGCTCTATTAACACTGTTTGGTTTGTGCAAAGAGGGACCCGCCTCAAAATATCAGTGCAGGGTCCAATTCCCACTATTAACTAGTTGCTTATCATCATGCATATGACTAGGATATTGGCTGTTATTAGTACTTATAAAGCACATATTAATGCATGACCATTTTCTACATTCCTAATCCTAATACCTAAACTTAACAACTACCATACTACTAACACAAAATGCACAATGCATCAATAACCATTTGGAAGACACCCCTCATGGAATTGAACATGCATGTGAAGAGGTCATGTGACCAACATAAAGTCATGTGACAATATAGCATACTAGTTTTTGAAACGAGTAATGTTACACAATGTGTTCTGCTTCACATCCTATTTTTTATATTCAATACATACGGCAAAGTATGCGGAAAACAGTATGTTATTATTCAATTCTGAACACGGCTTTTGTCAATAAAGGCGCAAAACCCCTGAAAATAAAATAAAAAAATATATCACATTTTTAAATGCGTAAATAACGGCGAGTAAACTATAATGACTAATGCGTATTTTAGACTATGGGAGCAGTTTTAATAAAGCAGCCTTTAAAATTGCATCATTCGTGGTACAAATAATGGCTAAAACGCAATTAACTGTGCCCAAGAAACTAAGACGAGTTATTTTCTTCTCGCCCCGGGATGTTATAAAAGCAAATACGATCAAGAGAGGAATGCCGAGTGCTTTATTCGTTCCCTGATGGCTAAAAGATCACATCTTTAACCCTGCGTGACTCCATGACAAATGCAGGCTCATATCCAGAGCTTTATGTTTGAGAGAGACCTGTGCTCAGATATTAGATATCGCCGTAATGGCCTTTTCTGGGTCACCGACGGTTCTTTCTATTTTCCGTCTTCTACTGTACGTCTGAGATCTTCTCGACAGTTTTCATATGATGGATAACCCAATTCGCTAACGTAATCACGGATCCCTCAGCTAGCGTAACATCCCGGGTCTCATTCCCCCGTCACACACACACACACACCTCCCCAAAAATAGCGTCAGTAATAAATGTGATTGGAAAAGCAGGAGTGTGATGGAGGAGTGCAGGGCTATCTGAAATCACACCGGAGGATTTACCGGCTCCCCCTTTACGCTCCTTCTTCATTTACTTCTCCATCCTACGGTATTCCCCCACTCACTTCTGCTGTCTTATCTGTTTCCTTTCTTTCTGTGCTCATTTACACATCCCATCCTCTGGTGGCCCTCGCTGGATCTTCATCTTGTTTGTTTGAAACTGTCGTCACTGTTTTCTCACATTTCACATTTGTTGCACTCTTGTTTTTCTTGGGTTCTTGCCAGATAGGCAATCTGTCTGAGGTGTTCCCAGTGCTATTGAGAACTCAGGTTTGATAGTTTCAAGTTTCAAGTTTCAAGTTTGTATGTATTTATATAGTCTAGTTTCAGGCTGGACGATATATAGAATATCCATGGCATACAATGTAAAAAAAAAAAAAAAAAAAAAAAAATATATATATATATATATATATATATAATAATATTGTACGTATTGTGATAATTTGAAGCTTCCACACTAGATAACACACAGCTTAGTGTTTCATCTTGTCCAAAAATCATCTTCAGTTCATCTTAGTCAGTTCTTTAGAATTGATTTGACTAATTTGACTTGAATTGAGTTGTTTAAAATTACTTACTTGATTAATTTGACTAAATTAACTTGATTACTTGATTAATTAGAATGAATCATCAGAAGTGGAATTATAATATATATATATATATATATATATATATATATATATATATATATATATATATATATATTTATTTATTACATGGCTTGATTGAATTATTTCTTGATAACAGACCGCTGCTAAGTATAACACACCGTTGCCATGGAAAACAGAGCGTTGCTATGGACGCAGGATTCTAACCGTAGAGACGGAACAGACTATTTTCTTTAGTGGAAGCAATACAATCGTTTTTAAATCAATAAACTCCTTTTTAAATCAATATCTTGTGTCAAATTATTGATTTATTTGGTAAGTAGCCATGTAATAAGTGGGATAATGTAGAGTGAGGCGGTTGTTATAGCGAATACAACCCCTTCAGGATTCAAGCTCTGCTTCGCGTCGGGATCCTGATCAGCCTGTCGGGGATGTATTCGCTATAACAACCGCCTCGCTCTACATTATCCCTTACATATCATTTTTATATAATTTTCATATATATATATGTATGCATATTTACACACACACACACACATACACACATATATATATACAGTATATACACTACTGGTCAAAAGTTTTAGATCGGTACGATTTTTTATGTTTTTAAAAGAAGTCTCTTCTGCTCACCAAGGCTGCATTTATTTGATAAAAAAACAATAAAATAAAAAAAACAGTCATATTGTGAAATATTATGACAATTTAAAATTAAATTTAAAATTTTAAAATGTAATTTATTCCTTAGATGAAAGCTGATTTCTCAGCATCATTACTCCAGTCTTCAGTGTCACATGATCCTTCAGAAATCACTCTAATATGATGATTTGATGATCAAGAAACATTCATTATTATTTTCAATGTTGAATAGAGTTGTGTACAATTTCTTTTCAAAATTATTTGATAAATAGAAAGTTCAAAAAACAGCATTTATTTAAAATATAATATTTTCTAACATTATAAATGTCTTTACTGTAACTTTTGATCAGTTTAACTCATCCTTGATGAATAAAAGTATTGATTTATTTTATTTCTTTCCCCCAAAAATAAAATTTAAATTCTTACTGAGCAAAAAGCAAACTTTTGAACGGTAGTGTTTAATGTTACAAAAGCTTTAAATTTCAGATAAATGCTGTTCTGTTGAACTTTCTATTCATCATAGCATCATGAAATAAAAATGTAAAAAAACTGTTTTCAACACTGATAATAATCATAAATGTTTCTTGAGCATCAAATCATCATATTAGAGTGATTTCTGAAGGATCATGTGACACTGAAGACTGGGGTAATGATGCTGAGAATTCAGCTTTCATCTGAGGAATAAATTACAGTTTAAAATATATTAAAATAGAAAACAGTAATTTTAAGTTGTCATAATATTTCACAATATTACTGTTTTTTTTATTATTATTGTTTTTTATCAAATAAATGCAGCCTTGGTGAGCAGAAGAGACTTCTTTTAAAAACATTAAAAAAATCTTACTGACCCCAAACTTTTGAACGGTAGTGTATATATATATATATATATATATATATATATATATATATATATATATATATATATATGTGTGTGTGTGTGTGTGTGTGTGTGTGTGTGTGTGTGTGTGTGTGTGTATATATATATATTTCTTGCAGACCAAAGTCCCACTATTTATGAACCCACCAGTTTATACATTTTGGGATATCATTTTTACATCAATATTTTATATATAGTTCCAAACACAGTGTCATCAATTCTCACCCATCTTGGAGACAAATGGATCGCATGTGGTAAATAGATCTTTATACTTGCTTCTGTCCTCTGTCTCTACTCTATTGTTTCTCTCAGTCTCTCACTCTCTCTGTCTCACTCCTCTTTGGCGTATCACCCTGTTTGATTTGGCCCTCGCTGTCCCCTGGCATCCGTGATTCCCACTCCCCCACCGGGTCTCTGCGCTCCTGGACTGGGTTAGGACGGGCCGAGTGAGACGTAGCTCTTCAGAACCTGGCTGAAGTTGGACAGAACTTGGCTAAAACGTAACCAGTTCTCATGTGAAATATAGACATGTATGCCAACACTCTCTGCTCTCGACTGTCAGGCCAAACGCACACACACACTCTGCTCTCGACTGTCAGGCCAAACGCACACACACTCTGCTGGCTCCGTCGGCTCCTGTGACGGGGTGCAAACAGACAGGTACTGTAGGACACACTCCTGATCGTTTTTTTCCTCTTCCATTAGTAATAGACTCAGTTACTCAAGCTACATCTGCCGTGCAGATGGATGAGTTCGAAATGGATGTTTTCTATCTACATAATCTAATTTGGATGACTTTGGAGGTCTACCATAAACAAATGGCCATAAGTGGTTTCTTCGGATTTCAAAGGGAACAGAATCATGCATTGATTGATTTTACCTTTCACAAGAACTGAAGGAAATTACCTGGAGTAGAGTTTCTGATTTCTTCATTTAAGCTAATTCAACTCTAGAATGCATAAAGGGGGTAAAACTAACCCAATATATTTTTTTCTTTCTAATTTTTCTATCACCCCAAGTTTTTTTCCCAAGAGTCAATAATAATACTTTATTTTCGTTTCTTGACACCATAGATTGAATGGAGATTTTGGTTAGTTTTTGTCAATTCTATAGACATTACAAACAAAAAAGACAATTCTGTATTTGTAAAATGGTACTAGTTTACTAATATTCACTCATTTATATACTACAGCATTTTGTCCTAAATTTATTTATTTATTTACCATTTGTATTTTATCTTTATCATTATCTAAACATGATTTCCTCACTAGTTAGGCCTTTTTTACACATGCACTACCAGTCAGATATTTGGACCTGAATGAATATTTCTTATGATCTAAAAGAGCATGACGAGGAGATGTGTCCAAACTTTTCCTTGGTGTACGGATCGTATTCCCTCCAAAGCCAGGGTTGAAAAGCCATGGATTGAAATATGAATGGATGAACAAAGATGAAAAAGATTTGTTAATAAACACGTTATAGTTCTAAAGTCAGTTTGATCTATAATTATGGTATTAACATTATGTTTAAATGTGCATCATAAGTAAACGAATGAACATTATTGAAACATTTGAGTAATCACATTCTTAACCCTTTAGAACCTGAAGCTACAATAGGTGTTTTTCACATATTTAGATTTTTTGACTATGATCTTAATGTGCAAGGTGTCATCTTTTTCAGAAAAAGATTAGCTTTCAGTAAATTACAGTTATTGACCATTATTGTGTGGTGAGTTTGTAAATAGAATTTAAATAGACAAAAATAAAAAAGAGAATAAATTTACTGATTTTATTTAGAAAAAAACAGAAAAAGGCGGCACGCACACATACACATGCACTCACCACATGCTTAGATACGTGAACGAGTAACGGCCATCCGCTTCCCAAGTTTCATTAAAAATCATCCCAATCCCCTCTTCTGCTGTCTAACACTTCTTTCTCCATGTATTTGTTCGTTTCTTTTATTATTTTATGCAATCCAAAACACTCTAACCTGCCCCGCTTCATATCTCTCTGTTCAAATCCTTCCTTCCCGCGCTGCTGTCATTTGCAAACAGAAAGCATGAAATTACCGTAATAAGCCGTATATTGCCGAAAAGCGCGTGTTGTCTACTGTCAGGGGCAATTTTGATAGTGCAAACGGTTGAAGAGTTACAGTAAAATGAATACAGCTTGCTGGTATGTGTTGGCGACGACACAGCCGGTTCTAAAGGGTTAAATGATTTCATTGCATTAAAAAAAAAAAAAAAAAAAAAAAATGAATCCAATGCGGGTCATTTTAACCCCTATGTTGGGTCATGTGTTCTAGGGTTAAGTCCTCTTGCACATTTCATCAGTCGTAGTTCAGCCTGGTTATTTATATAACGTCACCAGTTTGTATGAGCTTGTTCTTCGTGTACATCTGAAACTCACTGACTGTTTACCGGGGCTTAATTTAATTTACCTTGCCCACCGCTGTGCCAAGCGGCTTGAGTTCGTCTGCTTCTGAGCGAATGGAATTAGTTTGCTATTTTGAAGCGTATCTCAGCTTTCTCTCATTGTTTCACGCCATTGTCAATCAAATCCCTTATCCCGGACAAGCTCCCTCTGTAAATCGGATCACGGAGAACTCCCATTGTAATTCAAAGGGTGCGAGCTTGTAGAATCAGAGGAGTGAGAAATAACATGTTTCTCAGTTGATTAAAGCACCGCCGGAATTTGGGAGGAAAAAGAAGGATTTATCGCCACTTACAAATGATTGCGACTACTCGGCAGAACGGCTTTTGTCAGGAGTGTAATGGTTCCATTTGTTTGCTAACGGCTTCTGGTTGAGGATGAGTTTGTGTTTCTGTCATGAAGGGATGAGTCTCTGTGGATATATTCTTAGTTCAGGGATTTGCCAGTTATTATGTTTCTTCTGGAGGGTTCATATTTGTTGTCTCTTGGCAGCTGGCAAACTCTCCTCGGAAGAGTTAATGTGAGATCGCCGCTGTTGATTCCCACAAAACTGCCACAATCATGTACCGAGGAACTCAGCTTAGAAATGACTAGACCAGTGCTAAGAGTTCATGAAGAAGGAAGGGCCTATTAAAGAGGACCTATTATGCTGTTTTCCATGTCCATCTTTCTTTAGTGTGTAATGTTGCGGTTTGAGCATGAAAAAGCTCTGCAAAGTCTCAAGACACACAGTTCTCCTCTACATCAGTGTCAGTGTTTCTGAACTCCTGAAACGCCTCCATTGTAGTCTTGAGTTTCTTCCGGGAACACGTCACAATATTACTCATTATAATAATTAATGCGCAGAATAAAGGGGCGGGGCCTGGTTGAGTTAGTTAGTAGTGTGTTAAACTGGTGGTTATGGTAAGGGGCGGGACATTTCCCAAACACACTCGAAGCGCTCGACCAATCACAACACACTGCTCCAGCTGACCAATCAGAGCACAGTGTGCTTTTCAGAGGGAGGGGCTTCATAGAGACAGGAAGTGAACAGAGCGTTACTGACAGACTGGGAAGAGAGGAGCCGCAACAATGGAGAATATGAGGAGAATAATCAACATTGAAAACCTGTTCTAGTAGAGCCTGAAACAACATAGTGCATAATAAGTCTTCTTTAAACAAAACAGTGGAGAGGATGAGTTCAACCGGTTTCACAGAAATGCCTAATAAACTTCAAGGGATTTGTGGCTTAAATGTTTAAATGATGACCAATAAAGTAAAAAGTTATGTAGCAAACTCAACCAAAACTGTCTGAGTGATTTTATCTGCTGTCTTTGGGGGAGTTTTGATTGAGAGCAGAGGTCTACAAGTAGGTATAAGCACTAAATTTGGAAAATAAACCAAAAAATGCTTGCTAGTGCAGAAATGTTAGTTAGTCACTCTCTGGCGATCTGTTTATATCACGAATGGGACAGGAGAGCTAATAACAGCAGCGCGCTAATGAAATCAAGCTAACCCAATTGCTCTCCTCTGGCCTGAACCTCTTGCTAATACTCAACAATAAAATTGGAAAATGTTTTCCTCCCCTCGTCCTCAAAGACAGTTCGTGCTCTCATAAACATGCGACAGGTCTCAGAATAGATCATCCCACACACACACACACACACACACACACACACATATGAGTGCCTAATTGTTAGTGTTGCGCTGTCTCTTCTGGATTAAAGGATGCCCGACAAGAGAACAGGCCTATATACAATATTATGATGAAACATGAAGGGCCACGGGGGGTCATCTATCATTATAAACCCTCAACATGCTAATTTCTGCTTTGTTTTCTGCTGTGTTAATAGCCGTGTTTTACTGTTGCTCACAGTGCCAATTAAACCGACTGCTTTTACGTCCTTTGTCAAAGACGTCAGCCGTTGGGATTGTGGTTTGAACATTGAGACATGAAGGAACTTTTCGGGTGCTGGTTCTCAGGTGTGATATAAACATGTGCATGTTGACAGTTTAATAAGCTTTAACTATTTCATCTAGGAAGATTGTCTTGTTCCTGAAAGAGAAAACTGACTAGATGGTTTACGCTGATGATGCTTTAGCGCCTCTTGTGGTAACGCTGAGAATTGTACGAAAATGAGCCGCATTCAGATACTTTTCAAAATGTAATTTTGTGAAGGGTGTTTTGGAACTGATTTTTGCTTGATGATTGATCAGTGCACGTTATTACAAAAATGATGATTTATTATTTGATTTTTTTTTCATAATTAAAAATTTAATCAAAATGTAATATTCTCCCCTTTGAAACAACTTTTCTGCTGATACAAGTGTGGAAAAATAATATTAAATAATTATATAAAATTATATTTAAGCTATATTTTAATTTATATTGACTTAATTTATATTTACTGTAACATTAGTTAATGTTATAAATAAATCATTTAATGGCATTTAATTAAAGCCATTCATAAATATACATTTCCATTCAATAGTTTGGGGTCAACAAGTCTTTTAAATACTTCATTCATCAAGGATGCATTAAATGCATCAAAAGTGGCAGTATATACATTTTCAACGTTACTATATATATATATATATATATTACTATTATTTGTCTTTTTTATTATTTTTTTATTATTTTTTATTCAGCTTTGATCACAGGAATAAATTACAGCTTAAAATATATTAAAATCGAAAACAGTTATTTTAAATTGTAATAATATTTCACAATATTACTGTTTTTTACACAATGCATAAATTGTTCTTGTGTAATTTACTGAAATTGAGATGTTTTTAGAAATTAATATACATAAACTGAGATGAATAAATGCTGTTAAAGCATTGCTCATTTATCTAAAGTATATTATGCAATGTTAACAATTATATTAAACATAGTTATATGCTTCTAATATTATAGTATGATCCCATTAAATAAATAAACAAACAAACAAACTAACTCCCATCCAGTATTATGTCCTGTTAAATATTGTTTCACTCAGATGTATGTGACATTATAAATGTTAAGTGCTTCCAGGGCTTAGTCAGTCTGCTGGTATAAATCTCACGTCATGTCTGATCCGATGGCCTGCTACGGTTAAATTGTTTTTCAAGAGGAGAAACGTTGTCGGGCCACCGTGTTTCTTTTGTGTACGAGCACAGGTAGAAATAAAGAGAAATAAAGAGAAATAAAGAGCTTCTCGCTGTTGCTTGATGGCAGTACAGGTGGTCTTTGACAATAAAACACACACACACACACACACACACACACACACTGTTGCTCTCTTTTATTCCTCTCACATTTTTCAATTTCACTCATAATCTGTCTCTGGCAGACAATGAATAAATGCATGATGAGTCTCACACTGTTTGAGATGCTACCTGTAAAGCTTTAGACACAGCGAGTGTGAAGACGAAGATGAAGGCTCCCCGTTATGATATTCATGAGTTGTGTCTGACGCTTCGCCGCGTTCTTTGTTAGCGCAGACGACGCTTTGTCTTTCTCCCAGACTGATTGAATGTCGTGTGTGTGTGTGTGGGTTTGTCTGTGTGTGTGGGCAAACATCTAACTTCAGTTTACTTCGAGTGTGTCTGGAAACCTTCATTAGAACATTCCAGACCGTTCAAAACGTTTTCTCCGTCCCTGACATGGTGATGGGATGTAAAAATGTTCTTGCCGTTACGTTAAAGCTAATGTGTCTCCCAGGCTTGGGCAGTAATAGCCAGCCCTTAAACTTTAGGTCAGATGTGATATTAATTACACACTTTCCTACATTTTTGTACTCACAGAGGCCCATCATAATAATTGGACTCAATAAAACATTGATAGTCCAATCACATGGGTCGCTGACATCGGGCCACAGCGGTGACAGCTTTACAATATCTAAACTTTTTTTAATTTTTTTGTAGGGATGCACCGATAATGAACATTTTGTCTGATACCGATAACCGATAATTCTTTATATTTGAAAGCCGATAACTGATATATTGACCGATAAATCTAAATCCAAATTTTTATATAATTTTTGAGAGCCTGATTACAAAAACAAAAGTCTCACCATTAAAAGCCATGTCTATAGCACACAATTATGATGTTCTCATTATAATTTAATGTAGCCGATATGACAGACTTGTGCTGCACATTGAACTGTATTTTCCTTTTTTGAAGTGATTCCAATCATATTTCAAGCAATTCAAAACCATCATGTTGAACAGTGCGCATCTGAAGAGTCTCAGCTGAAGGAAATAATCCATCATTTATCGGCTTTAAAATATTGGCCAAATTCTCTTATTGGGCCGATAAAGATAACTGATATGGTGGCCGATATATCGTGCATCCCTATTTTTTTGTTTTCCGCTACCCGGTACCCGCAAGGTGTACCTAATAAAGTGGCCGGTACACATTCATTCTACTCATTACCAATTACTTGTTACTGGGTTTAGGCAGCATGAAAGTGGCTCTGCTTTCAGTCTAGTAACATGCGCTCCACAGTAAAGTGTTCTGGGTAAGAGATCTCAAACTGAATTTGGACCAATCAGCTGCGAGCAAACTGACATATGTCTAACGGAACAAGCCACTCCCACAGTTTCTCTTAACGAAATTTTAGCGATGATTATTTATTATGATTATATTATATGATTTATATAATCATTTTGCCCTTAATCCATTACAGAAGCGATTTTAGTTTAACAATTATTATTAAGCATTCAGTTTAAATGAATATAACTATATACCGATATGTAATATAAATAAGCTTCAGAATCAATAAATAAAGCTTTAAACCATTATATTATTAACTATATAAGCTAACTTTCACTTGCACTGATGTAGTGCAATGTTTTCTTTTATTTGTCCTCTTTTATGGACAAGTCTTTTCTTCTTGCTGTGTGAATGCATTTAAATTCTTCATATTTGTCAATCTCTTAATCTTCAGCAGAAGAGAAAAATGAATCCCGCTGACTCTCTCGTGAGAAGTGGATCACTGTTTCAAGGCATGTGATTGGCTGTTCGCTGCTGATGTCACACTTTCATGTGCACGCGCTCCATGAACTCAGAATCAAAGCCTGAGTTGACAGAGAAAGTTGATGATCACCATAATGACTCCAACAGAGATTGATTGTGTTGGTTTGGTACTCAAGACTAATCCTGTAACACTGAGTTTGTTCAACTAGCATCATGGTACGGGCTAGCCTGGCTGTGATTATGGGGCGTGTGTCAACCGAACCAGGAAAGAAAATGCCTCTGCACTCAATTGGATAGACCTACAACCAATCAGAGCAATGGAGTATGTGACGTATGTTTTTCATTCATCTTTCCGATCGACAAATGCCTTGATCGCGGTTCTCTGTTCCTCTTTTAAAATGAATGCTCTGTCGATATCTTCTATGACAGACGCGATGGCGGAATCTCAATTCTCCAGCGGCAGCCATCTTTGTTGTAAACGAATTCAACCGAAACGCTCGTTGGTGACGTGGATGATTACGTTACTGTTGATCATCTGTCCGTCATCGTATAAAGCCCGCCCTGACAATTTGATTGGTCCGAACAGCTCTGGTTCGAGTATAGTTGCTCCACAACGGATCAAGTCCAGACCGAACTTCCCGACCTCAAATGTTGTGGGCGGGGCTAAGCAGGAAGACATAATTCCCAAACACTGAATTGGCATTATTGGTGTGTAGATTTTGGTGTTTATCTGTTAATGTATTCACGTTTCCAAAATAGCTTTGTTTCAATAAATGTTTTGTATCCATAGTACATTCCTGAAGAAAGAAAGGAACAAGCATAATTAACACTGTATGAAAAAGAAGGGAAAAAAATCGGAAGAAATACAGATAATGTCCAGGCAGAAAATGACCAGTATGTTTTCTGTTAAGTTTACGGTCCCAGATCTTTCCAGCCTGATTTATCGTGCAATGCAGCATGGGATCATTTTTGTAATGTTTAGTACTGACTCTTGTCTCAGAGCCGCCCCTTCCCATGACCTCTCCTGAGGCTTGCTTCTTCTCACAGCACCCAACTTCTGCAAGTCCTGCTTATAAAAACAGGCAGACTCCATCACAGTCTCTCTCTCTCTCTCTCTCTCTCTCTTTCTCAATCTACTCCTTCTTTCCGCCGAGTGCACAGGCAGACTGAAAGAGAAGCTCAAAGCTGATTAGTCAAACTTGTGATTTCCAATTTCAGACCCCAGACACAAATCCCACACACACACTTAATATTCATGCAGAGGGTCTCGAGCTTCGGCACTGCTGCCCAGACCTCGCTCACCAAATCACACTCATTTAATCAGCTTATTCAAAGAGAGAGAGAGGCTGAGGAAGACGAGGAAGAAGAAGAAGAAGAAGCAGCAGTGTTTACAAAGACATGAAAGCCGTGCATTTAGAATAAACGCAGTTGAAAGGGTTTTTGCTGAAATATTCACACCTATTTCTCATATTATTGATCTGAGAAATTAGATCGCTGTAATAACCAGGGGTTAAATTGGGTTTTTTGGAGGCGAGTGAACCTAAAATCTGGAAGTGTAAAAACTGGACTGGAGCATTTATGAATGGATTGGATTGACAACTGCCAGTTGTTCATTTGGAATAGTTTTGAAGCTGTTCCGGATCATTAAGACCTTCTTCAATCCCTGATAATAACTCACTGTACCCGTCTTCCTCTGCCCACATGAGCTGGTTAAGAGGAGCTGTGCCCTTCATCACAGTCAGTCCTGTGGGTATTGTTGGCACACGGGGGCAGAGGAAAGCGTTCGATGCCCAGGAGAGACGGATCTCACAGGCCTTGGGCAGAATGATGGAGTGATATTCCTCACCTCCTACCAATGCTCTCCATCACGATCCATTTATCACCTCCTGCCAGTCTGTGCAAACCCCAGCCCTCACACTGCAGTGACTCGGACCGCCACCAGGGGCTTTGCTGCATTAGTGATGTGGACCATAATAATAGATGCCACTTTTTTTTACATTTTCTAAAGGTAAGGGTTCTCGCTTATGCAAATCCCATTGTATATGATAATCTGAACCCTAGATATGGTTTCAATCCCGAGATTTGTTGTTGTTGTCAATTATTTTTAGTAATAATAATTATAATAACTGTTGTTATTTATTGAAAAGTATACAATTAAAAAAAAATGCTATTTATTGTTGTTGTTGTTGTTGTTGATGATGATAGTAATAATAGTAATAACAATTTATTAATTATTTGAAAAATATGTATTTATGAAAATTACTCTTTGTTATTTATAATAATAATTAATAATGGTGACACTTTACAATAAGGTCTTATTTATTAACATTAGTTATTGCATTAACTAACACAAACTAACAATGATCAATATATTTGTTATAATATTTATTCATATTTGTTAATCCAGCTGTTAGTTCACAGTGCATTAACCAATGTTAAAAAAGTAGAAGTAGAAGTGCTGTAGAAGTGTTGTTCATTCTTAGTTCATGTTAACTAATGTTTGCTAATGAAACCTTATTGTAAGGTGTTACCATAATAATAATACAAAATATTGCATTTAAATGATATATTCCTTAACAACAACAACAACAATAATAATAATAATAAATATTGCATAAAGTATTTTATAAATTATATATTTCTCAACAACAATAATAATATTAATAATAGTAATAGTAAATATTGCTATAATAATAATAATAATAATAATAATAATAATAATAATAATAATTATTATTATTATTATTATTAAATTATATATTTCTCAATAAATGCAGAAATAAATGAATAAATCTTGCAAAATACGTGTCATGGCTGGTAAGAAATATTTTGTCTCAGTTATCAGCCTGGAGACTCAAGTTATTTGCAGACCCTGATATTGGGATAAAAAGGTTAAACCAAGTAGTTTATCTGATGGCAGTGAAACAGATCCACTCACAGTGGATTTTAAATGACAGATTTGAAATATTGATCGATGTCAGTATAAAGATACAGCATGAATTCTCCAGGATCTCTCCTACCTCTCGCATATCTCCTTCATCGTATCCCGAGCGCGGTGAAAGGGGAGGAGCCTCGAGGAGCTGTCAATCACGTGAGGATCTCAGGGGATTGGCTGAGCTGGCAGATGTGTGTGTGTGTGTGTGTGAGCGAGACTCATTACAGCCACAGAAAGCACTGCGCTCTTCTGTGTGATAAGAGTTCCCTGGTGATCTCTCTGTCTCTGAAGGGTTTCCAGCTTTAAACTCGTTCATGCACACACATCTGTGTGTCACACATCAGTCACGCTGGCCTTTCCCAAACTTTTCTGACATATTTGTCGTCTGAATGAACTAAATGAGAGCGCAACGTGTGAATCGGTTGATCGGGAATTCACTTTTTGTGAAAAGTAGGCGTTCAGTGTGAAAAATAAAAGGGTTTGGTGACATCAACTCAAATGGAAATAGTTTCATAAAGGCAGGACACGCTTTTACATGTTGATGAAATATTGCGAATACACATGTATTAGTCTTTTGAATAACACGCACCGCTGAATCATGCACAATAAAACCAGGAATGTGTATTGGGAAAGTAAACAGGGTCATTTTGATGTCATGAAAGAAGAACTGGGCGTTTTCTTCTCGCACCTGGAGTGAAACAAGCTCCAACTCCAAGAGCATCTCAACCTGGAGCAAATCCTGACAAATGAGATTCCTTACAATGAGATTCCTTTGGGAACAAAACACATCCCTCTAACAATATTGCTTTTTTTGATGAATGGAGGAAGCCACATGAAGCTAAGCTTTTTTAATAGCTTTATAATGGGGCGCAGTCATATACATTAGGCCACATCATAAAGAACACATCTCTCCGTGTGCATGGAGGAGCGCGCGCTTCATTTCTGCGTCTGGGATCCGGGAAGAACGGTCCTCATGAAGACCTGAAGGAAACGACACGCTCAGACAAAACACCTCGCTGCTTTGATCTGACACAAACAGGCCGTGATATGCCTATAATGTCTCATGCGCAAGAGTGATGAGCTCAATATCACAGAATAAGAGAAAAGCGAAACCAATGTGTTCGAGTAAAAAAAAAAAAACAACGCACTATGTTGTTTCAATTGCAATTTATAAATCAAACATGATTTTTTTTTTTTTTTCATTTCGTTTTATTGCTATCAACCAGTTTTGGCTGGGAATTCTTGGCAAGATATTTTGGAATGGGATCCCGCCTCCCTTGGGCCGTCAGAAACCAGGTCACGGAGGCGAGAGGAGGAGAGTGACAATTTCTGGAGCGAGTGAGATCGGTAAAGAGCAATCACATGCTGATTTCTAAATGTTTTGCTCTCTCTCCTCGGGTAAATAACGGTGTCCCGGGTCTCACCTGAGACGGGCTCTTGATCCTCCTCAGAGTATCGGCAGGACAGCTGGAGGTGTGCTGGAGATGTGAGATGTTCTGATGTGTGTGTGATGAGCAGGTTGGCGTAGACCAATGTTTGCGCCTGGAGAAACTGCAGAGATTCTCTTTCCTAAACGCGTCCCCTCATGAACCTCTCGATGGGAAAAGTTTTGTTTATAGTCAGCATGAAATCAAAGCTTAATGTTGTTGGAAAATCAAAAGCATCATGTCAATCATGTTTCTCAAAATGTTTGATAATTTGAATCTACATCAGCAGTTCATTTTTTTTTTTTTTTTATCAAATCAAATCAAATCAAGTATATTTGTATAGCGCTTTTCACAATACAGATTGTATCAAAGCAGCTTCACAGTATTAAATTAAAATAAAATAATACAACAAGGTTTGTTTCTAGTGGAATTTATTGATTGATAAAATAAAATTAAATATCCCCAACTTTTATAACTTTTATATAAAGTTAAAAATATTATAAACTTAGAAATGAATAAGTATATACCCAATATAGTCTCTTCTGCTCACCAAGGCTGCATTTATTTAATTAGAAATATAGTTAAGATAGTATTATTGTGAAATATTATCACAAATTAAAATAACTGTTTTCTATATATATTTTAAAATGTAACTGCTGCTCAAGAATAAATTTTTATTATTGTCAGTGTTGTTCTGCTTAATGCTACATAGTTTTCACTAATATGTAAGAAATTAGTTCTTTAAGAAAAATTATTAATTAAATATAAATGTTGATGAATGCAAGTATTAGCTACTGCTTATTAAATATAATATATATAGCAGATGGGTTTAGAATGAGGGGGAGTTAATAATTATGGAATTAAGTTTTAAACGGTGCTCAAATTTAATAATTTCTTGAAGAACGATAATGGAGAGCAGATTGTTCAGGTGAAATCTGACGTAAACGATGGATAATTTACTGTATACATTTTTCACGGATGTAGCGCTTTTGTGGTGAAAAAGTGCTGTTGGATGTTTTCCACTGTACGCTTGTCTCGGACATTTTACCCAAGTGCGACGGATTGGATTAATCTCGTGATCGCTATTTCATAACAAAGGTATGAAGTCCCGGTTTGATTTTTCATGTTGTCTTTTGTACTCCCGTCACAAATGACAATATTACTGTTGCTGGAGGCTGGAGCATCTGCATCATAAAAGAGACACCATAGATTGACACTAAACCCTTAGAACTGTCAAATAGTGTATTATTTGTTAACATTATTAATATTTTTAGACGACATTCTATGTAGTAAATGTAAACAAAGTGACGCCAAGTCCGAAGGCAGGTCAATGCTCTTCAAGAGGTTAAGTTTCATCTTCATTTTAAAGGGGACCTATTATGCAAAATTCACTTTTATATAGTTTTTTTTTTTTTTTTTTTTTTTTTTTTTTTACATATTTATGTGTCTGCAGTGTTTGTACACAACCACCCTATTGTGGTAAAAATCCATACACTCTGTTTGTTATGTTCCCAATAAATCAGAAACATTGTCTCGAAATGAGCCGTTCAAGAATGTGCTCCAATGTGACGTCCCATTGCACAGGCCCCGCCCACAACTGCGGCCCTATTAGCTTAGCTCCTCCCCTAAATGAGCTGTACACAGTCCGCCATGTTTATCTCCTCGCCAGAGCATTTAACAGCAGCATTCAAGTCACAAATGTATTCTTATTAAAATTATTCAGTCAAGAGCAAATAGTGATTTTCTGTTTTTCTTTTGTTGTTTGATTCATATTAACAGCGATAGGTACTGTATATTACGCTGCTTTCACTTTAATACACAGATCTAATATACACATGCGCTTTCTTTCCCTGCTGTTTATGTTCACAGACATAACTGACTGTGTTTATGAACTTTGTGTGTTTTTGACATAACCTTGTGTGTATTTGACAGTTTAAGTGCAATAACACGTGAAAGAGAACCAGCTTTCTGTGCGTGCTTCGAATGTGTGCACTCAGAAAACCATATATCAGAAGTTTAGACTATGTCTTTAAAACTCATGCAAATAATAACATTTAAATTTACGAATAAGCGATAAAGATGAGAATCAAAACCAAACAGATGTTTCAGTTATTGTCAGAGTATCTGAGGCACAAGCTGTAAAGGCTCCGCCCTCTTCTGGATAAGGGGGCGGGAGCATCAGCTCATTTGTATTTAAAGATACATGCACAAAAACAGCATGTCTGCTTCAACTCAAAAATGTTTTGTTTTTTTTACAACATGGCATAATAAATGATCTGTGGGGTAATAACTTATTCTGGGGACACCTGAGACTTATGTTACATATTATAACAGGTCCTCTTTAATACAAGAATCACAGCGAGACTACATGAACATTAATTATTTATTTTATTTTTGTTATTATTATTATTCAGAAGGTCTCTTAATGTCTTTGGAAACAGAGAAATTGTTTGCGTGTAAGAATAGATGCATTTTCGATGCATGTTTTATGCTCTGTGAGTCTCTCCGGTCATTATTATGCGAGTGATGGTATCAGACCTCTGAAAGGGAAAGAGAGAGAACGAGACAGACAGACTGCGGCGCCTGCCGAGGAAGCCGAGGAAAGCGTCTCATCTGGGGCTCTATTATTAATTTGGAAATCAATTATCCCTTTTCGTCACTGTGAGCTGATGAATCAAGGGTAATTAGCCTGAAGGTGTATCTCTCCTGTCCTGTCTTATCTCCATGTTCTAGACCGATACGCATTCCCAATGTTTTCCTCACATTAGGTTAATACAATTAAACCTGTTGTTGAACGATCAGGCCGCGGAAGCTAGTTCGTTAACGCCACACCATTTTAGAAGATCAAGACACAAAGAATTTGAAGATATTATTATGAAAGGAAGGGTGATGATCTTAGTAATGCTGCTAATACATTAAAATTACATATTTAATTGCATTTTATGCAGCAATAATAAGCAGATGATTATGTGTCATGGAGTTGACCTTTATACCGTGATGCTACAATATTTTAAAGACATTGTGAATAGTAAGATACTACAGAAAGTACTGCGGTTACACTGGTTCAGTGATAGCAGTACCATGGTATTTAAAGACCCCCTGTAGTCAATATTGGTATCCCTTAAAACTCATCTTTGATCACTAAAATGACGTATATATTAATATATATGCAAATGAGCCCCGCCTCCACTCACTCACTCAGCTCAGAGATCCACTGGTTGACGATCACACGTTGATCTGATTGGTTACAAGGTAGTTTGTGACGTCAGAAACACCAGCGATTTCAAAGCGTGTTTTTGAGACTGTCTTTGGTTCACTGCAGTTTTAAGGAGAAAATACTCAGCAATGGAGTCGACTTATGAATTTACACATGGTTTGTCTTAAAGCATATTAAAAACACCACATAGACACATAAACAACATTAAAAGCTGGATTTTCAGTGATAGTAATTTCTTTGTTTGCCAGGGTACGTCCACACTTATGCTCTGGTTTTATGGTACTACGATATTTTTTAAGGTCATGTACTGTGGTAGATCGTGAAAAATGTCTTGGTTTATCATGCAAATGCTATAGTATGTAAATATTAGTACCATGGTATATATCAAATTACCATTATTAATTTATAGAATTGAATTGAATTGAATTGAATTGAATTGAATTGAATTGAATTAGGGAATTGCTTTCACTTTCATATAATGTGGACCAAGCAGATACGGTGATCTCGGTCATTCTCGGTCGGTCATTGTTTTTGGCCTTACAGTATATCAGTCTGGGTTTTCCTCTCAGGGCTGATGGGATCGCCCTGCCCTCTCTGTTAAACACAAAGCTTCGGCCTTGGTGTTATTTATACACAACACAACCTGTGACCAGCCTTATCACAACATCTGTCCATCAGTCTCATGCGTCGCGTCGTGCATGTGTAATAAACCCTGACCAGGTGAGTGGCCTGAACTGTAGACAGAGACATAAACATGACTGATAAGAGGAAACTAGGCCACGGCTCAGAGTCGCAGGCTTACATAAGCGCGTGTTACATTTACATTCATGCATTTGGCAGACGCTTGAATCCAAAGTAACTTACACTGCTATTAAAGTACATATTTTCATCAGTTGTTGGAAATGGAGCCCATGACCTTGGCATTGCTGGACAGTTTGAGCTACGGGAAGGCATGTTGATGGCCTTTCCCGCAGGGAGCTGTTTGCAGACTGTAAACAGACAGATCAACCGTTCACTGAACATATGTAGTTCGAGGAGTGAGAAAGAGAGAGATGGAGTGAGAGAGCATACCTGTGTGTTTGAGAGAGAAAGTGTTAATCCATGTGGTCTCCAGGTGTGGAGGGATGGGACGTCCTGCAGGACTGATGGGTCAGATGAAGGAGCGGAAAGGGTGTGTGTGTGTGTGTGTGTGTGTGTGTGTGTGTGTGTGTGTGTGTGTGTGTGTGTGTGTGTGTGTGTGTGTAAATAATCACATGTGGGGAAATAATTACGGTTTCCACTAAAACCTGCAGAAGCGCAACTGTTTTCAACACTGATAATAATCATAAATGTTTCTTGAGCATCAAATCATCATATTAGAATGATTTCTGAAGGATCATGTGACACTGAAGACTGGAGTAATGATGCTGAGAATTCAGCTTTGATCACAGGAATATATATATATATATATATATATATATATATATATATATATATATATATATATATAAAACGTTGAATGGTTGTGTTGTCTCTAAAGCATGAGCATGATAAATTCACTTAACTTAAATTGGTATGTATGTTTAAAATTAATAAACGTCTACATATTTTTGTACATAAGCACATTTTCATCTGAATCTGTGTATATCTGAATTTAAAAATAAAAGTAAAATTAAAAAGACTGAAAAAGACTAAAAGATATTGAATATGATTTATTTTGATTAAATGTATTTTCCTAAGACAATGCTGGCTACAAAAAAAAAAAAATATATATATATATATATATTTTACCCATATCAGTCAACCAAATGTACCCCGGTATTGCAGTGCACTGTAAAAAAAATGATATGATCAATAAGTCATGGCAACTTATGTTTTCACTACTTCAACTCATCAGAAATTATTTAGTTTTTATAAAAGTGAACACATTTTTGTTTGGTACTTGGTATCTGCGGAGTCACATAACATTATTTTCTCTCTCCTCCTCTTGTCCAAACGGTCTTAAATCTGTTTTTCCTCTTCTTGTAACATGGACTGAAGCAGATGTTTGGAATTGATCAGTCATAGATGAGCAGGGCCGTTCTCCGCTTCTCTCTGTTGTTGATCTGAGTAAAGCAAACACTTTACCTCAGCGTGATTTATTTCTCTATCCATCTCTCTCCTCTATTTCTCTTGGAGTGTGAGGCGATGCATAGATACGAGAGAGATATGCTGTGGCATAATCTTGGCTGGAGTTAAACTTCAGCTTTTCATCCTCCGTCAGTTTTGATCACAGATCTCAGACATGTAGAGATACAATATATTTATGGTAGTGCTGGTGTAGTCAGAAACCTGAGAACATCTGAAATGTGATAATCATGTATTGCCATGATGATAATACCATGGTATTCGTTGAGAACCATATACATTCAATGGTATATGGTAACCATTCTGTGGCATTGGAATGAGACAAGACCAAAAACACAGTTTTGAAAATGACCATGCATGACCATACTTATTCTATTCTATTCTATTCTATTCTATTCTATTCTATTCTATTCTATTCTATTCTATTCTATTCTATTCTATTCTGCTTGACTTTATTTTGATGGTCCCTTTAACACATTCTGTTGACTAAGTAAAATTGCATCTACATGTCTACTAACTCTCATTAGAGTGTTTGTAGAGTTTTAGTAGACTGGTAGAGTTAGGGTTAGAATAAGTTTACATGTAGTTGTAAAGTTACTTACATCAGAATAAAGCATCAGAATAAAGTGTTAGTATACATTAATCAGACAGTCTACTAATATTCTAATGAGAGTTAGTTGACATGTAGTTACAAAGTTACTTATAGTCAATAGAATGTTCAAAAGGACCATCAAAATAAAGTGTAACATTCTAGTCTAGTCTACTCTACTCTAGTCTAGTCTAGTCTAGTCTAGTCTAGTCTAGTCTAGTCTAGTCTACTCTACTCTACTCTAGTCTAGTCTAGTCTAGTCTACTCTAGTCTAGTCTACTCTATTCCTAGTCTACTCTAGTCTACTCTAGTCTACTCTAGTGTAGTCTACTCTAGTCTACTCTAGTCTAGTCTAGTCTACTCTAGTCTACTCTAGTCTAGTCTAGTCTAGTCTAGTCTACTCTATTCCTAGTCTACTCTAGTCTAGTCTAGTCTACTCTAGTCTAGTCTACTCTACTCTAGTCTAGTCTACTCTAGTCTAGTCTAGTCTACTCTAGTCTAGTCTAGTCTAGTCTAGTCTAGTCTAGTCTACTCTATTCCTAGTCTACTCTAGTCTAGTCTAGTCTACTCTAGTGTAGTCTACTCTAGTCTACTCTAGTCTAGTCTACTCTATTCCTAGTCTACTCTAGTCTAGTCTACTCTATTCCTAGTCTACTCTAGTCTACTCTACTCTACTCTAGTCTAGTCTAGTCTAGTCTAGTCTACTCTACTCTACTCTACTCTAGTCTAGTATACTCTACTCTACTCTAGTCTAGTCTACTCTACTCTACTCTAGTCTAGTCTAGTCTAGTCTACTCTAGTCTAGTCTACTCTAGTCTAGTCTACTCTAGTCTAGTCTAGTCTAGTCTAGTCTACTCTATTCCTAGTCTACTCTATTCCTAGTCTACTCTAGTCTAGTCTACTCTAGTGTAGTCTACTCTAGTCTACTCTAGTCTAGTCTAGTCTAGTCTACTCTACTCTAGTCTAGTCTACTCTACTCTACTCTAGTCTACTCTATTCCTAGTCTAGTCTAGTCTAGTCTAGTCTACTCTAGTGTAGTCTACTCTAGTCTAGTCTAGTCTACTCTAGTCTACTCTAGTCTAGTCTAGTCTAGTCTACTCTATTCCTAGTCTACTCTATTCCTAGTCTACTCTAGTCTAGTCTAGTCTACTCTAGTGTAGTCTACTCTAGTCTAGTCTAGTCTAGTCTAGTCTAGTCTAGTCTAGTCTAGTCTAGTCTACTCTAGTCTAGTCTAGTCTAGTCTAGTCTAGTCTAGTCTAGTCTAGTCTACTCTATTCCTAGTCTACTCTATTCCTAGTCTACTCTAGTCTAGTCTAGTCTACTCTAGTGTAGTCTACTCTAGTCTAGTCTACTCTATTCCTAGTCTACTCTAGTCTAGTCTACTCTATTCCTAGTCTACTCTAGTCTACTCTAGTCTACTCTACTCTACTCTACTCTACTCTACTCTACTCTACTCTAGTCTAGTCTAGTCTACTCTACTCTAGTCTAGTATACTCTACTCTACTCTAGTCTAGTCTACTCAACTCTACTCTACTCTACTCTACTCTACTCTAGTCTAGTCTACTCTACTCTACTCTACTCTACTCTACTCTACTCTACTCTACTCTACTCTACTCTACTCTAGTCTAGTCTAGTCTATTCTTTGAAGTACCCCATAATACATCTGAGGCCGTAACTGTGCTATAATACTGCCTTATTTTGTTTATTCTGTGGATAACATCTGGTTTTGAAATAATATGGAATAAGAACCCAGTTTTTAATTTGCCTATTGGACCACCCATTTGTGTGTCTTTCCCCAATGGAAAATCCTGCCTACACTTCTGGTTCCAAATGATTGTTAACATCAATGAAAAACAGAGCAGAACGAATCATCTTCAGTTCATTCATCAAGGCCATCCTCACACAGAGAAGCTCTTTCTACTTCCTGTGTGTCAGGATCTCACACGATGACCTCACATGTTGCGATTCCTCCCATATCGACGCGGTCTCACTTCTTTCATCTCTCCGTTCCTCCAATCCCTTTCACCAGGCTTTTTATAGTTTCTTTAGGCAACGAGCGGAAGCCCTTGAAGACCGTCTTTCGGCAGCACGGCTGCTGGGACCTCGGCCAATCGGCTTGTGACATCATCAGTCTGCGCGGTGGAGAAACTGAAGGGTTTGTGTCTGAGGAGTGGGGACTCATGAAGGGGTCAGCGAGGGACGTCGATGCTGCGAGAACACAAAAGCTGCTCTGTCTGAGCGTTGTGAGAAGAGAGGGGATTCAGAAGCGGGGGATTTATGGCCTCAAGTGTTGCAACCTCAACCAAAGCTTCTATTGTGTGAGGATACGGCATTAAAACGGCCTATGAAGTGGTTTGACGCACATTAAACATGCAGTTAGTTGGCACGCTGTTTGTTTGAGTGTGGTTACGGACTCTGCTGTGTGTCATTCGTGTCACAGATGTCAGTTTACGTCGCCGTCAGTTCAGAAGTGTCAGAGGAAAACAAAAGTTCCTTGTCGGACAATCGTTGTGATGTGCCAGACGCTGTTAGCAAGACACAAGAGCTCATTGATTCCCTGAACTCGTTGTCTCAGACCCAGGGACCTTCTTTCACAGTTCCCCTCATGTTATTCAAGGTTGTCGACGTTGCTTTTCCTGCCTCTTGTTTTACCTTTTCTGCAGGTTAGTGTGTGAGGAAGTGTGGATGAGGTTGGAGACCATTGCTGATGTTTCTTCCAGGCGATCCGCCTACTTTCTGAAACTTAGTTTGTAGCTCGTCTGCACAATGTGCCGTCCAACATTAACATGGAAAGCTTTCGTTCTTTTCAGGATGTGCTTTCATCAAACAGCAACTCAGACACTTTATACGCAAGTGTACACATCTGAATCATCAACACATTTTAAAATGGACATGTTTAATTTGAATGTCCACATGACATTTGACCTGTATTGATTTTGCAGTGTCATAAAAAGGTCAGATTGTTATTTTAAGAAACTTACTGACCTTGACACACAGTCGTGTGTGTGTGTGTGTGTGTGTGTGTGTGTGTGTGTGTGTGTGTGTGTGTGTGTGTGTGTGTGTGCGTGTGCGTGCGTGTGTGCGTGTGCATGCAAGTGTGTGTGTGCATACGTGTGTGTGTGTGTGTGTGCGTGCGTGTGCGTGTGTGTGTGTGTGAGTGCGTGTGCATGCATGCAAGTGTGTGTGTGTGTGTGTGTGCGTGCGTGTGTGTTTTATTTTAAAAACAGTAAACCCAGTGTACTAGAATTCATATTTTAAACAAACTTTTTTGTAGTGTATAAATCCTAATAATTTTTTTAAAGTGTAAAAAAACCCCAAAATGTTCAAGTAGCATGACTTTTAATTCATAAATATTCATGAATATTATGTTTTTGGTGAGCTGCACCACAGGAGCTTTTTGTCGTTCTTCTGCATGACATATTGTCCAACATTAACCTGAAAAGCTTGTGTTCTCTTACGGTTGTGCTTTCATCAAACAAACACCCAGACACTTTATCTAGAGATCTTATAAAGTGCACATCGCATATCTATCGTCCGCCTCAGTTTTCCAACACGCCGCTTCTCCTTTGTCAAGCGAAGTGTGTATTCATGAGCACCTGACTCCCAGCATGCATCTGTTGATCTGCGACTGCCGATAGCATCGCGGCCTCTCGTACTTCTTTCCCAGTTGCTTTCATCAGCGTGCCGGTGTCTCCTCTGTTCTCCACTGGTGTTCCTCTAGTGTTCGCTATCAATCAGCCGAGCTGGTTTTGATCTTCCTGGAGGAGCGCGAGACTTTCGGAGCTCTTGCATTCGTCAGGCGAGGCGTGTTTGATAGAAGAAATTAATGAGGTTGGTTATGTTTGGATGTCCTCGTTTGGCGTACATGCAAGGGTTCGGTCTCAGTCTTTGTGGCGGGAGACCCAGTCACCCGATTTAACGTGGAGACATAATGTGATCAGCGGAGCGTGTGGAGACAATGAAGGGGCTGGTGCAGGAAAACGTGTGTTTGTTCCCCGAATGCTGCCTCGTGACCGTAGAGGTGTGTGTGTGTGTGTGTGTGTGAGGACGTGAGAAGACGCACAATGATCATTTTGAAAAACAGCATGAAAGCAGGCATGGAGACAGCAATGTTTGTGCGTTTTTCTTCATGGATTTTTTTTCCCCATATGACATCTGGTTGTTTGAACCTGTTCTCCAGCAGTGCCCGGGCACCAGGAGCTCTGCCAGTCTGAGCAAGCTGTTTTCTGACCCGTCTCCCTCTCCTTATGCAGATCCTTGCAAATGTGTCAAAAATTTATTCTCACTTCTCTCTGCTCTATCTCGTATAACACAAATTACAGAAAAAAAGGCATAGTTCACGCCAACATTTTTAATTGTGATCTTTTCATTTCCTTCATGCCGCTGCAAACCCATATGACTTTCTGTCATCTGTAAAGTGCAAAAAAAAAAAGCTGTCTTGCTCCTTTTCATACAGCAACAACAAATAGGAACAGATGAATGTTACGATCGTAATAGAGATAATAAAACAATAAAACTGATAAACGATTTAAGTCATTTGCAAGTGTTGTTTCCTTCAATGGATTGTAGATAAATTGCAACAAGCTGTATTAGAGTTGAATAAGCTGCATAAAAATTAAATATATACCGTTTTTTTTACTGTAAAGGTTTTGTTTATGTAGTATGGTTTTGTATTTGTGAATGAACTTAAATGTAATGCAAGACATATATATATATATATATAGAGAGAGAGAGAGAGAGAGAGAGAGAGAGAGAAATAGTAGAGAGAGAAGAAAATAGAGAGAGAAATAAATGTATATAAATATAAATAAATACAAATATAAATAATATAAATCGTTTTCTATTGAAAATTCAATGATAGAAAACAAAAAGAGTGACTAATGAGGTGGATATGATATGATATGATATAAAACATTATATGATTGATGATATATGATATATATATATATACCCAGAAAACCTTAGCAACCACCCAAAACATCTTAGCAACCACCTAGCAACACCCTAGCAACCGCCTAGCAACATGCTTAGGTCGGCAGATTGCATGCTTTTAGCTGTCCCTAGAGTAAGGCTGAAACACAGAGGAGATCGGGCCTTTTCAGTTGCGGCCCCTAAACTATGGAATAATTTACCATTGTCTGTGAGGCTGGTCCCAACACTCTCCGTTTTTAAATCTAGTCTTAAACCATATTTATTTTCTTTGGCTTTTACTTCAGTTTGACAGCTGTGTGTTTTTGTCGTCTTGTTGTTGTTGTTTTATTTATTTTTTTGTTTATTTATGATTTTGGATGTATAGCACTTTGTTGTGGTCAACTTCTGGTTGTCTTAAATGTGCTCTAGAAATAAACTTGACTTTGACATTGACCATACTAACCACCCAGAATACCCTAACAACCACCTAGCAACACCCTAGCAACCGAGTGGCGAGTTTTGCCACTGCAAGCACCACTCACATTTTCTTCAGGAAATGTACATTCTCAGATAAGTATATGGTAATCTCTGTTGTCAGACAAGCATTTATCAGTAATATTTGACTGGGGCACGGCAGTATTTCTATCGACACCCCTGACGACATTCATTCCAGCTCGTTTCTCATACACAACATAAATACTATAGTGGGGTGAACTATTCCTTTAATTATAGTCGATTACACGGAGCCAGGGCAATGTTGCTAGTTGTATGATAATTCTAATGATAATTCTGCTAATGGATTTCACAGTCCAGTTCAAACACTATTTACCCATCATTCCACTGTCTTAGGTCATCTTTCAGTCTGTCAGGATGGTGGACGTCTCACAGCCTGGAGTCATTCCCACTCAGATCCCACTTCTCCACCTGGACTAAACCTCCTGTTTATCTTTAGCAGAGACCATACTAAATGAGGAACACTCCTGAGAGTTACAGCATGTCTCATAGTCTGAACAGCTGTGTGAGTGTGTGTGTGTGTGTGTGTGTGTGTGAGAGAGAGAGAGAGGCACATACCTTTAGGTGTATATAGATTGGGAGTCACAGAGCTAATAAATGAAAGTTGGTCATGTCATTGGCCTCGCTCAATAAATCAGACCTGAGCTTATGAAATCCGACACATTTATTCTGTTGTACAGCCCAGAGGGACGAGAGAGATGCTGGCCTCACACACACACACACACACACACACACACACTTTTACATTTGCCTTCCTATATACAGTATCTGGAGTAATGATGCCGAAGACTAAATGCAGCCTAAATGGAGAGAGAGAGAGAGAGAGAGAGAGAGAGAGAGAGAGAGAGAGAGAGAGAGAGAGATTTAAAAATGATTAAAATAGACATTTTCTGTGAAGTGTCATCACTCCGCTTATTTGTGATGAAATGCTGAATAGATGTAGTTCGTTACAGTTGCATTATTGTTTGTTTTTCTTCTCTTTATTAGACACAAAGCTTTGCTCTCAGATGACGAACATTCATGCATATAAGCAGATGATTATGATTTAATTAATTCACTGAGAAATATCGAAGGACTATGATACTTTAAATGAATGTTTTCAAAGTTTTCAAAGCGAGGCCTGCGTTCCCTAATGGCCAAACTATCCTGCACAAACTTCATCTAACTCAGCATCTAACGGTTTCAGCTTTATTGGCTGAAATCATCAGTCTGGGTTTAGAAAAGAAACTCTATTTCCAAGTCAAATGTCTTGTTGAAATCCTGTTTGCTGTCAGGGAACATTTGCATTTAATTGTAGACTTTCAAAGTCTTTTCAGTTGATTTTTTTTCTTTTTTTTTACGCAATTACTGTTTAACACCGCAGACAAGCCAGTTCGTATTCAATGTCATTTTCATTTTTATGAGAGAGCAGATATGATCTTTTCATTTAACAGAACTCTGAAGTTAAAGATTAGCCTCCGTTTATAATAAAAAATTCTTCAAACATCAGGGATTCTCATTTTATTTGAATTAATTCACAAAGACAAGCGAGGGGGAAAAAATGCCAATTTGATCTACTCGCCTGTGGAAAAACATTTAAAAAGATGAACTAAAAGGATGTCAAGGGGGAAAAAAAGAGACAGGGAAAAAATGGTTGAGATTTGTTTACTGCTTTGAGCTCGAACAAATTCTGTTTTAAAAAATATACTTTCGGTAATTTAATGGCTAAGAGGAGGAATTTGACATCTTTTTAGATTTATTTATATATATATATATATATAAAATGCAAAACCCATTTTCTCTGAAGGCTAATAATGCAATAGAAGAATAAGCATTTCTCATTACATCTCAAATAACGTTGAGAATCATTCGTGTGTGTGTGTTTAAGTGCAGCAGCTGTGTGTGTCTTTAAACTGGGCTAATGTCTAATATCACCACATACTCTTTAGATTATTCTAAAACTGACTAACATGGAGAAGAGAGATTTGAAACAAAGCAATCAAGTCCACATAAGCACTTTCATCTTTGGAGAGTCATTTTGAGTTTCATTTCAGCTGACCTTGTTTTCCTTTGGGTTCATTGTGGAATTTAAAAAGCTATATGCCTGATGAAGGTCGTGAGACCGAAACGTTGCTGATAAATAAATTTTGATACTCATTTGCAAGTACTGATAGTGTGCAGGAGTTCCTTGTTTTTTTGTGGAATTTAAAAAGCTGACATATTTTCAATCATTTTAGCTTTATTTGGATTATAATGTCATTCTTCAGCCGCCTCCGTCAAAGAAAAACCCGTTATGCCCTTTTACAAAGTCTTGATGTTGTTTTTGGGCTCTACTAGAACAGGTTTTCCTGCTTGAATGTTGATTATTCTCCTCATATTCTCCATTGTTGCGGCTCCTCTCTTTCCAGTCTGTCAGTAACGCTCTGTTCACTTCCTGTCTTTATGAAGCCCCTCCTTCTGAAAAGCACACTGTGCTCTGATTGGTCGGCTGGATCAGTGTGTTGTGATCATAGACTGTAAAAAATGATGGACATCGAGCCTCCACTTCCTTCCACTGTAGAAAAATGAAGCCAAAATATCCCATTTCCACTGACGCCATTCGTATGCCGAGTCTGCGCAGTAGTTTACCAATGTCCCGCCCACACAGACTGTCAATCATGATGTTACATCCTGTTTTTATAGCATCAGATAACTAACTAAAACCAAACTTATTTAAAAAACAAACAAATACTTTCTCATAAGAACTACTTAAATGACAGAAACCATCTTTAAAAACAAATTAAGAAGCTTTAAGTTGATATTTTAGTTTGGCTCACGTCCCATTTGATTACATGGAGAGTGAGGGTTTATGAGTTATACTGCAGCCGGACACCAGGGGGCGCTCAAAATGCTTTGGCTTCACTTTTCTGGACTTGCTTGTGATTGGTCGAGCGCTTCAAGTGTGTTTGGGAAATGTCCCGCCCCTCACCATAACCTCCAGTTTAACACACTACTAACTAACTCAGCCAGGCCCCGCCCCTTTATTCTGCGAATTAATTATTTAAATGAGGAATATTGTGACGTGTTCGTTCCGGAAGAAACTCAAGACTACAATGGAGGCGTTTCAGGGAGTGCAAAAACACTTACACTGATATAGAGAAACTTTGCAGAGCTTTTTCATGCTCAAACAGCAACATTACACACGAAAGAAAAGATGAACATGGAAAAAAAGCATGATAGATCCTCTTTATCACAGAATGTCTAGAAATAAAGAGGCAAGAATGAGAGAGTGGCATGGAAAAGCACCTTGGATTTGAACATGTGTCTCGGTGTGTGTAAACACATGTACGCCTGTGTGTGTTTGTTTCTGTGTGTGAGGAGTGGCCAGGGGGAGATGGGCAGAATGAGATTAACTGTTGACATGTCTATTGATCTGGGATCAGTTGAGTTTCCTGTGCGTTTCGTCTGGCCAGGTCTGACCGGATACAATAACAGTTTAGCAGTTTTCCAGCGGGGGCTTTGGGTCCGGCAGCCTGGAGGTGTGGAGAGATGGAGATAAGCTTAAGTCTCTCTCTCTCTCTCTCTCTCTCTCTCTCTCTCTCTCTCTCTCTCTCTCTCTCTCTCTCTCTCTCTCCTCTCTCTCTCTCTCTCTCTCTCTCTCTCTCTCTCCCCATTGTCTGGGGTGTATTGCACACACTGCGCTCTCGCCTTTGAAGCTCCATCATGAAATTTTGACAGTTCCATCTAACCTGTCCTCAGGTTGAAGACTGTCTTAAACCCGGCCCACAGTTAAAGGGCTTTAATAACCTTCCTGAGATTTGGCTTTGCTAGAGTTTCAGCTCAGCCAGAAACTCTAGCAGATTTTAGCTTTAGGTTATGCGAGTTAAAGGAGAACTCCGGTCAATTTTAACATTGAGCTCATATTTTTTGTAAATTTGGAGTGCTGTCAATACAGAGAACAACGACAAAAATCGGTGTTGCCTACACCGTGTTATCCTCTTTTTAAAATTTGCACCCTGTTGACTTAAATGGGGCAAGTTTTAAACCTGCTTTTAGCCTCTTAACATCCTTGATGTGTCATTACAAGTGCACAGCCAATGTGAGTGATTCCTTCAGAGTGAACACGGTGAATCTGCAGTAGATGTGAAAGATAATAGTAATAGTAATCGATTGTCGAGTTCACGCGCATAGGTTTAGTTACCTATGATCACGCACGTGAACTCGACAATCGACTACTGTGGACTTCGACCGAAAACAGGAAATAAATACAGGTATGAGCGCTGGCTGAAATAACATCATTTTTATTCATATCTTTCACATCTACTGCAGTCAGATTCACCGTGTTCACTCTGAAGGAATCACTCACATTGGCTGTGCACTTGTAATGACACATCAAGGATGTTAAGAGGCTAAAAGCAGGTTTAAAACTTGCCCCATTTAAGTCAACAGGGTGCAAATTTTAAAAAGAGGATAACACGGTGTAGGCAACACCGATTATTTTTAAAACTTGCCCCATTGAAGTCAACAGGGTGCAAATTTTAAAAAGAGGATAACACGGTGTAGGCAACACCGATTTTTGTCGTTGTTCTGTATTGACAGCACTCCAAATTTTCCTCAATGTTAAAATTGACCGGAGTTCTCCTTTAATACTTTCAGATTGATTCATCTTAATATGTTTTACCTGGTGATCGATAAAAACAATGTAGGAGGATCCCATTTCATTCTGGAAAAATGTTATTTTAATTTTCTGATCATAAAAAATGGCAGTAGTAACAGTGACTGCATTATTTATTATCATTATTTATTTATTTTTGAAAAGAAACTAATAATTTTATTCATCAATGACACGTTCAATTTATCAAAAGTGACAGTGAACATTTCATAATGTTCAAATAAATGCTGTTTTTATGAACTTTCTTTTCATCAAATAATCCTGGAAATTAAAATGTATCACGGTTTTCACAAAAATATGAAGCAGCACAACTGTTTTCAACATTGATAATCATAAATGTTTCCTGAGCATCAAATCATCATATTAGAATGATTTCTGAAGGATCATGTGACACTGAAGACTGGAGTAATGATGCTGAGAATCCAGCTTTGATTTTCTATGTGAATATATTGTACAATTTAATTTATTCCTGTGGTAATACATTATATTGTGCAATATATTCACCTAAAAAAAGTTACTGTAAATTGTAATAATATTTCACAATATTACTGTTTTACTCTATTTTTGATTAAATAAATGTCTCCGTAAGCAAAATATACTTTCTACAAAAGTTGTCATAGAATGAAAACTCACCCCATGTATTTTTGATCTAATATTGACCTTGTTGTGAACATTTCATCCATGCATATATATATACATTTTTAATGTTTTTTTTTTTTTTACCCTATAATGTTTAATCAAAATTTTAAGTTTGTTTATCTGCCTTTACTTTTGAGAGCCACGCCCACACCTCAACATCCAATCAAAATCTGATGCATAGAACCAATGCCCCGTTTATGTTTAATAAAACTAGGATGGCTTGAGGGTGAGTAAATTATGGGATAATTATTATTTTTATTTTTGGGTGAAGTATTCTTTTACATACTGTTGTTGCAATGGTATTTACAGGCACACATTAGCTTCGAAGGCCAACAAAATATTTTGTTTAAATTTAAGCATGTGACCATTTGCGTTCTGCTACGGACATGTGACACATCAAAGCGTTCGCCTCAGCGTAACATCATCATGGGAATCTGTGTGGATGTGAAGATCTCTGAAGCGTTCCTCATGACTTATGTTAACTATCAAACTGTTAGCAAAGCTCTCTGGACAGGCCGACAATTAGATCGGTGTTTAGAGCTAATTTCCCCTCGTTGAGTGTAATCACACTGATAGCCTTCAGTTTTACTAACACAGTTTGAAGGTCGCACTGCAATCACAGGTTCAGGGATCAGCAGGGCTCTGGTTTATATCGACCTGCTTGCGCTAAACGAAGCTAACAGTTTCGGGATATATCTTTAATAATCTGGATTTAACCCACTGAGTCATGAAGAGCCTTTGCAGTTTTTTCTCTAAGGCTTCAAACCGGCTGTTTTTATGGTCTACATGCACACAACTGAAAAAGATTTTGACGACAATATAAAATTAAGTTGATACAATTAAATACATGACGTAAAATCATGAATATTGAGTCATTTTAATGTGCTTTTTGTTTTGCCCATTAAGTTTAAGTATCTTTGATTTAAACTTCAGTAGCAAAATGGTAATTTTGATTAATTTCTATTAAGTCAAGTCACCTTTTTATAGTGCTTTATACAATATAGGTTATTTCAAAGAAGCTTCACTGTGATGAACAGGAAAATAACCGAATCAAAGATGCAAACTTCATCGAATATGAGACGGATTCAAATTCTGCTAATAACTGTGTAAAGTTCATCAATTATGAATTGAGTTAATTTCAGCTGTAAGCAGCTCTACAGAAGACAATAGTCTCGTTATTCAGCTTGAGTCAGTTCAGTGTTGATAAAATTCTGTTCAGTAACAGTGTCAGTGTTACAAAGTTTATCAATTATCAACAAATCTGATTCAGCAACTCTACAGTGTCAGTGTCGTTATTCAGTTCAGGTTTTGTTCTCATCCGATAAGTGTCCATGTAGTCAAATTGATAATGCGGTATTGCTGAGGATTAAGTGTCTATTAAACTCAAATTATTTTATTTATTATAATGAAATAATAAACTCAAACTCCATCAGGTGATAGAAATGGAGAAAACAAACAAAACCCAGGCTCAGTTCTCCTCTGGCCAAATGAACCGACTTGCTGTGATTTATGATTTCAGGCAGCATCACGAGTCAAGTTGTGAATTGATATCATTCAACATTTTGCATTCATCTCCTTCTGTTTAGAAGTGGATGAATGGTATATCAATAACTGGCTTATCAACGTTAAGTTCCAACAGTCCATTTTAATTAATTCATTAAAAATTCTGATTCGTTTGCATCAAAAGTTTAAGTCCCTGTGTGTTTTAAAGTCCCCCTGTAGTCAATAATTGTATCCCTTAAAACTCATCTTTGATCACCAAAATTACATATTTAAGCATTTTTTCCTTGAAAAATATTCTTCATGCCTTAAAATAGCTTGAATGCAACTCGACACCCTTGCCTCATTTACATTTATGCATTTGGCAGACGCTTTTATCCAAAGCAACTTACATTGCATTTCAAGGTTCTTGCTTTCCCTGGGAATCGAACCCATGACCTTGGCGTTGTAAGCGCCAACACTACTGTTTGAGCTACAGGAAAGCTGTTTATGTATTTAGTATGCGCGGTTCTATGAATATGCAAATGAGCCCCGCCTCCACTCACTCACTCAGCTCAGAGATCCACTGGTTGACGATCACACGTTGATCTGATTGGTTACAAGGTAGTTTGTGACGTCAGAAACACCAGCGATTTCAAAGCGTGTTTTTGAGACTGTCTTTGGTTCACTGCAGTTTTAAGGAGAAAATACTCAGCAATGGTGTCGACTTATGAATTTACACATGGTTTGTCTTAAAGCGTATTAAAAACACCACATAGACACATAAACAACATTAAAAGCTGGACTTTCACCACAGGGGGACATATGATAAAAGCATAATGATACAGACACACATTTTGACTGTCACACACCTTCATTCCAGAAACATTCTGACAATCCTATTTGGTTCTCAGTATGACACGAGTTTTCACCATCAGACTTTTAACAGCCCAGTAGATACAGCTTTAAATGTGTTACTCGGTTTCAACGACTTTCAGTGTGGTTTTCCATTTCCTCAAGGCTAAACTTAGTCTGTCTGACAGGTAGATATTCGTTATACTTGTTTCTAAGCAGTTTCAAAATGGACTATTTTTCATGGCCGTTCCTGTTTTTCTTTGTGAATTGAAAACACTGTTAATTTGATTTATAGGTGTATAAAAGGGGGATGGTTTTGGGGTTACTAAATATTTTTTTCCTCTAGTTTTTCTTCAAGAAGGTCAAGAGTGAGCTCTGGCCAATCGGTGACAAAATACATCTATAATGTGTGTACATGGATTTTACATTTGTTTCATTTATATTTAATTCTAAAGTCGGCATGTAGTGAAAATTCCCCCTATCTATTTTTGCAATTAATGCATGTTATATGTCTCATTGTGAACAGTTTTTTCTGTGCATATGTTCATATGTTTACCTCAATCTTTAATCAGAATGTCATAACTGGATCTTTTGGTGAAACGACAGATGTATGCTGGACTTCACAGACATAGTTTAGATTAACTGGTGTGCATCTTGAGATAAAACAATGGCACTTACATATTTAAAGATATATCAGTGCAAGTTGCTTTCAGTCAAAACTGCTCAAATACGCATTTAAGTCTGGGACTAGCTTAAGCCTCGTCTGTTGAACCGGCCTTTGTGTTTTTAAACCCCGCCCCTTTTAGCTCATGTTTCACTGCCTTCACTTTTGAGAGCCACACCCTCATTTCAACATCCAATCAGCAACCGATGCATACACACAAGGCCCCGCCCTACATATTTTGGATAATCCATTACACTCGGATGTACGTCACAAAATACGGAAGATGAGATCTGTCACTACTTCCATTTCATCGCAACATTCTTGATGTTAAAAAAATTGGTCTAGTTGGATACATTGTTACATATGCATGTTAAACAATAAGGGGAAATGTTTTTAGGATAATGTCATCATGACCTTCTGCATTATAATTGAGTCAGTTTTGGTCTTACACTTTATGACATCACTGGCAGCATCCCAATATCCATACTGTACTTACACTACACACTAAATCTGTGTAATCCACTGGCCACAGCAAAGTACATACTTTTGAATATAAGACTATGTGACCCTGGATCACAAAACCAGTCACAAGTCGCACGGGTATATTTGTAGCAATAGCCAACAATACATTGTATGGGTCAAAATTATCGATATTTCTTTTATGCCAAAAATATGGACAAAATGGACAACTTTGAAGGCAATTTTCTCAAAGTTTAGACTTTTTTTTTGCACCCTCAGAATCCAGATTTTCAAATTTCAAGTTGTATCTCGGCCAGATATCGTCCTATCCTAACAAATCATACATCAATGGAAAGCTTATTTATTCAGATGATATATAAATCTCAATTTCAAATTCAAAATTGACCCATGTGACTGGTTTTGTGGTCCAGGGTCACATATAACAATGAATATAATACGGCAAATTACCACTTCATAAAGTTGCCTCATAAGCCCTTTTGTCGTGTACTATTTGTGTTTGCACATGTGTTTATGGTAGAATTTACCTAAATAGTATTTTACCAGAAATGATATGTAATTTGGGCCCATTTAGCATTGTAAATGTATGATTTGGGACACAATAATTTCAATGTTGCTTATGGTTTACATCAGATTCAAACTGGTGTGCAATGACTGGCTTTCAGTTCAGAGCGCAAACAATGACATCATGACATGATCCTGTTAATGGAGGAAGCACCATTGATTCTCATTCAATCAAACACAAACACACACTCAAACACACACTCGTACATGCAGACCTACTGCACACGTGCGCAAACTTATCACACACAAGCACATTTTTCAGTTACACTTTATTTAAAGGTGTTACAGTGTAGTTACACAAATAAGTACTAAGTAACATTTTGCGAGTTCTCCACTGGCTCCCAGTCCAATCTAGGATTGACTATAACATTATCTTATTTGTGTAGAAATGTGTGCATCATCTTCCTCAAGTTCTCTGTCTGAACTAGCTCCTTCTATATCTGTTTTCCTTAGCTTTTAAAACTTGTTAATGTCTCTCCTATGAATTTTTATTTGTTTTCAAATTTGTAAATGTAGTTTCTTAGTTGTTCTCTTTTCGATCATTGGTTATTGAGCTTGTACGGCTCGTTGGTCAGTCCTGTTGCTGTATTATATGTGCTTTATAAATAAAAGAACTGAACTGAACATATTAATTGACCACATGTATTTACTATAGTTTAGGGTTACACTTTATTTGGTAACACTTTATTTTACAGTGTCCTTGTTACATAGGTTACTTGTACTTACCATAGTAATAAGAGTAAATTATGCATAATTGCATGCAGTTAACCCTCAACCAAATCCTAATCCTATAGTAAGTACATGTTGTAAATCATTATTACTCAGTACTTAAATATATAATTACACTGTAACAATGACACCTTAAAATAAAGTGTAACCCTTTATTTTAAGGTGTCTTTGTTACAGTGTAATTATATATTTAAGTGCTGATTAATATTAAGTAACTACATGTACTTGCTATACGCTTAGGGTTTGGTTTAGGGTTAGCCACAAGTATTTATGCATCATTTATAGTTATTACTCTAGTAACTACATGTAACGTGTAACAATGACACTGTAAAATTAAGTGTTACCGGGTTTAGTTTAGAGTGATTTGCTTGTAATTGTGCATAATTTACTGATATTACTATAGTAAGTACACGTAATGTGTAACTACGCCACATTAAAATAGTGTATTCAGCAATAAATTAAAATGCAAAAAGAATATTTTTCATGCAAGGCCTGAAGCCGAAATGTATCAGAGCTCAATCCATAATGATGCCAAGTAAGAAAGAGTGCGAATAATTCAGCGATGTTGGTGCTGTGCGTAACCACATGACTTTTAGCAAGATCCACAGTTCAAAGTTCAGCCGGTTCTTACATTATCTGACTGACTGCCATTATGTCTTCCTCTTTATACTGTATATGTTCTTCTCCATCTGTATTTCTCCCTCTTTATACCTGTTCTTCTTCATCTGTATTTCTCCCTCTTTATACCTGTTCTTCATCTGTATTTCTCCCTCTTTATACCTGTTCTTCATCTGTATTTCTCCCTCTTTATACCTGTTCTTCTTCATCTGTATTTCTCCCTCTTTATACCTGTTCTTCATCTGTATTTCTCCCTCTTTATACCTGTTCTTCTCCATCTGTATTTCTCCTGTCACCAGCGTCCATCCTCCAGAAGACATTAGATTGAAACAGAGCAGGAGAGCTTTATTTAAAGCCCTCTAAATGCCCCCTAACCTCTCACGCTTTACCCGAGGCTTTCACAGACCACCAACCTTCCTCATCCAACTGTGTCTCTCCTCCTTTATTCCTCTCTCTGTTTCTCACACCGCCACACACACAGCTGTCTGTCCACCCCGTCACGGCTGTGTCTGAATCTATTTAGATTATCTTCGGAGACATCAACTTCGGTTTGGCTTAGATTTCATTTCATGGCCTTACACACAAACTACGTGACCCCGTAAATGCGCAGAAAGGTATTTGGCGAGGCGAAGACGGCGGACAAAGGTGATGTGTGAAGCCTGGCCGCCGCTATTATAGATCTGCCACACGCATCAGGCGAGCCGAGGTCAATGTTTTTTCCTCATTCTCTGAAAGGAAAGTCATTTTCTGTCAGTTTTGTAAAGACAGGCGGTCGTGTTAGGGCCGGCCTTCTCTCTCTCTCTCTCTCTCTCTCTCTCTCTCTCTCTCTCTCTCTCTCTCTCTCTCTCTCTCTCTCTCTCTCTCTCTCTCTCTCTCTCTCTTTCTCTCTCTCTCTCTCTCTCTAGCCGGATCATTAAGGAAACTGCAGAGTTAAAAAACAGATTGAGAGAGAGAGAGAGAGATGGCCACCATCATTTCACAGGCGTATTCCAATTCCATTGATTTTCTACAGTGTAATAGAAGGCCCTTCCCTCCACCCCAGATGGGATAGTACAAATAATTATTAATCAATGTTCTTTGTCGTCTCACTGTGGCGTATTATTTTAACACGTGATTTACTCTCGCTACGGACCGGCTATTTGCATGTAGGCTCTGACCAATCAATGCGTCCAATTATCTAAAGACCTCCAATTGTGATGAATTACAGGCCATAATGGCATTCCATGTAATCCCGCTTTGCCTGTGACATCGATAGTTTTGAAATGTGTGATTTGTGTTGTCTCTAATCCGCTTAGCATTTATTGATCTTTAATGGTTTTGTCTTTAGTTAACACTTTAGCAACTGGGATTTTTGCCGTCCTTTGTGTTCACAAGCCACAGAACGCTGGGGAACGCTGCTTGAAAGAGGGAAAAACATAAAGAGAGATACGGGTTGAAGAGCGCCTGTGTGCGAGAGTGCATTTGCTCTCTGACGTTTAATTTGGGGATTTTGCACATAGTTTAAGACTTGTAGATATGAATGATTCTACGCACTGTTGTAAAAAAAGATTTCAACATTGATAATAATCAAAAATGTTTTTTGAGCATCAAATCATCATATTAGAGTGATTTCCGAAGGATCATGTGATGCTGAAGACTGGAGTAATGATGCTGAAAATTCAGCTTTGATCACAGGAATAAATTACACTTTACTATATATTCACATATAAAATGGCTATTTTAAGGTGTAATAATATTTCAAAATATTATAGTTTTCGTTGTATTTTTAATAAAAAAAATGCAGCGTTGGTGAGCAGAAGAGTCTGGCCAACCTCACAATTTTGAACGTTACTGTATATAAATTACTGTAAATTAAATTACAGTGAAAGAATAATATAAGAAAGCACCAAAAAATCTTATATGACCATTAAAGTCAACATAAAATGGATTTTAATATATTTAAATGTATTATTTATATTCCACATTTCACAATTATATTTTATTGGGCGTGATTTCTCTGTGCAATTTATTCCAATATTTGTTATAACACCATAGATCCATCCATCCATCCATCCATCCATCCATCCATCCATCCATCCATCCATCCATCCATCCATCCATCCATCCATCCATACATACATACATACATACATACATACATACATACATACATACATACATCCATCCATACATACATACATACATACATGCTTGTCAGTACCTTGGTACCTTCTTGCATATTTGAGATAAAAAATAATTTTCAAATATCGACCCCTGCTCTGCATCTCCTTTTCAGAATCATGAAGTCATGTCACACCCTTCATCATTCTCTTTTAATAGTTGACTTTAAATATCGCTTTGACGCTAGATTTGTCTTGTACAACTTTTCTCACCTGCAGTTGTAATGCTGTTGCATATTGGAGAGCCAAGCTTTGCAAGTGAGAGAAAAAAATGTCAAATATAGAGTGTGTGAGAAACTTGGAAATGAGGAATGATCAACTTATTTTTCCGCATGTGAAGTGAACTCTTTAGAGACCTGTGGGTCTGTGGTTAACCCAGTGTTTCTGTGCCCGTTTGAGCCGTCCTCCAACACCAGTGTGTGTCTCGTGAAGAAATGTCAATCCCAGCTTAATACACACAGTCGACCGTCACTCCTCCTGAAGAGACACAATCACTGTCAATCTTTTCTCATCCCAGGATTTCTGAATCTTCCCAGTAGGCCTATTATCCTGTTTTTTTACATGCTAGTTTCCAGAATGTGCCGTTCCCAACAAAAGTTTCCTGAACACTGGCAGCGCATTAACAATGGCAGAGTAATGAACACTGAGGAGGAAAGAGCAGGGTAGAGTTTCTCTTCACAAAGAGCAAGACCAAACTCCACCTGATGTCTCCAACTGTGTCTTTGTCCCGACATACGGGAGGAAATTTGACTCAAATTGGCCCATCGTGCTCAAACCCCTCTTCTACATGCTGATCAAATGTTTAGCATTTTTAAAAAAGTGAGCTTTTTGTGAGTTTGCCTCTGAAATGAAGGGAAGTCTTGCTTGAGAAGTCTGAACTTAACTCTTCCATTAGCGGCTGCCAGTGTTATTAGTGCTATTTCATATTCTTCCTTTTAAGAATAGTGGAATTCATAACTTTTCTTTTTACTCATTTGTGCATAAAAATAGTGAATTCCAGGAAGAAGAGAAGATTTAATAAATTCAATTTACAGTAGAGAGTTCATGAGGCGTGCTCCTGATAAAGGCATGACCGAAACTCAATGTCAATATAAATCTCTCAATTTTTGTACAGCCTTTTGCCACTAATAAATATATATTTTTTATATTTATATATTTGCATTGAAATTATTATTATTATCAGTATTATTCAGAAAATTCATAATTTTAACCAATCAGCTTGTTGCCAAATAGATTTCCATCCATCCATCCATCCATCCATCCATCCATCCATCCATTCACCCAGATGCAGCCAAGTAGATTTAAAATGTTTAAAGGAAGTACAGTAAAAAAAAAAAATGAATTGGTTATTTTTATTTAAATTATTATAATATAATACAGTAGTCAACATTCTCAAGTGGATCAAAAAAGTTCATCAAAGTTTTCCTAAGACAAGAATGGGTATTGTTCAAAATTAATGTATAACTTCAATGAAAGGTTTTGATCCACTTCAAATGTTGACGACATTTGAAAAAAAAAAAAAAAAAAAAAATCCCTGCATGTATTTTACTAATTAATTAAAAGAAAATTGAGGCATGTTAAGGCAAATGAATAAAAAATTGAATCTGTGTTTTGAACTGATTCATAAACAATAATGAATCAATGAAGTGTGAAGAGTGAGCCATTATAGTTTGCCACACGTGTTTCAGACACATTGTCCCTCGCTGCTCATGTGGGAAATGCATTGAACGTCTGGCCCGTGTTTTGTCCCTATTCAATTCCACTTACTTTCCCTTCGTTTCATCTCTATTGTGCTTTCAAAAAATTGTCAAAAAGAGAAAACGTCTAACCCACGCGGGGAAGATGTCTGTGTTTCTTCCTCCTTTGCTGCAATATTTTTTGTGCTGCCTTCATGCTTTGCAAACTTCATTACCTGGAATGCAGGCCGCCGAAAGAGATTATATTATATATTTTGTGTGCCGTGGATGTGATATTTCTCACCCTCATTCCCTCACTGTGCCTTAAGGCAATTCAACACAATAGGAGAAAATAAGACAAAAAAGCAGCAGTTTTATAAAACGGATTTGTGCACAACAGCCTGAAGGAACATTCTGCACTTGGAAAGACTGAATCTTCAGGGAGACGAGATTGGTGTGCGTGGATTGGTGTGTGTGTGTGTGTGTGTGTGTGCCTCACATTTCCTGCACTCGCGCCCATTAGGAGGAAAGCAATAGGAAATGGAGAAATAAGAGAGTTAATCGAGGAGTTTGGTAGAGTTTTAATAATCATCATGTCAGCAGCGGGTTGTGTGTGTGTCTTTTATAATGTTGCTCATCTCTGGGAAGACCCAGTTTGGTGAATGTGTGCTCTGTGATTCCGCCTGCGGATTCTTGTACGTGTGTGTGTGTGTTTCTGATAACTAGCGCCTCTGGAGCGTGTGCTCTCATGACACATTAATGTGCAGTACAGATGACACACACCGCAGGGGTTTATGGGGATGAAACCGCAGTGAGATGCTCTGCAGAGAGGACATACTGTTAGAAAAAGTGATGTGGATGCCTGATTTCTTGCACACAGTGTTTGCTGCAGTGATGCATTATGGGGATTAAACAACGTCTCAGCTGTTACAATGCAGCCGCTCTTTACCTACTGTTTGACCCAAAGATACTAGTGTTAGTGGAAAGACTATAGTGTGTGTGTGTGTGTGTGTGTGTGTGTGTGTGTGTGTATCAAAGGAGATTTCCGTGTGTTTCTCCGGCTCTTGTCATGCGCTCATCTGCTCATCGAGGGTTTACGGGACAGATGCCGGTGTTGTCCAACATCTGTCCTCTGTGCTTTGCTGCGCTCTCTTTAAGAGCTGTTTCTGAAGCGGCTGATTTGATTTGAATTATTTATTTATTAATTTTTACCTAATATGTTAATTTGTCAAATGTGACCCATACTTTAAACTATGCAAAATTTCTCAACACGGTTTTTTTAGCCCTAAAATACCAATCAAAAGTTAGGACATTTAATATGATAATTTAATGTTTTTGAAAGAAGTCTCTTCTGCTCACCAAGGCTGCATTTATTTTATAAAAAAATACAGTAAAAACATAAAAATTGTGAAATATTATTCCAGTGTAAATCAGCAGTTTTCTATGTGAATATATAGTAAAGTGTAATTTATTCCTGTGATCAAAGCTGAATTCTCAGCATCATTACTCCAGTCTTCAGTGTCACATGATCCTTCAGAAATCACTCTAATATGATGATTTGATGATCAAGAAACATTTATGATTATTATCAATGTTGAAAACAGTTGTGCAGCTTCAGATTTCTGTGGAAACCGTGATACATTTTATTCAGGATTCTTTGATGAATAAAAGGTTCAAAAAATATATTTACTGTCACTTTTAATCTCTGTTTGAGTGACTCTAACTGTTCAACCAATGGTGTGCGTTTGGGGGCGGGACTAGATACTGATCTATCTCTAGAACTGGCAGTAGGAGTGATTAGGAAATTATTTTTGCAATTATATTTGATGCAGTGTATATTATTATGGGGTTATGAAGATTTCAGAGCTTTTTGAAAGCATTTCTTGTGTTCTTTTCTGGAAAGCTCACTACATATATGTCGATTATTTTCCTTGGCAGTGTGTTATTCCCCTTCCACACGTTGCTCTCCGAGACTCGTAGCATCAGGCAGGTGTTGACAGTCGACAGAGTCACCTGTCGTTCGCTTTATCTCTCCTCCAACCCCCTGCTTTACTCCCTCTTTACCCTGAGGAGCCCGACTGCTTAACCTCCCATCATTCCCTCTGTTACACCCGTCATTCCTCTGATCCGATAGCATAGTCCTCTCCAACAAAGAACAATCTCTACTGTTAAATTAACTCAAAATGCGACTTAATTGAACTCTGTCGGAGTACGTTTAACTCTGTTGGAGTTCATTTAACACAGCTGATTTAATTGTACTGCTGTACAGATAAAGTTTTGTCATTTCCATTCTATACAAAAGGCAGAAATCAGCAAAATTTCAAAGCTTCTCTGCATGTCAATGGCTTATATTCACCTTCCCACAGGAAAGGAAAATCACAAAGGAAAATCTTTTTGGTTTCTTAGACACCAGTGAAATTAGATGGAGGCGCTTGCTTTTCTTTCATTTTTCTCAGATTTCTTTTTCCCCGTGATACAAAACCTCCAATGATCTGCAGTCTTACAAAGGAAATCTCAACCGCGTCCTTGAATTCACCAAGATATAAAAGATTGCTGTCAGAGATTTCAACATGATCTCAAACCTTTTCTTTTTTTTTTAAAACAATTTCTTAAACATGGTTATGACATGCACTTTAATATTTTAGGAGGACCATCTGAGTTGATACCTACATGAAACACACACACACACACATTGGCCCTGTTTACCTCTGGTTTTAAGATGTGTTTTGGTCGATCGGATCACAAGTAGACGAGGGAGACACATTCCCGTTTACACCTGGTGTTTTAATCCGTCTCTTTTGTCCACTTTCAAACACTTCTGTCCTGATTTCTTCGAAGTGAAAGTCTATGGGTGGGGAAATGTATGGATTTTTTTCAGATCTTTTGATATAATGGACAAAATAATCTTGCTCAATTTACATATGAACACGTCCGGAAACGCGATGTTTTCAGTGTTATACGGTAGAGGGCGCAATTACGCATCTTCAACAAGAATACAGAATCTCCTGATGAAAACACAGGCGAAGAAGAAGCAGAAACAAGCGATAGCATATGTAAGCAGATGCATATGTAAAATAACACAATCACCATCATTAAACATCATATAAATCAAAACTGCCTAACGTTACAGAATGAAATGTCGACCAGGACGAGCTACAGGACTGAGAAGCTTTGAGGTGTTGATGGACTCGATCGACTCCATCTGTGTTTTGATCATCGTTATGAATCTGATCTGGATGTAGTCTTTGACAAAAATGTGATTTTCTCAGCTTTTTGCTCAAAATGTGTTATTTTTTGTGTGAAATTTACCTACATTCAAGTGTTGATGATAAAAATAATGCACTAAGCTAGAATACTTTTTTTTTTTGTTTAATCAGAGGGTCTGTTACTTTTGATAAATTGCATATTTAGATATGCATGCAACAAAATACTCTGGGGTTTATGACAATTTAGTGAAAATGTTCAAAAATGCTGGCAGTGGCTGGCAACTTTTTTTCTGTAAAAACGCTGGCGGGGAAAGAGTTCATACCGGGTGTAAACAGGGCCACACGTTTTAAAAATGAAAGATTTGATTGCGCACAGCAGATGATGTGTTATTGTTCTCCTTCTGTTTAGCCCCTCCCCCGCTGCAGTGTCGTCTTCCTGCCCTCTATAATCTACCCAAAGTTTAGCTGAGTAATTGGGATAATAATTATCGGGTGGTTAGTGCCAGCTGGGTCAGACGGCAGCGTGTCGCTGGCTTATCTGTGTGTTCAAACCAGATCCCATATGGCAGGAAAAATACGGTGACCAAGACCCCTAGATAGTGCACACAACAAATGCAAAGTCAGTTTGAGTTCAATGCTGGACTGTAACTCCGAGCAAGGCGTTTGCTTATGGTATTGCCTTTTTTTAATTAATCTCTCAATCTGTTTTTGAGTTTATTATTAACAGTTGGAGATGCTCCAATGGGAGCACTAACGCACTATTAAGTTACGCAAATTCAAATTAGCCTCCAATAAAGCGCTGACGCAGCATCTGCCGATGCCGCTGGGAAATATCTGGCAGCGAGAGGTTAAATATCCATTTGTCACACCCCTCACCCGTCCCATGTGACCTCAGATCTCTCGGTAACCATGGCAGCGGGACGACCCTCGCTAGGATACATAAATCAGAGCGTTACTGCCCACCACTTCTTTTATCTCCATTCAGAGGGCGATTTATTTGACTCTGTCTTTATTTGAAGGGTGTTCAGTGGCCGTTCAGTTGGGCTATGAATGCTCACTCTATGTTGTGGGTGGTAAAAATGAAAAAAAAGCTCAGAAAACACTATGGTTCGGCCTCTCAAGCCTGTGCGTTTACACAATGTCCTTCTTTACTGTGACTTTGGAACAGATGACAGTGTGAAAGTCGTTCTCTTTTAACGACGGTCGTTAATCCTGCGACCGAACCTCACTTTCATGTCTCAGTCAAGCTTTTCCTCACTTCTCCTCAGCCAAGGTTTTTTAATGCGATTTAATTTAATTAAAAGGGAACTTGGCTATCTCAATATATTACTTATTCATAAATTACTTTGTTTCCCATCAACCTTGTAATCAGTGGAGGCCCCGGAGCTCACGAGAGAATAAAACAGCGTGTGATATGAGGATTTAATGCGTGCGAGAAGATACTGATCTTAATGCAGTGCAAACATGATGGAGACATAACTGTAGCAAACTGACCAGAGATTTCCAATCAAAAGCCCCAGGACTTGCTTTTCTATTTAATGATATAAATCACTTTAAAAATGCCATGAAATCAAGTTTTATGACTTTAATGTCATTTCTTTTTTATCTTTAGGGCCATCTATATGCCAGCCAAATTCCTTATTATTAGTCATAAGGCCATTTTTCATTGACATTGTGGTCTTTATCATGCTCACTGGTTGAATGGCACTCTATATAACACAGACCAATGTCCATTGGAGATGAGCTTATTATATTGACTCTAGATATGCCATAACAGGCATTATTTACTATTTATTGAACTTGACATCCTCCCTGTGATTGACAGAATGACAGGACAGCAGCACTAAAGTGACCGTATCCGCCAGCCATGTGCTAGTGGTAATCATTTTGTCTATTATGCTTTATGGTTATTTAGTGACTGTAGTCTGGAGCCTTGCACCTCTTTCCGACCTGTCAGAGATAAGTGTTGAGCCTATTCATTTTTCTAAGTGCCGTTTCATAGTGTCATCTCATTTAGCCTATTACAGTAAGTCTTTGAGGGTCGTTATTGGACTGGCAGCATCTGAGTCGAAAAATCACATGCATCCAAGCCTCGCTGCATTAAGCGTCATACGCTATTTTACAGATCTGCCAGCTCTCAGGGGGGATATCATAATGGCTATGTGCAAATATAGACATATGTTAGAGAAATCACACTTGCCAGAAGTGAAATCACGGCCTTCCAATGCTTCAATAGTCGGGGGATGCATTACAATAAATTCCAACAACCCCCAGAAGAGCCACAAATCCATGATTCTTCTGAGGACACGCAAACACACTCTTGCACACGTGCTCGTTATATAACCAGCAGGACAATCATGTGCGCAGTGAATCACTTTGATTGTCGCTCCATCTTTAGTTTAATTGAATTCGAGGATTCTAATTGATTCCTTCTCATGTGTAAATGTTGGGCGTCAACAGCAGCGCCAATCCTCTACAAATGCCAGAGGTGGATTTTTACAGGAATTCATTCATAAATGTGTTTGCTCGGAATATGGCATGTTTAGATAATTGAAGAGGAGGAGGAGCAAAAGAGAGGAAAAAAAGAAGGAAAATCTCCAGTGATGATTTTGAAATCTATAGATCTGCTGTCCTCATCAGAATTTGCTGTAAATTCCCATTCTAATACTGTATGTACTATACTATATATATATACTGTATGTGTGTCACAATAAGGGAGAAAAGATCCGTCGCTTCTTCTGTTTCACATTGACTTTAAAAGACATTTTTATTCAAAAGCAATGTCCGTAATTTTTCTTCCATAATGTGACGTGTTTCCAACTAAATACAATGCCCTTAAAATGAGAAACTAAAAATCAAACAAAATAGTTTGCATGTGCTCATAAAAAACTGTTTGCATACTCTTGCATTACAGTTTCCAATTGCTTTTCATCTACATTTCTCATGCAAGTCTACACAAAAGAAAACTAATAATTATGCATAAAACAAAAAAACGGTAATGTTACCATATCGTGAGCATGTATACGTTTCCAGGGAATGAATGAGTTGATAAATCGTATACTGTAAATCACTTTGGATATAAGTACAATGTAGAATGAGACATGCACCAAGTTCTGAGGATTTTTTTTCTTCTTTTCTTTGATTAATAATTTATAGTATGACCACAAACATATTAAGAAAGTTAAAAAGGTCACCTTTAATGTAATGTTTAAAATATCGGCAGCACTTTACAATAAGGTTCATATCTTATTATTATGTAATGTATTAACTAACATGAACTATCAATGAGCAATACATTTGTTACAGAATTTATTAATCTTTGTTAATGTTAGTTAATTAAAATACAGGTTTTCATTATTTGTTCATGTTCACAGTGCATTAACTAATGTCAACAAATACAACCTTTGATTTTAATATTGTATTAGTAAATGCTGAAATGAATATTAACTAAGATTAATAAATGCTGTAGAAGTGTTATTCATTCTTTGTTCATGTTGACTAAGGTAGTTAACTAATGAACCTTATTGTAAAGTGTTACCAAAATACCTTCACCTTTAGTATGCACAGCAGAGATGACAAACAACTGAAAGTCGTCACACAAAAGAGTTTGAAGTGAACTCTCCGTATCTCCGTCACCTTGAGCCGTGTTGACTCACACTCCTGACCCTTGTGTACACTAAGCTCTTGGGTTGAACTGATCCGAGACCTCTTCATCACTCATATCAGCCCGACAGGGAAGAGTCCGGGCCCTGGGTGAAGTTCAGCCTGTGTCGGGCACCGAGAGCCAGGCTGTTTAAAGGTGATAATGGCTTTTAATTTAAGCCAAAGATGATTTATCTGAGCTTGGCTAGCCTCCCAAACCACAGACCTGGAAGCATGAAATGAAAACTATTACCTTGGAAGTCTCATCAGTCACTTTGAATATTCTGAATGTGGAGAAGGAAGGAAAGGAAGAAGAAAACCTGCGGAAGACTTGATATATTTGCGGTGGATCTGGTTCAGTTCGTCAGAAGTTTGAAGCTCTGTTGACCTGTCAGTTAATGTGAATGCCGGTGGTCAAAACACAGCTATATTTAGACATTCTTGCACATATGAATATCATAGGGTCTGTTTGTGTCAGCATATGAATGTATGAGAGGCCTCTATTGTTTTTCCTGAAGCTGTTTCATATCATATGGTGGTCTGACTTTGACAGTGAAGAACAATTTGTATTGTGATGTAAGCATGGTCATTGTTTAAAGATGTCAGGATGTGATGACAGAATGGGCTCGCTTTGTTTACACGCTAGATCCGTAGAAGTCAAGCTAATGGTGAAGGGTGATAATTAGTGGACGAGGAAATGTGCGATCGTTTAATTTGTTTTGAAGAGAAGACAAACAAATTGAGAGTGAACGCTCCTGTTAGCTAACAGAACAGAACAGATTTAGAGGGAGAAAAACAAACGTAGCTGAAGCCATAGCCTAGCGGTTAGCACATGAGCTATAAACAAGAAGTTTGAGTTCAGTTCGCATTAATTTGATCTGCCATCTCAAGTCCTCTTGTCTGAATGTCATTACAACCATGAATTGTTCCATATAATATTTTGTAACCACAACAATATATTGTGAAATTAAACATTTCCCATGTTTTGTAGTCTAGGGTAATTGTTTTTAAGCTGAATGTGGAGAAAAACCTGCTTTTTTAAAAATAAATTAATAGTTTTCAACACTGATAATAATCATAAATGTTTTTTTGAGCATCAAATCATCATATTAGAATGATTTCTGAAGGATCATGTGACACTGAAGACTGGAGTAATGATGCTGAACATTCAGCTTTGATCACAGGAATAAATTACACTTTACTATATTCACATAGAAAACAGCTGATTTACATTGCATTCATTTTTCATAATATTACTGTATTTTTGACCAATGAAATGGGTGAGCATAAGCAACTTCTTTCAAAACCCCCCAAAAAAAACGTTTGAACAATAGCATAAATATTCATGCTTTATTCATCACAAATAGCTACTCCCTAGGATCTTGTCGACTCGACGGATAGGCCAAATTCATGACTCATAAATCTAAAAATGTTATATTTTGGAAATAATCACAAAACCAAAAAAGCAGATAAAATGGCAAAGAGGAGTGTTTTTGGGCCTTAAAGTTAACACATTCCCTCCAGGTGTTTTAGATCATTGACCCCTCATTAGAGTCACCCTAAAACTACTAGTGTCCAGTTGCACGTTTAAATGAGCTGGAGGGCATGTGTCTCATCTCTCACCTGGCTCAGCTGTCAATCACACCTGAATGAGACGTGTTAACCAAGTCGGTTCGCCATTACCAATAAAGTCCTCCTATTGTATTCAGTGGATAATGGTATTTAGTAAACAGTGGTTTTAATTAAAAACCTCTCACACATGCCCTCGTTCCCAAATACCCCCACAGTATGTGTTTGCGGAGTGTTTTCTCATGGTCACTCGGTGGCCATCTGGACGGGACTCTCAGTTGTTTGCTCTTTGTTTGTGAAGCGTCAGAATATCAGTGGCGGGTTTAATCCTCCTCAGCTTGTCTGGCTTCTGTGGGAGTCAGAGACTTTAATCTCATCACTCAATCTGAGCTGAACCTGAGAAGTGACTGTTCTCTTTCACACACAATTCAGACATTTATTTAAAGGAGCGCTGGAGCGAAATGCTAAATTGAGAAAGCCAGAAACCAAATTCTTGACAAGCTCGTAGTCCCATTTTTCTAAATAATTTGATGTGAATTTTCAGCAATGCTAGAAGCATTTTGTGTTCACATATTTGCATAATGTTTTGACTGTGACCTCAATTATCGACAGGACATTTCACTGTTTGTTGGTTTCGGTTTATTCTCCACATTACTTTAATGACTTGCTTCACCCAAAAATTGTAACTCTGCTGCCATAATTTACTCAACAACATGTTGTTCGAATCCTCTATGTGACTGACTTTCTTCTGTGAATACATTTTGTATTATTATTTTGTCCAATAAAAGTCAAGGGTTATTATAGTTAACTGAAACTAAAACTAAAACCAATTAGAAAGTAAAATATTTGTTTTATTGCAACATTTATCTTAATGTACTAAAATAACTAAAACTGAAATAAAAAATAAATAAAACTACAGACATTTAAACAAAAAAAAATTCAACAAATTAAAATTAAAACAGAAAAAAGCTAATTCAAAATAGTAATACAATGTCTCGATGATACTCAAATAACACTGATTGGACCCCATTGACTTTCATTGTATGGACAAAACCGCAAACTATGAAGCACTTTTTTAAACTATTATTTTAACACTGGAAGTCTTTGTTGTTTAGAGACGTGAACAAATTAAACGCATCATGTCTGCATTTTGTTGGCCATATCGTAAAAATAAATCTAACAAAGAAGCAAAAAGTCATGCATGCGCTCTCACTTCTCAAATAAGAAAGCAAGTGTATGGTATCTGGATCCGGGAACTGTGGGCTACCATTACATAACCGAGATGAAAAGAGAGTCAGACAGAGAGAATACGAAACGATCCTCCGGGGGAAGAAGAAGAAGAAGAAGCTGTTTTCTGCACAGAAAGTAGGACTGCTCATGACTGCAAAGTGCGGCAGAAGTTTTCTGCTCTCATCATTGCTGTTGAGTAACCGGGTTGAGTTGAAAAGTGTAGCGCGATAATTAAAGAACTTCAGAATGCGCTTGTCTTGTAACCTGAGGGAATAGCTGGAGTTTCTCTTTATTCAGCTGTGGTGAGACTATGGGTGAAGGATTAGTAGAGATTACACTGGGATCCCAGTTCAAATAACTTCATCCTCACCCTCAGAGTGTTTGCTTCAGTCGTTGCGTGTAAAACACCTGCAGTGAAAACGCTTCCATCTCAGACGATGACAGTCGGACGGCTCGTTCTCTCGCACCCCGTCACCTTCGTTAAGCCTGTCGATGAAAAGTGTGGAAACTCTCGTCAGATTTCTGCATGTTCCAGCGCTCCGCTAGGCGTCTAAAGTTACAAACCTCTAATCCTCCGGCTTTGGCAGAAACAACTTTGGTATTACGGCTTAAATGGGTATATTGAAAGTTTCTCAGGCTTTTTGGTGGTGTTTTTTCTCGTGTTGAGAAACAGATGTTGGCTGTCGGCCATCTTCTCGGTCTCATTGACTGAGCTGTTCTGGCAGTTAGCTTCACTGACCTCTGCTTTCAGCATATTTGGCAGGCATTGTATGGCTCTTTGAAAAGCTGCTCAAAATCTTGTTACATCACAACGATCAGAGCATTGGAAGCGCTTTATACAAAGACACTACACCGTCATAACAGGTGTCTTTTACTAATAGCTGGCTAATCCTTTTTGCGGAACAGTCTGAATCCGCAGTCATTCCAAGTTTTCCCAGTTATTTGTGACACTTTCTTCATTACATCCATTTTATCGCTTCCTTTCTCTATCTAAAGCCAAAAGCCATACCTCCAATTGCTCTGAATGTCATATCTATGTTCATATGTCTTATAATCAATAATAAAAATCCCATGATTTTCATGGAAAAAAGGCTTTCCTCTGCTGCCCACCTGTTATTTTTTACCTTGTTTGTATTAAGTACTAATGTGCTAAAACAATGATATCAAAAGACCAAATTCAGGATACACTTTTATTGATGATGCATACAATTTACATGTGAACAGATGAGCCCAGGATGATGAAAGTTACACAATGTGCTAAGCGTTTTCCTATAGAAAAAAAAAAAAAAGCTTAACATAGCGTAATGCATTAAGGCAGTGGTATTGGAGGACAAAATCCAGTGTACACCCTATTAATAATCATACTGCAGATGAGCCCAGAATATGAACACAATGCACAAAATTCACTTAACAAAGAAGTGTTTTATTTACACTGGTTTTCAGTGGGAAAATGCTTAACATGCAAATTAGCCCGTTGCAATCATACTACCAAAACGTACATTTAAAATAGTAGTATGGTACTTAAGTGCCACACCACTTTTTTATTTTATTTATTTATTTATTTTTTGGTTTACAAGCTATTATGAAATAAATAAAACAAAAGGCCAAACGGTGTCTGGTCATGCAGGTGATGCTGAACTACTGTATATACTACTGTCCAAAAGTTTGGCTTCAGTAAGTTTTTTTTCTTTCTATCATGACAACTCTTGGAAGGGTTTAGCATGATAATGGATATGACAATGCTAATGTATTTGGTCTTGGTGGAACAGATCTGCTACGCTGCTGCCAAGCAAGTTACATTTGCTACGGCTAATAAACACATGACACGCTTCTGAAGACATATGAGATAACCCATAGCAGATCTACACAGGTGGAGCTGGGGAAGGAGGAGGGCTTTAGAGAAGCTCTGAAAGTGTGCTGCAAACTGCTACAAGATCATTGGCTGTAAATGTCAGCTTGTGCCGTGTAGTTAAAGATGTGATTGTCAGCAGTTTGCGTGATGGACCCATCAGCCTGCACCATCTAGAGTTTCATAACAGAACTTGGTATATATATTCAAAGATCCATAATGTTTTTTATTGCAATTGTGGGCACATTTAGTCCTCCCTCTGTCACTCATCCAGTTTTGATTGATGGCTGATAGTGTCTTCTGGATGTGCACGTGCAGAATCAACTGTGATGGCCTCTTGTGTTCTCAGAAGACCTCTTAGTTTTAACCTATAATGTGTCTTCATTAAGACTGAGAGCCTCATGCAACAATAGATCATTAAAGTGACAGGCCACAGTCAGCAGATAATTGTGATTCGAATACTGGGGTCATTTAGGGTGAGCTTATTAACATATGTATAGCCCAGCGGATTGGTCATCAATATTATGCCTAAGTCTCTCATTTTCTCTCTGTCCCCTCTCTTCGCTTCAATCATCCATCTTTATCCATCCCACCTGTCAGTTATTGGGTACTTCGTATACCTTCAGATATCATACGCACAAGATCCCATGAAATGACCCTTAAAAACACAATCACTTCTTGTTGCTGAGCGACTTTGCTTGGGAAACTGGATTTAACAACATATATTGAATATCCATAAAAATAAATATTGTGAAGAGGAATGGATTTTGTTTAGCTTTGAGAATAGAGGGTTTTGTCTGTTTTATGTGCCATCTGTCTGCATATGCCAACCTACTGACCCTGCATTGATTATTACACAACATTGATAACTTAATTGAAACGACGGCCCGTGTCAGAGCTTTTTTTGTTCATCTCCAGCATGGCCATTACTAAAGGTCATGACCCATGACCCCAAGTGCGGGGTCCCATAAGGGGCTTGAGACTCTAATTCAATAGTTGCGGATAACTGGGTTGGACACAGACACACACACAGAGAGAGAGAGAGAGAGAGAGACAAAATACATATAGTGTCTGTCTTTTTGATGAAAATGTTCCTCTACAGATATGCAATACTTTGTCATGTCATATTCGTTTAATTTTGTCCATTTTATTGACTGAAATGACCTATATTTGTTAATGTCTCACATTATTTTATTTTTTATTTGAATATCAATCATATACAGTAGTGGCCAAAAGTCATTTCTGGAGGAGATATTTGTTTTTAATGACCTTACAAGTTCAATTAAACCATCAACCTATGATGAAAACTTATATATATCCTTGGTTCTCTTCGGTTTTTGCATGTGTTCATAATTTGACCAAAAATGATGTTGTACAATTTGACGTTTCATTGCCTTATAATCACAAATCGGCAAACAAGCATAACTACACAATAATCTTTAACAAATTTCTAATAATATTTCAATAAAGTGTGAAGATTTCCTAGGCCGGACATCACTTTTGGTTAGTACTGTATTTAATATTTATTTTATTTTATTTTATTATTCTCATCATTCTAATCAACAGTTCTGATTACAATAATTTAATTATTGTCACGATGCATATACATATATGTTTTATACAAGTTTGTATAAAAGTTATAAAAAAACACACATTATTTGGCAACACACATTATTGTCAGTAATTTTGTTTCAGAAGGAAAAATAACTATTGGTCACACTTTAGTTTAGTTTCCAATTCACACTTTTTACTAACAATTAACTACAACTTTTGCCTCAATAAACTCATAATTACTGCTTGGTAATAGTTAGTAAGGTAGTTGTTAAGTTTAGGTATTGAGTAGGATTAGGAATGTAGAATATGGTCATGCAGAAAAATGCATTAATATGTGCTTTATAATTACTAATAAACAGCCATACTAATAATATGCATGCTAATAAGCAACTAGTTTTTAGTGAGAACTGGATCTTAAACTAAAGTGTTACTGAACTATTTAATTCTGCCTTTTTACTCTTTATGTCAATATTGTTATAGCATAAAGTGGCACAGAGTAGATGTCCTACGGTGCCTTTTTTCTTCATTTATTAATAAGAACAAGGCACTTGGGAAAGGTGGAAAAACGAATAGCAAAAGACGAGGAAAAGTGATGGAAAAAATGTGAATAATTTACTGGCACATGCTGGTTTATGTGGCCATTGACATTTCAAAAGCTTCAGTTGCTGCAATTTGATGTCAGTGTGAGTGTGTTAGCATTAGCTCTGATTTCTCCTCCTGTTTTTTTTTTTATTTGTTTTTTTTATTTTTATGAACAAACCCCAATGCATGAACTTTTAATCTGTTCTGCATATTCTGAATAAGCCATGAAACGTAAACCTCCAGGAATCATGGTTCAGGAATGACTGACAATAGATTGGCCAGATAATCCGTTTTACAGATTCAATCGCACAGCTAACTCGTACAACAGATGTCAAGTAATACGCGGGTGAGGGCCCAGGGTTGCCCACCTCTGAAACCCGATCTCCACCTCCCCGCGATGGGTTGGTGCCCTGGCGTCTGTTAGCTCTTCTGCTGAGGGGCTTTTGAGAGTGAGGTCAACGGTGTGTGTAATAAGCTAGCGCTAGCGGATGGCTAGTGCCCATTCACATGCTGATTTTCTAGTCGATCCATTTGCATTAAGTGCAACCTAATTGCCAACTGCGGCCTGATTATGGTGCGTGTCGGCCGAGATGAAATATGACCTCCCGTCTGCACCCGCCGCTGCTCAACTGATGTCAGATGGGCGTAAATCTAAAGGGAAAAGTTTTCGACACCGATGAAATACTACTTGAAATGGGTGATAAATGCTTGTATTTATGGAAAAAAAGGACATAAATTACCTCATGCATTAGAACTCTATTTGTTCACGTAGGCTGTGTTTTCCACATCTCTTCCACTTTTCCTTTGTCCATTGTGCCTTGTTTCACCTGTGGTGTGGTCCCAATAAGTTTCCTAAGAAGACAAGCTTAGTACCCTCTCTTATTTGCTTGGGAGTGTGTCCAAATGTGACTCCTCAGTTAGTGGCCAATGGCATTTTGATGAGCCAGAGAGGAACAGCTGGAGTCTGCAGTAGTTTAAGTGACCATATCGCCTCTTCTAGACTCTGGAGTTGTGCTGGTGTTGTCATCGCTCGCAGTTGTGAGAGGAAGTTGAGCAGCTGTAAGGGGTATTGGGATGGTTACACACTCTCAGAAAAAAAGGTACAAAAGCTGTCACTGGGGTTGGTACACTTTCAAAAGGTACATATTTGTACCTAAAGAGTGCATATTAGTACCATATTGGTACCAAAAGTGTACATATTAGTACCTAAATGCACATATTAGAACCTTTTGAAAGTGTACCGTCCCAGTGACAGCTTTCGTACCTCTTTTCTGAGAGTGCATGGCTCCAAAAATAGTGGCGCCCTGATGTGAATCATCATTCTTCATATTCGTTTTGGTCTTTCTCTCTCTTTTTTTTGTGCAGAAAGGTTCAGAAACTGTGGATCTCCCCCCTTTATTTTTTACCCCACCAAGGGTTTTGAATACTAATTTATTACATTCTCCTTCTAAGGTGCTTATTTTGTTCCTGTTAGCAATGCTATGAATCGGCTCCTAACCACTCTGTTCAGATCCACTTGGCTCCTTGGAGTCTATATGGACTGGCCACAACATGCTGACAGAGTTTATCGATAAAGTCTGTCTCCATCAAGATTCAAGGTTCTTATCCACTTGTTACCTTGGAGGACTGAAACCACTAAGATCCATCTGAATAATAATCATACTATAATAATAATATCCATTTGCGTTAAGTGCAGCCTAAAGATGGAATATTAGTAGTAGAAGTAGTATCCAAATAATTAAAAGTAACACCACTCTACCTACCAAGTAACACCACTATATTGTTGTACCATTAGTCATATTGAAATATAGTTTCAACCATCTAATTACAATAACGACATTTTAAATTAATAGTGAGATGTGTCCTTCAAAAGCCAATCGAAATATGCAGTCGTTAGCTGTGTCCGTATCATTAGTCGTGTCCCACCCCATCTAAAGCAGTGAGTGAGATTAATGAACTGATGTGGCATATTGAGACCTCAGTGAAGGCAGACTGAAGAGTCGTGGGGTCTTAGACGTGCATCAGGCCCTGAATACATTGAACAGTCTAGGCAAACTCTCGAAGTACCGACCAATCAATGATACCGGATTAGCAGCCTTAACTTCAAATTTCATCTTTCTCTTTATGGACTCTGCAGCTGTCAATCAAACCTCTGCTCTAATGCTCACTTCCCAGAACTCAATAATAAGACGCAAACTTCCTTTTAGTTTTACCTAGAAGTCATTATGCTTTACCTTTCTTTCATTTGGTTGGGGTTTAGGTTCTCACTAACATGTTTTAAAAGACCTGTACATTTCTTGTAGGGATGGATTCCTAAAAATCACAGCAGTCAAATATTTCTGAAGACATCAGTTTGTAAAGTTAAACTGAATTAGATTAATTCAAAAATCTAGTTATGCATTTGTTATGAAAATTATGCTTTCTTTTGTATTTCACATAGGGTCTAATGTTTATGGACCGGAGTCATTATAGATTAATGTCTATAAAGGAGCTTGTTTTTGGTTTTACTGACCATAAATGTGTAAGATTGCCGAGCCCCACAGGAGAATGATGGATTGAATTTAATAATTGATAAAGGTCTGGTGTTGCTGTGGACAAATACCTCTGTTTACCGGAACATCTTCAGATTAAAGTGGCGCTTCTCCAATGTTTTGGCCGACTGTCAAGTTTTAGAGTGTTCCTCATGAGACAGCATAGGGAATTGGGTAATACTAATGTTACATGTTTTGTTGGTTCATTGTTGGCAAGACCTGGTGGGTGTGGCCAACAGCCATTACAGGAAGTGATCGCATTCTAATTGACCTGGGCGCAATCTGCCATCTACACCAATGAGAGCGCTTTTGTAATCATCACTATCAATTACTGACATCTGTTCTGGTCTGGAGACCAAGGCTTTATAGCACTAGTTGGACTGCCAGTTTGGGCGAAGGGAATACATTGTGTTCTAGTGGACTGAGTAGCAGGCATCTGTATTTTCCTATTGCTATGTATTATGCTTTTTTTATGTGTCCCTCTTTTTGATGTTTCTCCTTCTGTCTGGCTTTCTTTCACATTTGTGTGGCACAATATTTTTGTTTCAGATGTTTAGCCTGTATACGTTTTTTTTAATTTTGTGGTTCAACAACTGTTTAAAAGTTCATCCCGTACTTTTCTAAGCAGTCAGACGTGATTTTCATGCCTGGTTTTCACGCCTTGCATTGCAGGAGGGATCGAATCTAGAATGCCATTGAAACTTTAGGGTGGGCTCCTTTGACTTGTGAAAGCAAACACCTTCTGTAGCAATCATGCACAACACTCCAGGATTGTGGTTTTTCAAGAAAATTTAAAAGTCTAGTTAATAAATGGAAAGTTTAAGTCTAATAAATTAATTCAGCTGCAGGTTAAGTGTTACTATGCAAAATAAGTGTTAAGACACAAGACCCATTAAAGTTTTACTCCCAGCAGTGGCCATTGTCTGCTTTGCCTGCGTGAATTGTGTTTGAATGTTAGCCAGACTAAAGAACGTTCTCACACTGAGAAACAGGTGCAAGATTTACACTCACCCTTAAACTGAAAAAAAAAAAAAAAAAGCTGAGAAATAAAGATTGAGAGATAATTTAAACTGTGAGAGCATGTCGGCGAGAACAGCAAAATCAAATGTGTTGTTTCTGTCAGGGTAGTTTTGGACATCCTCGGTTGGTGCGAGCGTGTGTCTGTGTGCATTTAAAAAATGAAAGATTTCTTTTCTTCCTTTTTGTACTTCATCATCTCCTCTTCATTCCTCATTCAGCCCTCCATGTCTCCACAGGGAAGGTGTGTGTGCAGGTGCTCACATACAAGAAGTAAACGGGGCTCCACCTCTGACTTCCCAATGGGGGTCCAGGCACACTCATCAGGACCCCCACCGCGCACTTAAGGGCCCTTACGCCATACATACACACATCCCCAGCCTCTCTAATTGGGCCAGCCCGCATCTTTGTCATGCTGTTTTTCTCTGAAAGGAGTACTGGAGGCTACACTACAGAGAGAAACGGTAACAGGGAGACAGGAACAAAAGCACGCCTCTCATCCGCAGCAGGGCTGCTTGTTAGGGAGCGACGGCCCTCTGGGAGCAGGGCACTTGGCAGAGGACATAGGGTTGTCAGGGGCACAGCCGTACATCAGTCATGGGGAACGTGGGTGAAGTCAGAGACCCCTAAGCCTTCAGCATTATCGCCCCTTTGTCAAATCTGCACCTGTCACTCATTCAATGCGAGAACATGAACCGGTCAAACTTTGATTTACTGCCAGGCCTCATAGCGCAATGAAATGAAAGAAAGCATCAGATATAAAGGATAAGTGATCAAAAGGAAAAAGGAAGGAAGAGCTGGGGGAAGATAAAAGAGATAAATGAGACAAAGGAAAGCAGGCCATGATGAAGAAAGGGAAAACTCAAAAGAATGATTATGAGAAAGATTGAATTAGCATGAGGAGAATAAAACAACTTCAAATTCAGTTGACCAAAGAAAGTTGCAGTCACATTAAAATTCAGACTCTATACATGACTGTTGTTGAGTCTGATTGGGCTCTGTTGTGTTCTATTGTAGATTGTCTGATGCTCATTGATTTCCTGTAAAGATAAGTGAAAAAAAGTTAACTTTTGTTTTATCCCTGAAAATGACCAGCAGTATTTCTGATTTAATCTGTCCATGCCATCTGTACAGATCTATGAAGGGAGCCGATAGATATGACAGTCTTTGAAGGGAATTGAGTCCGCAGGGGTATAGAATTAATATGACTTAAGCTTTGAGTTGATGCAATATGACTGAGGGCAAAAGCAAACCCTTCTTTTCATCTCCCATATCTGCTACGAAGATTTGGAGGACATGGAAAGAAACCAGATAGTCTGACAGAATATCAAACTGACAATAAGTCTGATAAAAAGAATTGGAATTGTACATCGGGTATCAAAATTCTCTCTCTCTCTCTCTCTCTCTCTCTCTCTCTCTCTCTCTGTCTGTGTGTGTATTGTTGAAACTATGTTGAAGGGGACATTGGGGACAGAACCAGAGATCCTTGATAGGAAAATCAGAGGTCAAGCAGTCTTATTAAACATGATAACTGGTTTGTTGATAGTTCAAGGTGGTTTAGCCTCTACTAGGTCCAAACTAGATCTACTAACTGGTAGTCTATTTGATTAATCATATAAACCAGTTGATGACACCGAGGAGGTCCTCAAGGTCACAACCAACTGGTAGTCCATCTGCCCATCTATAGCTTGGGCCACCTAATGAACAGCTAAAACATGTACAAAACAGGTCAAAACTAGGTCCTGATGGACAGAATTTTAGATGGATTCCCCAGTAAAGAAAGCACAGCATGACCAACCAAAGACAAGACAGTCACAGACAAAGAAACAAGCATTCATACGTCAGTGTCGCAGGTGCTTCTCGACAGGGTTTATAAGCGAACAATTTCCTACATCAGACTTAAGATTGGATACAATCATTTCTTCCATTCCCATAGCATTCCACATTCTACTTCCAGACCAAATCGCTCTGCCAATATACAAGCACTGAATCCATAAAGCACATGGTAATAACTTGGACCGCTTCACTTGATGTCTCCCAGTGGGGTTCTGCCGCTTTGGTTTCTTTTTTTCCCTCCTTTCGTTATGGTTTTAACTAGGCATTATCTCAGTGTTGTCACATCGAGTTTTCTCTGAGCAAGAACAGGTGAGGAGCCCTGTTTAGTCCGATGCCTCTGATGTCAGTGCTACCCATGCATCACACTCGATTCAGAGAGTTTAATCGGCAACAATAACCTTCTGTCTTCAGAGAAATTGCTTTCTGGGGCCGTAAAGTAAACAGGCAAAAGGTGTTATTCAGCATATTGAGAAAGAGTCATGAGCGGGAAAGGGTGTGCGTAGAAAATGATAGAATACAACGAACAAGAAAAGGAGGGGGAAGGGTAGAGCAAACGGGGTGCGGACAATCGCAAACTGACCTTTCAGTCAGAGAACACACAGACAGATATTGAATGAGTCTCATTGTATTGGGGGAATGAAACTGCTGGCTTGTTAAATGGTGTGGCATATGGATATTTTATCTTTCTTTGACTTTAATTGCTTTACTGTCAGACTGTTTTCCCCTTGAATCTCTCTTTAGGGAGGAGAGACTAAAATAAACATGAAGACGTCTCCAGCCCGGAGAGGCTCGACTGAACGCTATCTCTCAAACAACACAGGCCCGTCCTTTAAGCTGGCTTCAGGTTGCATACCGCCTGACCTTTAATCTGATGCATAAACAAGAGGCTGGGGAAAGTGATCCCTCATCATCCTCCCCTCATTCTCCGCCGCCTCCTCACCCACCTCCATTGTTTGGCTTATGGGTGCATTTGTTCTAATTGTCGCTGCTTTATTGACGCAAATTGCTGCAGGTCTTTGTGAGGTCTTGTTTAGCCGGGCCCTGTGGCTGACAATGATGCATGCCCGGAGGTATTTATAACCCACACGACACCTGATGTCAAGCGCGTGCTGAGTCTAATCATGTGCAGTGATGTTGGAGTATTCATGGACTCCAGCGAACAGATAGAAAGATTTGTCTTCTTTTCTAAAGGAAGATTGAATAGGGAGAATAAATGAGATGGGTGGCCGCCAGCACTTAACGCACATGGGCACTCTTTTACGATTCCAACTGCTAATTCCTCAGTGCCACTGTTGGGTGGGGATTTCATACCAGATTGTCCAAAGAGACCAATTGTAATTGAAATGCTACTTATATGGTCCATTCAAATGGAAGTTCTCCTGTTGATCTGGTAGAGGCACTTATTTTGAACCCCATTTCATGAGTAGATCATTGTCATCTTTGTCTGTCAATCTTGCAATTTCCTGGTGTCCCTATGACACTGATAGAGGCATTGTCCACATCTGTGACTGTAAAAGTTCACTTTTCATTTTCTAAATTGATCTCTTCAATGACAATGGAAGGTCATTGGATGTTGGATGAAGGTTGGTCATTTGGTTTGTTTACTAGTTTGAGCTCAAGCCTCAGCTGGTTACCAGACTCAGTGACTCAGCTTATGGTCACTTTAACCTTTACAGGGTCTTCCTTAGGCTTTTACGACCAAATCTCTGCTGTTTGTTTTGGAGTCAGAGGATTCAGAGGAAGGCTGTTCCTAGACAGGGAGATTAAGCTAATGGCACCTTCCCTGTCCATCTCCTAATGGATGAAGAGGGCAATACATACAACAAAGACCTTAATAGGAGTGTGGAGAGATGGTTTAGTGTCAAGACTGTCCCCTGAAAATCATTACGTTTTAATCTAATCATATGGCTAACTCTTTGATGTTGGCCATTACTGTTACATGACACTGCAGATAGTTAGTTGCAACATAATTAGATTTCCTTATGAAAAATAGTGTCATGAATAAGACCAGAGCATGTTCATTTGCAGATCTCTATTCTCTTGTTCTCTCTGTCAAAGCTTTGTTTGCCAGTTTCCTATGTTCTGCTCAAAGCTTGTTAGCGGTCCTCTTGCCGCAAGCATAGACACTAGGCACATTGCCACCCGATGCTAATGTGTAATCACACGTTTACAGGAGCTAATGGCCAAATTAATTTCCCCTCACAGATGTGCAGTAATGGCCGAGTGATTTGTTTATTTTTCTCAGGCTTTGACTGCTTTTTGAGAAAGATGCAGCTGAGAGTGGTCATCAAAAGTCTACAGATGTCTATGATCCTTGCAGTGTAATCTGTTCACACACACTGCAATATTTCTTGAAACATAATACACAGCAAAGATTTCATGTCTCGCATACAGTTACCTCCAACTTTATCATCCTTAGCTTCATTCATCCTCGAAGCCGCTTGACGTTTCTTTGAGAACAGCCTTTTTTCAAGTTTCTACTTTTGCTAAAATGTCAGCAAATGTCAGTGGATGATGATGATACACTTTGCACATTTTATGATAACTTATCAAATGGAATATTTAAAATTCAGCCTTACATTTGGACCAAAACTCTCATATTGATAGTATCTCACTTTTAAAAATGGATTTAAAATCCTTTTCTGTGCCTGTTTTAGCGGATTATTATACTTGGTAATGGTGAGAACACTATTTTAAATGGACACATATAGGATTTGCTCCTTGAAACGGCGAGTAGATTACCTGCCTGTATTTGCAAAACCAAATGCACATGGCATACGGCTCAATGATTCTCTTAATTTAAAACACTTCTATTTTCACCGCCTTGCAAATGCATTTGATGGCCCTCTAGCTCTTCCTCCATCACATATGAATATTGGAATGGGGCGTTAAATGAAGTAAAGCTAATACAATTGATTCTAATGGCTGCATGGAACAACAGGACAAGGATGTTCAGTCATCACCACTCATACGATTCTCATTCGGCTCCATTTGGTTTTTATGGAAGGCCATTTAGCGTCAGTTTTAATGAAGGTTGATTGGCAATGTGTCGGAGTGGCCATTTCAGTCAGTGGGCTGTTCCTGCTTGTGATCTACAATTATGAGTACATTTAGGCCAGACATCTCATCTTAAGCAAGCTATCAGCGTCAGTAGAGGCTTAGCCACCTGTATCAGCACCTCACAGAGATGACATCTTGGTAAATCTATATCCTGTCCTTTTATTTCTTGGTGCTCCATATTGTTGCAAGCTTAATGTTTTACCTCTTTGTGCTTTCATTGAGTGCCCCAACTCCCCCTTTTTGAGAATCTCCTTCCTTAGTTCTCCTTTGCTCTCTTGCTCTCTCTGTATAAATGAGCCGTATTTTCAGACAGGATGTTGTATCATAATGAGGGGTTTGTCACCAGCTGCCCGTGTGGTGGAGTAGATAAAAAGCGGGGCTTGATTAGGGGGACAAGGCATATTGATTCCCGTTGACGGTCACTTTCCCCAGCTCTTGATGAAGGGAATGCAAATGAGTCTCTCCGAGTTCTCGAAGGGGGAGCGGGGCTGAGATGTGGGCCTTTGACTCCCTGTCGTAAGAGGGACATGTATCATTGGCCATGGTTCACTGGGGAGTCCTTCACGGAAACGTTTGGTCCGTTTCATGTTCTCATGATGCCGGCAAGCACAAGCCAAATGTGGAAAAAGTAATGGACTGTGTCCGTACGTGTAATTTAGCAAAATGGATAGGGGCACATGGGCTCAAATGGTGCTTATGCTATTGATTTAGGAAACAAGCTGTATTCTTATAAGGAAACATGCTGTACTGTGCCATCTTGTATGTTTTATTCAAGCTGATATCATCTGCAGTGTACCATCTGGTCATTGTTCTTCTCAGGTTGATGTCTGGACCACTGGTGATGTCATAAATGAGGATATATGATCTTTTTTTTTTTTCTTCTCTCCTCTATAGCAACAGACTGGCGCCTAGCAACCATGACCGGATACATCGGCTACGGCAAGAGTTCCAGCAGGCCAAGCATGAGGAGGAACCTGATGACCGCCGTCGATCCTACAGCTTTCAACAGCAACAGAGGGTGAGTGCAAATGCCTGGTGTTAGGTGTTCAGGGCAAAGGGCAACATGTATTATAATGAGATATTGTCAGAGATCACGTGAGTTGTGTTTGTTCTTAGGTAGTTTGATTAATTTAGCATTTTTGCGGGGGAAAAAGAGCATTTGTTGTCAGCTTGCATTTTATCTTCTTTCAAAAATGCATCTCACAGTTTATTTGCCCCCAACCTTGCTTATATTTGTTAGGTCTGCACAGAGGTGAATGTGTTTTAACATTTTGTCCTTGAAAGTCAGTGTTTCATTTTATTGTCAGAGGTTAGAGGCTAGCCATTATTTTATCTTTATCAGCAAGTTAAAATAATATACACTGCTCAAGAGGCTGGGAATGGAATTGCAAGGGGTCAAAGGTCAAATAGCTGTGTATCTTTGCTCTGTAATGGCCTGAGCCAGACATGGCGGTCTGTCTTGTGACTTCCTGTTAAAGGCACGGAGGGGATTTTAAAAGATGACAGGCTAATTACCCCAAGGAATGGAACCATTTCCTAAATTAGAGGTCAGCTCTCTGACCCCGTCCTCTCCGACACATTTTTGGCCTCCATTTTCCTTCCAGGTCTTGAATAGCTCTACAGAGATTAGAATGTGTTAAACTCAATTAATGCATTAATGTTCTGTTTCACTCAGATCAGTGCAGAGAGCAGAAGCAAATAAATAAATAAATAAAATTCAGCATCTCAGACACTTACCTTAAAGATTAATGATGGATGCATAATGAAAATGCACTTGCTCAAAGGTGAAGTGTGTAATTTATTTGGCACTAGTGGCACCATATGGAAGAGTAGAAAATCTAGAATTTTACATTTTCTGAAACGTGAGTGGTGCTTGTCCTTGGAAATTTCGCTGACACACTACTGGGGTCTTGTGGGTTGTTGCCAAGGTATTGCCAAGTAGTTGCTAGTGCATTCTGGATGGTTGCTGGAATGTTGCTAGGTGGTTGCCAGGGTGTTATGGGTGATTTCTAGGTTGTACTGGGGGGTTGCTAGTTCTATGTGGTTATAAGGTGGTTGTTTTACTGGCCCAAGTCTAAAGTGCCTACATCCTAGGCTAGACTAAACTGGTCTGTAGAAAGGGGTTGGATCTCTCTTACATCAAAAGAGTAAGTGTATGGGTTTTTTCTCACTGCTAACGAAAAATGTTTAATGAATAAATCTACTTAATGACAGTTATGTCAAAAGGACATAACTTATGTCCCAGTTATGACTGTAGTGTTTCACTTCAGGAATACATATGGTCTCCTAAGCAGGCTCTTATACTTGCACTAGGCTGTATTTGACTTGTCTGTTTGCAGTATTGATGAATTAAAACCTCTCTTGGTACTTAATGGTGTCACAGTGTCTGTGGCTTCTAGTACAGGAAGTAAAAGCACTGTTGTTTGCATAGCACCGAACTAGAGGAGTCAAGCTGGAAGGCGCCTAATTGCTTGTGATAGTTTACATTGTTTAAAGACTAGAGACATTTTACAGAAATAGAATACGCTCCCCTTCGTGTCTCAAGTCTACTGTTTTAACAGTTGACGGGTCGGCCTCTCAGTTTGAACAGGACTAGTTTCAAATAACAAAATATTCTAGGTGGGACCCAGGGAATGGTATCATAAGAAGGGCGAATTTCCTGAAGTCTGCGGTTTAGACTTTTTTCTATATGCGGTTGGCACCGTAGCAGTACCCAGGTTGTGTGAAGGATATGTTGGTAGTTTTTTGTATGGGAAAAGTCTCTCCAGCTCTAAAAAGGTGGGGAAAATTTCTCCGACTGAGGTTCAGTACTGTATGTCACGCTAGTCTACAGGCTGCTATGCTACTGACGCAAACAATAATTAAAGCACTAATAGCTTGTGTCAAACAATAGCTGAGAGGTGTGTTAAGGATGTAACCAAGTATTCAAGATTAAATGTAACGGTGAGTCCCCTTCAATGTTTATCGTGGTTACGGTTCTACTAAAAACAGTGTAATGCTAAGTTTACACATCACAAGGAATCAGGTGGTCCAGGTGTTTCATCCCTGGATTGCATTAGACTCAAACACACTCCATCAAAGTGAATACAAACAGGTTTGACGTTGATTTAAGGTCTGAGAGGGCCCATGAGCACTGTGGTCCTGTTGACTTGTAGAAATATACAGCCGTCAGTCGTAGCGGCAGGTCGAGAGAATAATGGTTAAGCAGTGTAAGAGAGCGCAAGGGAGGCGTTTGTAGCCATAACAGTCTTGTTGATCCTACTGCCATAAGCTTGATATAATGACGTTATAAAACTGTCAAAACAAAGTCACATGTTCCTCTGAGAGCATCCAGAAATTATTTTTGGTGCACTGATGTAACAGTGAAAACTTATTCAACATCAGATGAGTAATGAGACATTATTATAAAAGAGACATTTTTATAAAAGGACAGTTGAATTACCATAGTGTTTTGGACATGGCTCTGACATTTTAAATACTTACTTATTGTGTGTGTAGTATATAATATACAGTATAACACACGCACAGTCATGCCTTCCTAAATACAAAATATTGAAATACTGTTGTTTTGTTTTTGTTTTAATACCAATTATTATTATTCTTTAAGATAGCATGCTTTGGGAAAAAAAGATATCATCCATGGTAGTGCTGTTTGTTTGTTTGATTTCCTTTACAAGTACCACTGTACTACCATGGTATTCTGAATTATTATTTGAAGTACCTTAGAGTGCGTTCTAAATACCATGATATATATGATTATCATTGAGTATCATCATGGTATATATCATTTCAATCATCATCATACCATGGTGTCCCCACTGTATTTTCAGGAAGATTTATTATTTTCATTTTAAAAGCACTCAACTAATTAACATTTACTTGTGACCACCTAGTTACAAAGTCTCTTGGTTGTTATTTATAGCTTTGATTATAAATACCGTGCATTACACCATTCAGAAATGTCCCTCAAGTGCAACATAAAATCAAAGTGCCATGAAACAATGATTGATTGCCTTTTAAATATGTAGCTATGTGGCAAAACTCCTAACTTCACATCAAACGCCTCTCATTTCTTTATGAAGAAAAATGGGTAAGTACACCCCAGATAATCCTTCAAACCCAGCGTGAGTTCTGACAGCATGAGACGCACATTAGGACAGTGATTAAGGTGTGTTCTCTGTGTTCACAATCCCCTGAGGACTGAAAGAAACCCGTCATCAGGTTTTTACGTGCGGCGACGAGCTGCCATCCCAGATCGCTGATAATCGCCCCATGGCCAGAACCTGTCACAGGCCTCCACCGGTAAATAGACAATTAGACGTGTCTTGTTATGCCTCCCTTGTATATCACGCCCAGCGTTTTTCTCTATGACTTTGAAAGGGGCTTTTCCAGATGTTTGTCATAAAGAGCATGTTCTTTCCAGAGGCTTGCCGGCCTGTCTCAACCAATAAACATCAATCTTTTGTTAAGACGATCGGAGGCCACACAAGGGACGGAAGTATTATGCCGGTGCCCTAGATCACACACATGCACAAATTAGGCCCGTGTTTATGTCCTTTTCTCCTCTTTTACGAGGACCTCAGTGCTGGCAAAGACTTCGTGACTCGAAAGAATGCCATTGATTTCAGGATTCAGAGGAACCAGCATGTCTTCTTTGATTATAAACCACACAGGAAACAGTGTGGAATCAGAAAACTCATGTCCTCGTGCAGTCGACCCACTGCGGCCAATGTTTAGATGAGGTTATCTCTCAACTCTAAATCAGCACTGCAGGAACATACTGTAAGCTCAATGAACATTTGCTGCATGTAGGCGAAAAGAAGTGTACAACATGATAATGAGCCTACAGTGGCTAGATAACTCCACTCCAGGTTAGAGATTAGTGTCCCCCCTGTGAAATATGCGTGGATTGCCTTCCTACTCTTTTATATCCCTCCACGCTCAGTAGATTTAGAGTTAGATGATAAAATCGAGATTGCCTACAGGGGATGTGGGGACTATATCTGTTCTGAACTGAACTCAGATCCCAGTGCAATACACATTCAACCCTTCACCCTCATGTTTAGGGTCTGAGAGACACAAAGGGCCATTTTATGACATTCAGGCTGACACTTCATGACTTTTTCTAAACTGGTGGTGAACAAAATGTCAACTTAACATATTTCAAACATCCTCCTTAAAAATCCAGACAGGTTTGTTAGGGTGTTGTCTGAGAGTTCTCTAAGGTGCTGCTAGGTGGTTATTAATGTGTTCTTGGGTTTTTGATGTTACTATGCAGCTTATGTGGTCTTCTGTGGAGTTTTTTAAGGTGTTGCTAGGTTATTATGGTGTTTTAGTGTATTGCTATGCAATTGCTAATATCTTCTGAGAGGTTTTTAAGGTGCTGCTAGGTGGTTATTAAGATGTTCTTGGGTTTTGTAATATGTTACTATGCAGGTTATGTGGTTTTGTTGCTAGGTCATTATTAGATTGTGCTGGGTGTTTTAGTATGTTTTTATGCAGTTGCCAGCATCTCCTGAGAGGTTTCTAAGGTGTTGCTAGGTGGCTATTAAGGTATCCTTGGGTTTTTAATGTGTCACTATGCAGTTTATGTAATCTCCTGTGACGTTTCTAAGGTGTTGCAAGGTAGTTATTAGGGTGTTCTGGGTGTTTTAATGTGTTGCAATGCAGTTTCTAGCATCTTCTGAAAAGGTTTCTAAGGTGTTGCTAGGTGGTTTTAGGGCGTTTTAGTGTGTTGCAATGCAGTTTTTGGGGATCCTCTGAGAGGTTTCTATGATGTTGCTAGGTGGTTATTAAGGTATCCTTGGGTTTTCAATATGTCACTATGCAGTTTATGTAATCTCCTGTGACGTTTCTAAGGTGTTGCCAGGTAGTTATTAGGGTGTTCTGGGTGTTTTAGTGTGTTGCTATGCAGTTACTAATGTCTTCTGGGATGTTTTTAAGGTGTTGTTAGGTGGTTATTAAGGAGGTATTGGGTTTTTAATATGTCACTATGAGGTTTATGTGGTCTTCAGGGAAGTTTCTAAGGTGTTGCAAGGTAGTTATTATGGTGTTCTGGGTTTTAATGTGTTGCAGTTTCTAGCATCTTCTGAAAAGGTTTCTAAGGTGTTGCTAGGTGGTTGTTAGGGAGTTTTAGTGTGTTACAATGCAGTTTTGGGGATCCTCTGAGAGGTTTCTATGGTGTTGTTAGGTTATTATTAGGGTGTTCCTGGTGTTTTTGCTATGTAGTTGCTTGGGTCCTTTGAAATGCTTCTGAGATGCTGCTTGGTGGTTATCTGAGTGTTTTAGTGTGTTGTTACCAGGGTGTTCTGGGAGGTTTCTAAAATGTTGGTATTCTCTGAGTTACCTAAGTGTCGCCATGCCAGGGTGTTTTGGATCGTTGCTAAGGTTGTGCTTTTATATTGTTTTCAGTGCATTGTTAGCGTGTCCTTTTGTCAAGATGCTATGCTGTTAAGGTGTTCTGAGTGGCTGCTAGAGCGTTCTGGCTCTAAACGATATAGATAAACCTTCCCTAGTGTACAAGCACTCGAGCAGAAAAGTGAGTTTCTAAGGGATGAGAGGAACGATGAGTCTGTCTATGGCTATTGTCACTTTCACATTCTCTATTTTCCTGTCCTTTATTTTAAAGTGAGACACACACCTCAGTGTTGTCATAACTTGCTAATAATGATAGTTTTGCAGAATGACATGCTCATTTTCCATGCCTTCACTTTTTCCCCGACTTCTGCTTTCTATCCTTTCTTTATCTCTGTTTTCTCGCACTCACCCAGTCAAGTGCATCAGTTCCCAAATTAAATCCATATGTCGGAGCGGGTTTCTGGAAGTGGTTGAGTGTATAGTGCAGTAAACATTGTTGCACATGGAGCATGTGTGTACTCTGACCCCCCCTTGCACCGCGAGCCGAACCAGTCTTTGATATTAAAGGCTACGGGTCACGCCACGCTGTAATCGTAACGATTATACGTGATTTGGAAGTCTGGGTCCGGCAAGCTACCTCGACTCTCCATCCAGCTGTATCATGCTTTCTTGCTCAGAACTGCTGTGGACAATTTTTTATAATTACGTCTTGTCATCAGGCCACTCTATCAGACCACTTTTTGTGTTTGTTCAGGTGGGTTTCGTATTGTTGTCTGCTCTGTGTCCGAAAAGAGTAAAAAAAAGTGATACATTTTGTGTGATTTATGAGAGAGATCTGGAGATGTCATGCTTTCATTAGCATTGAACTGATGAACTTTAAAAAAAAAAATCCATTAAATTAGTACTGTGGAAGTCCATTGCGTTTTGCTACTGGTATTTTATTATTTAATTTTTAGCCAACATTCTGGAATGTAAGTTTCATTGAAAGTGAGATTATTCATTTTTATTTAAAAGTAAGATTCATTGAAAGTGTTTATGAATTGGTGAAAAATGGCATATCATAAAGGTTAATATGCCACTGAAAACAAATTCTAGATGGACAACATTATTAGCACTTTTAATGCAAGTTAATTTCTTATACTGGTTGTTACAATAAAACAAAAAAATAATAATAATAAAAAAAATAAAAATAAAAAATAAATAAATAAATAAATATATATAAAAAAAATATATATATAAAAAAAAATATATATATATATGAATGAATTAAGTTTTGGTAAATTTCCAAACTGTGTGTACAAAGGAGGATTGACAACCATATTTAAGCTATAGTGTGTATGTAGCCAGAGACATTAGAAGACATACACTCTCTCTCTCACACACACACACACACACACACACACACACAACCTGATTTTTACTTGCTGCAGTGTCTTCTCAGTCCAAATCTCATTAAAACATCTCGCTGTGAATAATTACTTCATTGTTGCTTCTAGCTCACAATAAAAGCATTTCCTTTTCTCCGTTTTTGGCTTAATATGTTGCAAACGAATAAATGTTCCTGGGCCTTTAGCGATTAAATTGTGTCTCACTGGAGATGTTGCTCAGCCTTCATCAGACATGGATAAAATTGCCTGATTCTCCAGGATGTTGTAAAACCATCGCCATAATGTTTAATTCTTCTGTTTTTCCCCATAACTTCGTCTTATGAATCGTTTAAATGTTCGCCTCTCTGCATTAATGCAGCATTTGTTATTTTTGCGAAGTCAGCCGTTTGAAGCACAAGTGCACTCGAGGCTAATTGCTATCGGGTGTGGTAGTCACGCTTCTCATTAGTGCACCTTGTGTTTTAGGAAGAATAGCGATCAAGAGCCCCTCATCAAATATTAAACCCCTATACCTGACCATGAAATCTGAAATGATGCTGTGCTTATCAAATCTTGCACAAAGCTTATATGACTTTCATTCTGCTGTGGGAACACAAAAAGTGATGCTTTATACTGTTGTTATACTATTTGTGTGTAACAGGAATGTTTATTCACATTTCAGGCCAACACTGGTTCTTACACACCGACGGGGCGGCATTCGGTTTCTGTGGAGGTGCAAGTGCAGAAACAGAGAGAGGACTCTTTTACTCAAGCCCAGAGGCAATACAACTCCTTACCGCGGTAAGAGACGCCACCGCACACAATATCTCAGATCACATCTGTAACCACACATTCAGTCTCACAGCAATAACACTGAATGAACAATATTTCTCTAAAGCACTAAAGCCCTTCATTCATTCTACAGTTTTCATGTAAAAGTGAACTTTTTTTGAAGAGCAGGAAAGCAATTCTACAGCACAACCTCTGGAATCGAAAAGTAGTTGATCAAATAGTAGTAGAAAATAGTAGTTGATAAAATTCAGTAAATAAAATGAATTAGCAAATGTAAGTTTATTTTATATTGTTAATAATACAAATTCTTATTATTATATAGTACCTTTCAAAAGTTTGGGCGTCATTAAGTTTTATTTATTTTTTTATGTTTTAGAAATAAATCTATTCTGCTCACAAAGGCTGCATTTATTTGATCAAAAATACAGTAATAATGTGAAATAATATTACATTTTGAAATAACTGCAGAATTTTCAGCATCATTACTCTTTCTTAGAATCACATGATCCTTCAAAAAGAATTATAATATGCTGATTTGCTGCTCAAGAAACCTTTGATGAATAAAAAATGAAAGGACAGAATTTATTTTTGTTTGTAACATTAAAAAATGCCTTTACTGTTACTTTTGATAAATTTAATGCATCCTTGCTGAATATTTCAATAATTCTAAAAAGTATTATTATTATTATTGAAATTGTATCATTTTAATGCCTTACTATGTTTTGTTTGTAGAACATTGACCTTACGGTACCATGTAAATTCCATGATGCATAAATAATACTATGATATCATCTGATACAATCACTGTACCATGGTACTGCCCAAGTACATTTTGTAAAGGTATTCCTTACATTCAAGCAGTAAATCTCAAATATGAGCAAATACGTTGTCAGAACGACTAGAGCAAAGCAGTGAAAAGTAATGCTTTAATAAATGCATGCTAATAAATTAGCCATAAACCAAATATGCGTGCAATCCTATGCTCATGTCTCCCACACTCCCTCTGACCTCAGTGGTGTTTCTCACTGTAGTCATGCCATTGTCATGCGGTCAGTTCTGTCTTCGCTCTAAGCCCTCCGAACAGCAACAACGTCTGTCTTCATTCTCACAGGCCGAGAGAATGTGCCCCTCCTAAACCTAATAAAGATCAGCCCGAGAACCTGTTTGTTGAGGGAAGTTTATCTTGGCAACTGCCCCCCCCCCCCCTTTTTTTGGATGGATATCGGCCCCATCCCTCATCTGTTTTATCTTCACTTTCTCTCTTTCCCCTCCCCTTTGCATATTTGTCATAAATGTCAATAAAGCTTAGGATGTTGCCCGCAGGCTGAGTTTGATATCAGCGTTTCTACTTGCAGGCATTGGTATCTTCTTAATCTGCTTCAGTTCATGCAAAGCATCCAGCCAACAGACACGAGAAGAAGAAAAAATTCCCGCATTGGAGCTTTACATACTTAACTGAAAGTGGTGGGGGCTGCAGGCGGTGCTGATAAAGTTTCACTCAATATTTCAGTACATTTATTTACAGCACAGCAGGAAAGCATAACTTTATGTACCAGCTCAAAAGTCACCTTCACAATGCAGTCGTGTTGTAGATGCTGTTAAGGTGGTCTGAGTGGATTTTAGTCAATAAACAGACAAAAAAAAAAAACTTGAAGTTTGACATTGAAGCTTCAAAAGTAAAAAAAAGTCCATCCTAAGTCTCTATATGATATAGTTTTCCATTTTGTCTGCCAGGTAAAAAGCCTATTTGATATTTGAGCACACTTCTATTCAACAAACTAAACAATAGTTGCAGTAGAAATTGTAAGTTACATGCAGAAGTTTAAACAGTGTAATTTATGTGGCACCAGAATTGCAAACAATCTTACACAACCAGTCAAAAAAGTTTTTTTAAAAGAAATTGATACTTGACAATGGTTACCTTGTAAACAAAATATACACATACAAAATGCACTCTATTTAAAGTATAAGATTATAGTCTGCAGGGATTTTGACAAGGAATTATTAGGAACTGTGTGTGTGTGTGTGTGTGGTCTAACCTACACGCTTGGTGCTTGTTTTTATTGGCTTTGAGAACGGTGTATCCAGGATATGTACAATTACAGAATTAGTCCCCCTCAAGCAATGACAAAGCCCAGCACACACCGCAGAAAGGAGGGGGAGCTTTGCATCAAAAATCTCAGTTCCATCCATCGTTCTTCCCCTTTTTTTTTCTTCGCTCGTTCCCAAGACAGTAGAGAAAGTCCTAGGGTCGATAGAGAGGTCGACATTCACTACTCCACACTACGTGGACATAATGACAGTTAATCAATTCAACCAATCAGCTTCCACTATTTCTCACTGCCTTAAGCATCTTCAATGTCGTTGTCTATATTGAGCGAACTTCAGACGAAAACGTCGGCTTTATAAGGAATCCGCCGACTAGATCCTGACGGAGCTTTGACACTTTCCCTGGGGAAACTCGGCACGACTGGCGGCCCTTTGATGCACATTCCACCCATAATCTCATAGCGTCGGTCAAGCAGGGTCAAGCTGGTGTGAAATGACCCCTGTCCTCTGGAGGACCCGGCCGAGATGCGCGCTCATTAGTGATGCAAGGACTTACTGAAACGTTGCTGCTCCACCAATCATAACGCAGCTTGGATTGATCAACAGTTGCATGGATTATAAGCAAGCTTTAACAGGGATCCAACTGTGTGTTTACCATGTGGGTTCAGATTTAGCACTTGGCTAATGAAGGGATTCTTTTTTAGGGATGTGGATTAGAGAGACAGAAAGGGAGGAACAGAAAATAAGACAGATAAGTGAAGTGTACGCTGATTAGCAGTAATGGAAGTCATGTGAAACAGAGCGCAACTTCATGCAACAGCTGCACGTTATAATACGGCAACACTCACACAGTGAGATAAGATTAAGGTCTCGCATTCCAGCCTCACGTTCTGCTTTCTGTTAGCAAATAGAAAACATTACTCAAGGTGTTGAGATAATATTGTTCTCTGTGTGTATATCTGTTGTCCTTTTGATAAACTGTGATGCACACCAGCTGTGTTTCAGATACAAATAATGTAGCTATTGGGACAAAGGGGAAAATACTTCTTATTCTGTCATTAATGTTTTTACATGCGTTGTGACGTGACATTATCATAGAGATACTGCATATCCATTTACATCACTTTATCTATGAAGTGTATGTCACTGTGTGACATAAAAATTGCAAAAATAATGACCGTTTTTAAACAGGTTTCACAAATACTCCCCCGTCTGCTATTGGTCGAACAAACAGATAGTCCCGCCCCAGTCTTACACCATTGGTTAAGCTGTTTCTACGTTGGGTTGCTACATTGAGCACATGATAAGGCGCACACGAACTTAACCATGCTAGTTTAAAACTAAAGCACAAAGAATTTACAATATTCTATTACATTCTAATGTAATGCATATGATAGATTGGCGCTGCACATCTTGCACTTAACTGTATTTCATGATCAAAGTGATTCCTGGCATCACTGCAGTAAGATAAATAGATACATTTATTTTCAGCGCAATCATTGCTTTCCTGATCAATCGTAGCAGTCATGTGCGAGTACTCTTGCCCATCCCTATAATCAACACAATGTTATTGGTATCCAGTCAGTTTCACCTTTTACACATTTCAAAATACTAGACCTTTCATGACCGTTGACTTAAATTGATATGCTTTACGCAATAACTCTTGAATGTAATCTGCATTAATTTAACAATGTGACCCATAGCACAGGAAACTACGAGATTCAGTGGTGCGTCCTAGGGCACGAATCACTATTTGTTCATATAGCGTTAAGTGTTTGTTCTAAACCTTGAACTATAAACCTTGGTGTGTAATTTGTTGCAGACCATTTCTTTGAAAGACTTGTATGATGCATCAAATCATGTGGCTTACTGAGGAGAGGTGTGTTATTACTTTTCTTTGTCACCTATAGCGATCAATAAAACTGACAACTTGCATTGAAATAGGGACCCAAGCCATTTCTAGGGTCCATAATAACAGATATTTGGCCTTTTTTAGACTTTGGCCAGTAAACGATCACCTAGCAGTCACCCACAACACACTAGCATCTTGCTAGTAACAAAAAAAGATGTACACACCGCTTATTTCACCATCACATTCTGAATTCTGGACGATACTAGAACTTTTTTGTGCCTGCTTTTGAAAGCACTCCTCTCTTGTGTGAGCCGATGTGTGAAATCCCAACAGAAGTGTGCGCACACACGCTTTTAAGATTGCAAGGCCAGTGAGGTGTAAACGGGCCTTCATTTAGACATGAGGCACGCTAGCTACTTCACATTCCCACTTAATGGATCCTAATAACGGAGCAGAGAGAAGATGGAGAGAGTCTGAGTGGACACCTCACAAAGGCCGCTACGTTGACAAAGAAATTTGTAGGTTTGATATTTCTTCCCCTGTTCCTTTAGGCAAGAAATGCATCTAACCTTGGCAGTCTGTCAAATGTCTAGTTGTTGATTGGCCGGTATGGATGGACGTTGAAGGAACCTGTTATTTCCTCTCTTGATGTTAAGTACACTAGCGGGCCTCAGAGTGTTTAACTGTGATTTTTACATTTTCTGAAGAAAATGTGAGTGCCGCTGGACAACAAGCCACCACAGTTCTAGCATGTTGTAGGTGGTTGTTATGATGACCATATGTTATGGTGGTTGATGCAGGTCCTTCTTTCAGTGTACCACCAGGTCTTAACCAGACGCAACATGACTACAAGACACGACAAAATCAATCAAAAAAGCACATCCAATCATAAGAGCCTGTGGGCGGAGTCTCTCTGCAAGCACACTGTTCTTGCAACAAAATGAATAATCAAATTCATGTAAATCAAACCATTTTAACGTCATCAAAAATACTGAGAGATTGAAACGATCTTTGTCATGGAATACTTGTTTAATTTCAACGTTGTTTATTTTCAGGATCACACAAATTATATATTCAAACACATATTAGATGCTTTTAACATTAAATAAAGCACAAAGTCAATAAGTATTGTGCTGTTGTTCCAGCCACGACGTCACAGAAATAGAAACCGTTTCTAAAAGAGTATCCCTTGGAGCTTGTCTTGTATCATCGACATGACTTGTTAGGACAAAAAACGATTTGTATGGAAAGTACACCTTTTATCATGTGTTGAGGGATCGTAAGCGTGTCTGATTTAGTGTTGTCAAAAATACCGACTTCGGTACCAAGTCTGTACTGAAATTTAAAAAATGTGACGATACCAGCATTTCCCTCTATCATTTTGAGCTCTGTTTAACGGATTCTTAAACACTTCTGGTGTCAATATAAGTAATATATCCACTGATAGACGTATCCGTTGATAGACGCCTGCTTTCAAACGCTCCCGTGTGTATCTGTGCAAGCACTCATTGAAGACATGTTTTAGAAGTGTTGATCATTGTAGCCAATCAGAGATATTGAGCATGTGAACTCAATGGCCAATCACAGATATATATATATATATATTGAGCGCGTGCACGCACCGGCCAATCAGAGGTGTTTAAGAATCCGTTCAACAGCGCTCAAAATGCTAGAGGGAAATTCTTGCATCGTCACATTTTTTTAAATTTCAGTACCGACTTGGTACCGAAATCGGTACTTTTGACAACACTAGTCTGATTAGGACACTGTGTGAGTTTTTTACCGTGTCTGTTTCTGACCCTTCTTTCTGTCTTCCTCAGACAACCACGTAAAAACCCTAGCACCGTGTCTCAAGACTCTTGGGATAAAGTCTATCCTCCCGGCGATGTCTTTCAGACCGCCAAAGAAAACCCGCGCTACTCCAGCTACCAGGGATCCCGCACTGCCAACGGATACCTGGGCGCCGCCTCCACGGGCATGAACGCTCGCGTACTCCTGGAGACCCAAGAGCTCCTGAGACAGGAACAGAGACGAAAGGAGCAGGAGGCGAAAACCAAGTTGCCTACGATGGAGGAAACACCAGCCCCAATCCAGACCCCTGTTCCTACACCACCCAAAGGTCCCTACCGACAAGATGTGCCACCATCGCCCACCCAACTCGCCCGGCTCAACCGTCTACAGACCCCTGAGAAGGGCCGTCCCTTCTACTCTTGAGACGAGAGATCAAAACTGTAGGAAAAACTGTATTACAGCAATAATATTGAATGGAAAGAGACAGAGATATAATATAGAGACTGAATGGAGGATTCTGAGTAATTGGTTTTGGAGGGTTTTTTCAATTTGTTTTTTTTTTTCTCTAGTATGAACACACTGAAAATCTTTATGGAATATCTATCTCCCATCCCTGCTTTTCACAAACGTGTATGTGTTTGTACTGAATTCATTGACGTCCTCTTGACAATCACATGACAGTCGATGCATGGCTGTTTCCAGCATATTGTGACCTACATATCATGTCTTTGTCAAGTGTGCTGAGAACTTGTAGGCGGGTGAATTTCACTACACCTGTCAGGAACATTTCTGGGTCATATTGCACCACAGATTAAAAGACATATATATGCAAATATTTAGCTTATTTGTTTCTAGGTCTATAAAAAAATGTCACTGTTTCACATGAAGTGGAATATAAATTAGAATAAGAATTTGTTCCCACAACTATTATGGGAACAAATTCTTATTCCAGTTTGTATTACACGTCAAGTAAAACTAAAAAAAAAAAAAAAAAAAAAAAAAAAAAAGGTTTTCTAATTTGTGACTTCGTTTTAATATTTTTTTTCCCTTATTTTAGTTCAATCGTGGCCACTTTGTTACTGTTTTTAAATAGTGGCCTCAACTCATCTAAAAAAAATTTTTTTTAAAGAACAAATTAGTACAAATTCTTAATTTGTGGGCACAATATCTTGTTTATTCCCCTGAATGTCATGTGCGGGGCTCCCTATTCATGAAAATTAATTTCCCCAAAAATTCAGATTTCTCTCAATTCTAATTTTCATTAGACTGTCATTACGTTAATACAAGTTTTATATATATAAAAAAAAAACATTGCTAATTCTAAGTCTATTCTTTTTCTTTTTTTTTCAGTTAAAATCAGCATATATTCAGTACAAATATCCATGATGTATAAATACTTTACAACTTAAATATGTCATTATTTTTACATCATAGCACTGAGAATGAGGTTGTTACGTTACCCTAATGAGAATGCTGTAAGTGTAGGTGTGCTGTATTAGTGTGTGTGTTTTAGCCCATGTACTCCACCAGAGTAGCTGAACTCAGCTAATAGAGTGTGAAAAGGTTATGACCCCACAACCCTCCAACTCTCTGCTACGGAAAACCCCATTAACCCGTCATATTTCTCAATGCTCCTCATGTGACGCCTTCCATCTCCACCCACTGTATAATTGATTCTTCTGCTCCTTCCTCCAGTTAGTGTCTCTGTTCCTTCACTAATAAGCCAGTAAATGTACAGCTCTCCCCCTTCTAACTGCAATACATCCCAGACCAGGAATGAGGGAATTAATTAAAAACTAGATACTTTTTAAAAATATATATTTTTTAATTTGTTAGGGTTGAAGAATAATAACAAATATGGTTTGGTGCGTGCTTCTAATAGCAACAGAAATTACATACTGCACCTTTAAATGCAACATGAAATGGCTATTCAATGAGATTAAACATAATTTTATCCATCAGGAATCAGTGAAAATGTGAAAAATGTTCACAATATGATTGTGATTGGAGGGGAGGGGCTTACAAATAAGAGGGATTGATGATGTCATTCACAATGGAAAATTGTTTTAAAGGTGGAGCATGTTTTTAAATTTGTATGAAAGATTACAAAATGTTGGGGGGTTATGAATAACATGCACAGATTAATCTTATATAATAACACCAGGAACATGTATTAAGAAAGTAAATAGTGTGTGTTTTGAATTCATGCTGACATTAATGCTTCCTATCAAGACTGTATTCTTGTGACTTCCAGGCTGTGTGTGTGTGTGTGTGTGTGTGTGTGTGTGTGTGTGTGTGTGTGTGTGTGTGTGTGTGTGTGTGTGTGTGTGTGTGTGTGTGTGTGTGTGTGTGTGTGTGTGTGTGTGTGTGTGTGTGTGTGTGTGTGTGTGTGTGTGTGTGTGTGTCTTGATAAACCCTACGTTATAGGGACACAAAGGTGGCGATATCTGAAATCTTTGTCCATGTAGGGACATTTTGGTCCCCATGAGGAAAACAGCTTATACAGTAAATCAGACTAAGTGAAAATGTAAAAATGCAGAAAGTTTTCTGTGATGGGTAGATTTAGTGTAAGGGGAGAGAATATACAGTTTGTACAGAATAAAAATCATCATGTCTACAGAAAGTCCCCATAAAACATGGAAACCCAACTTGTGTGTGTGTGTGTGTATGCATTAGTTTTAGACGCAGTAGGTGTGGGTGTGACTCTGACCTTTGCCTTACGAACCGTCTATGGTTTCAGCGGCTCAGGCGGAGAGCAGTTCTGTTCAGCACTTTAGTGTTTATCGCACAGGTTAATGGCCGGTTGCTTGCGCACGTGTTCCACTATAACACAGCAAAGCTCAGGTTACAGCTCACACCGCAGTAGCCACGGATAGGGTCGAAAACCTGTTTAAGGGAGAAGTTCACCTAGTAATGAAACATTTGGTGTCTCTTTTTTTCTCATGTCGTTCCAAACATGTTTGACTTTCTTTCTGTGGAACACAAAAGTGCAGTTCACACTTTTCTCACAAAAGGAGCTGTCAAGCTCTGAAAAGGACAAAAAAAAGTAAAAGTTGTGCGCTTCTGAACAATGATAAAATTGGTATTTCATTTTATGTTGTTTTTTATTACAGCTTGAGACTGTCTATTTTAATGTGACTATTTTTCAGTGACTATCCCTTTAACTCTAGCTGTCTTTTAACTGTTCATTCAGAAATCTTAACCACTCTAACAAATGGCATGTGGCTTTCATGTGTGCTCTAGATTTTTTGGTATTTGTATGCGTGTGTGGGTTTTGCATGGGATTGTGTATCACCAGTGCCTGTAACATGACTCTCTCTTGTCTATGAACTGTATCTTGGCAGGGACATGAAACACTTGGCCACATTGTTCAGAACTAAAGCTAAAAGAGCTTAATAAGCTCTCACAAAAAGGAAAGCCAAGCCCACTGACCAATGTACTCTCTCTCCTCCAAGTCTCTTAAAGTGAGTCCGCCTGGCGGCTCTCTCGGTCTCGCATCCATTCATCGTGGAAAACGTTCAGTATATTCCCAGAGAAAAAGTACTTCCTCCGAAGATTGTTATGGGTTCTGTGGTACGACATGATGTGCTTCTAGTATTGTATCTACTAACAGAGAAGACATTTCCAGAACAGCAGCGTTGTTTTTTTGTTTTGTTTTTGGTGCCGGCTGCTTATCTACTATTTTATATCACGTTGTATACATAAGATGTTTTCGATGGGAAGTGTCTGTGATGAGGGATGTTTTTGTATGTTAAAAGTTGAATGTGTCGCCAAATGCACATTTTTAAAATGAAATTATTATTATCTTTTGACTTTCTCTGATCATACAGCATTTGTTTTAATCGTTAAAAGAAAGCTAAGAGTAATCTGCACATTTTAATGTATTTGTATGACATTTTGTTGTCCACTTAATAGGTACTATGGTGTTCGATTCATGTATGCACAGTGAAAATGGTTTTTACACAAAGTTTTTACCTGATGTGTCAAAATGTACACAAAGCTTCTCTGTACATATCAAATCTATATTCAATAAAAAGTTTCTTCATTTTGTTTACAGTAAGTGTTTTACCCCTTTATTTTCAAAACACCAAGTGCTTTACCATCAAATAAAAAAATATATATAACATTTTATAATGCATAGTCATTTTATTGATAACCCTAATAAACATATATACAGGTCAAATTATCTTGGCCGATTATCTGTGGGGTTTTCTCCTGTTTATCATGTGTTTTCAAATCTGAATGTCAAATTCACTGGTACAGTGATACAAGAAAAGAGGTTAATAGGTTGGTTTCTCGTGACGTCACGCTGCTGCATCGCGAGAGCGCGGAATTCAGATGGAGGGCAGGAAGTGAAATAGCTGAGGATCTGCCGTCTGAGGAAATGCCAATGTTTTGTGTAGTTTACGGCTGATCTAATCGTTTTAATCGAGAAAAGGGAAAGGGCTTTTATAGAGTACGGTAGATTGTCACTCATAAAGGTGAGAAATGTAAAAAGCTCATAGAACAACGCCGTAAAAAGTGGATTTTTAACATAAGTTTCGTCTGCGGTCGGGAGGAGCAGAGTCTGTTAATGCCCGTGTCTGCAGCGACCACTTCGTCGGAGGTATGTTAGCTAGCCAATGCGTTTCTGTGTCTGTGTTTATATAGCATTATGTTGTCGTTAAATGCTCATTTACTTAGGTCTCGTTTACACTGTCAGTGAAATGTCACCCAATTCCGATTTTTTGCTCATGTGACACAGATCGGATGTGTTCTATGACAGTGTAAACAGGAAAAAAACGCATGCATTCGGATATTTCGAGATCGGTTTCAGGCCTCATTCATATGTGGAAATAAATCGGATATGTGCCAATGCGACTGTCATGTAAACAGGCAGATCGGGTTTAGGCAACGTCTCCGCGGTTAAAGCCAATATTTTAAACACAATATGCTCCCACCAGTCCTGAGATCTCTTTCACACACAATAACTGAAGCATGTGTGCAATGATGGCACTTTTCGTCCTCCTCCGCCTCAAAATCATGGTGATGTTTGGCGAACTTCGCATACATCGCAGAGCTAGGATCAAGCATATTTCGCGTTCGTCCATCTGTGCAAGAGAATTTAACCTTTTAAGCATGCGCGATGTTTCAGATAGTATGGCAAGTGTAAACACATGAATTGGATATGGGTCAGAGTTGAAGGAACGTGTAAACGGACGGTCAAAAAAATCGGATAAATGTACAATACGGACACTCCGCAACGGTTTCCTCCATAGACGTATTCTCCGTGTTTACTTCCTGCCCTCCATCTGAAATCGCCCCCTCCCCCTCCCCCTCCCCCTCCCCCTCCCCTCCCTCTCCCCCTCCCCCTCCCTCTCCCCCTCCCCCTCCCCCTCCCCCTTCGCGCGTCATCATAATCACGTGACTGAAACCCAGCTATTGAACGCTAAAGGAACGTTCTGGGAACGTTACAGGAATGTTTAGGTAACGTTCTGCAAACCTAAAAAGATGTTATATTTCCGTAATGAAACCTTTCCTGGCTAACCAATAACAAACGTTACAAATACATGTTTTGGGAACACAAAACCAACGTTCCCAGAACTTTTTGACTAGGCCTCTTAAAAGATGGGTCTCTCGGTACGAACTCTGGTGCGGTTCGTCTGAAATATGAACGCAACAACACGGACCAAAGACAAACGGGAAATGATGTCACAAAATGCGAACCAAAAAAGGACAGAAAGCTCAAGCATACCTGTATTTTCTCGGCTTGATCGCGATGTTCCCCATCACAGTTTGCTACAGGCGTCAGAACCGCGTCTCCTCACAGCAGATCATCGTTTGTGTGACGGAGGCTGTTTTGACTTCTTTGCACATTTAGAAGCTCTTCACGAGTTCTCAGCTGGTCAAGTCGTGAAATATAGGCTACGTCATAAAAGCCGACCAATCAGGTTGTGAACATATCCCTATGCCTTTAGGTTCGGTGTTGAAAATGGCAATGTGAACGCTAAGCAAACCAGTGCTAAAATATATATACATTTTTTTTTAAAACTACTGAATACACCTTTGAGTTTAAATTGAAAAACTGATCATATAAATGTATTGCATTGAAGTCATTGTTTGTTTTTATGCATATCTTAATGTTTGAATGAATACAACTACAATCTGTGGAGATTACGTGAAATGTGAAAAGCAAAAAGAGTGAATCGGAACACTTTTCAATAAGGTCCATCAATACATTTGTTAAAAAATTTTTTTAGTTCATTTCATGTCAAGAAATCATTAGATTAACAGATACTTTTAATAATGTATTAGTGAATGTTGAAATTAACTGTAAGATTAATAAATGCTTTAGAAGTATTTTTCATTGTTAGGTCATGTTAACTAATGTAGTTTAACGACCCTCTAGGCGCCACGGTCGAGTTTACTCGACAAGATGCGGCACTGAATAAAACGGCCGATTTTGTCAAATAGGGTGTCAAATTTCGTTCGACCTCCCCTCCACTAGTTGGCAGACATGTCATACTTCATCCCTGACACAAAAAAACGTCATGCTTCTATACAAAATCTTCGAGCTAGAGCGCATTGAATCAGTGCGAACAAAAGCGGAGCTAGTGTGCGAGTGAGCCATTTTATCATAGCAATATTGTCAACGTCAGCGAGTATTTGCATTCGATTATTATTATTATTATTATCTAATGGCATCAATAAAGCTTACCCGCAATGAAGTGTTGGGTCTTCTATTCGCGGACCCTAATTCTGAAGGGGAATAACGTTATCTGCCTTCAGAAAATGACGGTGATTCTGAAAGTGAAAGTATAGCCCTACACCAAGCACAAACGGTGAATCCTTTGCCCAATATATATGCTCCTTTGCCCAATGTCAGTGGTGGGAACAATGTTTCCCGGGGTTGGAGTGTTCATCGCGAAGTTAGCAGGCGTGTTAGTGTTGTGGGGAACGAGGCGGGAGATTTTTACCGCGCTAGCCATGGTGACCGTGTGCGTCTCCGCAGTCGCGGCAACAGTATTGTGGTGGAGGCTTTGTCTAATGCCACTGGGTATGTTAGACGAGGTCGAAGTATTCATAGGACAGTTAGGGGGCAACATGGAGGCAGGGTGGGGAGTCACAATGACAGTAGTCCGAGCTGTGCACACTCGGCGCGCGCGCGAGGCAGATCTGGCCGCGCCCGCGCTGCTGCTCGTATCAGGAGCAGAGGCGGTGTGACACGGGGCAGAGGGGCTATATTATGCATAGTCTATCGCAAGACCACACCATGAAACACTACAAGAAATGTCACCTGGATGGATAGGGAGTCATTATCTCTACAGCAAAAGCCCTGCAACATAAATTCTTTCTTTTTTTTCTGCCATTTATTAGTAATGATTTACACTGTTGATTTACTATCTATTTCCCTGACCATTTAGTAGTGTACAATATGTGTTCTTTTTTGTGTGTTCATGTCCTTGTGATGTGTGCGTCTTTGTCAACTAAAAAAACAACAACCAAAAAAAACAACAAAAACCACAAAAAGAAAAAGAAAATACTAACATTGTCTCTCGTCTTGTCTCGTCATCTCACTCATGATCTGTGGCTTGCCGTGGCGAGTGAGCTTTTGAACTAAACAGGTCTTGTCTACTTGTGTTTGTGTGTCATATGAATAATATGTGCCCCATATACATGTAATCAGAGTGCCAACTGTATGTAGTAAATGGAAAATCTCTACAGCAAAAGGCCAAACGCTACATGCATTCAGTTTGTTTCTACCATTTATTAGTAATGATTTACACAGTTTGTTCACTACTTACTATTTACCTGAGCTTTCAGTATTGTGCAATATAGCATACAGAAGGTAAGGGACATTTTTGGGGGAAAGAAGTGCTGCATTTTATCATTTAAAAATGTGACTTTTCATGAAAATTCTATAATCCAAGATGGCCGCCACTATATGACGTCATAATATGCAAATTAGATGGGAAAATGTAATCCCTACATAAACTTTGGGTCATCCTTAATATTTCTCTAATTTACAGAAAGTCTCTATCTTTTATCACTTTTAAGATATAGCCTTTTGAAATTAAGATGTCAAAATCGAACGTTTTAGGAAAAAACCTCTGGCGCCTAAAGGGTTAACTATTGGAATGGAACATTATTGTAAAGTGTTACCAGGAAGTCAATGCTCTCTGACAATCTATTTTTTTATACTTTGAGTTTCATTGTCAACGATAATAACATAGAAAAACGCCAGATGCTGACCAGAAGAGAATTTTGACCTTTGTTCTCCTGGTATGGCGAGCACATTTTTAGGCATATAAATATAAATATGCATCCGTTTTCCTCCCTCAGTTTAATCTATTTCTGATCCCATAAATCATTTTAATGTTGGTTGTGACATGGCTGGAAAGTTTTCCTAATGGGAAGTGTAATGACTTTGATGGTGATAAAGACAATGATAAAGTCCAGGTCAGGGCAAGAGCGGCTTTGGGAATGTTGGCTCTCACCCTGTTCCTCGTGGAAATTGCCAAGTTGTTCTGTTGGAGAAAGGGAGGCCCATTGAAAAGATCCATCTGTTTGAGCCTGCAGAGGTGTGTGTGTGTGTGTGTGTGTGTGTGTGTGTGTGTGTGTGTGTGTGTGTGTGTGTGTGTGTGTGTGTGTGTGTGTGTGTGTGTGTGTGTGTGTGTGTGTGTGTGTGTGTGTGTGTGTGTGTGTGTGTGTGTGTGTGTGTGAACTGAGAGTCCAAAGATAGACATATGGGTCATGTCAAAGAAAACTTGAAGGAAGCCAGCAGGGAAGTTGTGTGGCAAACTTCCGTGAATCACAGGAAGGGCGAGCGAACCGTGTCCTGGCCCAGCAGGGTTCCTCTGTGTGGGGTTCAGGTGCAGATTGGCACAACACTAACCCAGTCACAGCAGCCTCGTGCCTGAGCCTCAGAGCGATCGTGTATCGAGTATGAACTCAATCCTCCCCTCTGAGTGAACCGTTCCACACCACACCGTCTGGATCATTGCGCTTTTCTGCGGCTCACTTTTACGACCCACCCTCCATAAATAGGACACACATTGGTGTACCATAAAGCAGTGATCTTGGGGACCCATTTAACACACTTGATTCAAATCATAAGCCATTAGGCGAGAGCTTCATGAACTGAACTAAGAGTGCGTCTCAACCAGCTCCCTAGTTCAGTAGTCAGCACACTGATCAGGGAGTCGGCCAATCGCACAAGCCTTCCAGTGCACTGAATCGTTTGCTCTCTAAAGAGTCTCAAACTGCACCGTGAAAAGCAGGGAGTTTAAACCAGTGCTCACTATTCACACAAAAATTCTGAAGCATGAAATAACTCAGAATAATGTCAGAATCGTTTCATAAATGCCATTAGAGACGTTCTACAACAAAGATGTTGCCATGTCACCGGAAACAGAGCCATCAGTGTCCCAATAGTCAGGGTCCTTATACCAGTGAGGGATGGACTGATTAGGGAACTGATTGAGACGCACCCCAAGTGTCAGATAAGAGAGACGTATAGAACGCCCCCAGGACCGGGATTGAAATCCACTGATTAAAACACAACAAATGTCTTTAAACCTTTAAAAATTGTGATTTTGGCCTTTCCAACTATCAAAATCATACCGACATTTTGACATAATCTGTAGAAATATTCAGTTCATTGTTGTGAAGGATAAAAAAAAGTGCTTGAATTGCCAAAAAACAAGCCAAACTTTTGCATGATTGCTGATGATTTTCCCAATATTAAAATAGTAAAACCTAAGAATGTGCCATTATTTGGGTAATTTCTATAGCATGGAAAGTAAATAATTTCACTTCACTGCATGTGTAAAATATAGTCATTCAATCCTTCTGCTAAAGTTATTGAATGTAAAATTATAATATTTCTTTGCATAGAAATTATGGAAGGTTTATTAGCAACATCAAACCACAGTCACCAAACAAATGCTGAATTTAATTCAGTTACAGCTCAATTTAACTCTCCATTACCATTTTTATTTTCAACCTATATTTCATATTTTTTTATTATTATTTTTTTTTTTTTTACATTTATTATAAAATTATGAAATCACACCAATCAGGTTTTGTATATATTAGTTTGTCCAAAAGTGGACAAAACTTGTATTAACCTTCTTTTTACACAGCTTTCTTCCCATTTTGTACTCATTCATGCCACCAACATGTTCTCTCTTTATACCCACTATATTTGTGTACATCCATGATTTTAAACAGTGAGGAATGCACAACAATTGTTCAATCTCACCACATATAGTGAGCATATTACTTTGGTGTGCAATTATGTCTTGTTGCGCAGCACAAGCTTAACAGCAAAACAGTGAGGCAGCACAGATCTCCATGTTGCCATGGTTATATGCTGTTTCACTTAAATCGTTGTACAGTATTCTCAGCACGTGGCGTAATATCCCTCCTGATTCCAGCTTTTTGCAGTCAGAGGCGGGAGACCCTGCGGGCCCGTAAACGTGTCTGAAACTCCGAGATGCTCCGTCGTCTTTCACACCGTAGTGTTTATGTGGTGAGTCTAAATCGCCTTTCCACACCGGTCCCATAACATCCCATAAACCTCTGTGGTCTCTGTAATCAATAGCAGACTGGTGCTGTCAATATGAAGATTTGATTTCACATGTGTATTATGTGGTCTTAACCTGAGGTCTCCTCTGAGGCTGCTTTGGTCGTAGTGCAAGTGTGCCGATATGAAAAGCAGATGCATTGCTTCAGTACTTCTACACACTAATGACCCACGTGTTTCTTCTTTTCTTTTGGTTTGTGATTCCTCGCTTTTGAGGTCGCAGGTCCTGACGAGAGTCACCTGTAATGGTTTGACCCATAGACTGTAAAAAAAAGATGGACGACGCCCCTTCACTCTCTTCCACTGGTGAAAAGTGAAGCCGCCAAAGTCTCAATATGGCACTGACATCTTGCGCTTATTTGGTGTGAAATAAACAGTTACGGTAATGTAGAAATTAAAGCTGAAGCTCCAATCTCCTCCCGGAAATCCCCCCAAAAAGTCTGTTGGTGCCTCAGTGATTCTTCGTTTAGAGAAGCTGTCAATCATGAGGTCACATTCCCGTTTTATAGCATCAAATAACTAACTAAGACCAAACTTCTTTTTTTTAAAAGAACACAAACTTATATCAGCGTGATAAAAACTACCTAAAATGACAGAAAACATTGTTGGAAAAAATTTTTTTGAAGTGTAATTTGATTGTTTAGTTTCCATCGCGTCCCATTAGACTACATGGGGAGGACGGGGTTTATGAGCTATACTGGGACCAGCCACCAGGGGGAAATCGAGACGCTTTGACTTCACTGTTCAGGAACGCTTGGTTTGAACCTGTTCTGGGTCTCGCCAGAGAATGTCTAATAAGGCAAGAAGTTTCACTATCAGTAAACTTCCGGCTTCTGAACTGGTTGCAATTCCACTCTGATTCCATATGAGGGCGCTCAAAGGACGAGTGCAGAATGAATGGAGGTCTATGGCGCTATACCAACCAAAATCCAGTTTTCTCAGGATATAATTTTTTGTCTAGTAATTTGAATGTTGTATTCAAAAGGAGATGCAAAGAAATTACACATTGCTGGGTGTTAGATTTTTTAGAGTCACTTATTTGCTTAACAAAATGTTTTAAAGTGTCAATGACGTCATACACATCGTACGACCAGAGATATTGCTTTATGGCAATCCTTCAGTCACTCTGGAGCTTTCGCACTCTGCACTTTGTTTTCTCTCGAGGCATCGACAACACAGCTGACACAGGTAAACACACAACACAGCTGACACAGGTAAACACACAACACAGCTGACACAGGTAAACACACAACACAGCTGACACAGGTAAACACACAACACAGCTGACACAGGTAAACACACAACACAGCTGACACAGGTAAACACACAACACACACAACACAGCTGACACAGGTAAATACACGTGCTAGACGAGTTTTTGTTTTGTTTGTTTCTGGTCCTGCTTCGGATGCCACGATGCCATCAAGCGGTGTCTCTGGTCGTAATCAGTCCTTCACTGACCAATCAGCGTTCATTAGCAGAATGCTAGCGTGTTATGGGCAACAACAACTCAACCTGTAAGAAATCGAAAGGACATAAGTACTCATTCATTCAACTTTTGACCTATAACCCATCTTGAACTTGCAAAACCTACACTCAAATCTGAGATTTCTCAACGGCAATCGGGTGAAAGAGACAAATTTAGCCGTCTAGCCCCATAGACTCCCATTCATTCTGCACTCATGGCGATCGCCCCCAGTGGAACTCTGGTGGAACTACAACCAAAATTCGGTACAATAGGACTTAATAGGGAGTGGGTAGGGTCTCCGTAGACGGGCTCTGGTCTCGCTGTGTGGACGTGAAGGACGGAAGTGATACGCACATCTGTTCACGTCCTTTTAACACCGTCCCTCCCACTCCACAACATTTCTTTCCATCAGACTTTGTTCAACATTTCGGTGGGGGTAACTTGTGTGTTGTGTCTCTGAGGGTGTGCGGTAGCGAGGGCGAGAAGAAGGGGTCACACTCAATGGACCTTATAAAGAAGGGTGTGAAGACTGCGAGTTGGTCCACAGAGCGGAAGACGCCACACATGTGGGCTGCATCACACAGATAAGGATTGGAGCTGGTTCTTGTCCAAATGCACTGTGAAATGTAGCGAAATGTCAATGATTTTAACCTTTGCGTGTAGCCTCACTCCTGGCCTAGTTATATATCTGTCCACCCCAGACATCTGCGGGTCTCAGGGAGTTTGTGTAAACCAGCACTAGAGGCAAAAAGAGGCCAGATGGACTCTTGTTCTGCGCCCATGTTACTTTAAGATACATGCAACTCCAGTTTTTATTTGTATTATTATTGGTCGTAACTTCTGGAGAGAAATAGCACAGACACTGGACAAAAATTAATGGCTATGGCTGCATCCAAAATCACATACTTCCCTACTATGTAGTAGGCGAAAAAGTATGTGACAAGAGTAGTATGCCTGAATTCACAGTACTTATAACAGAGTAGGTGAAAAGTACCCGGATGAATAGGCTCTATGCACGATCGCTTCTGCGTTTGGTCTCAGCCGTTTTTGCACTCGGTGGAGATAATGGTAAATTACACTCACTGTTTACAAGAACTTCCAGCGGTTAACGTGAATGATGTCACTATTGTGAGGCAGTTAGCTGTCACACCTAAGAGTAAGAAAGAGAAGGGCTTTAAATTAGATATTTCGAGGTACATCGACAACTTTGAGGGTGAGCATTCTCTCATATCATGCGAAATCCGACTAGCGAATCGGTTTCTAAAAGCGTTGTCTGCGTTTCTGAGAAGATTAATTTTATGAAAGTTTTGCCGCTAGTAGGGGAGAGGCGGGACGATTGAAACGCGGGACGGATGAAACACTGAGATTTTCTTGAAAACCACTCACGTCATGTACGTCAAATTTCGTCAGCACGTACAGCACGCAATGCCTAACATACCCGCGAAAACATGTCTTCTTTACGTCGTGTCGTTTTAGAGTTAAAGCCGCAAAGCTGTGTTTGAATGCGGTGAGTGAATTCTTTCGTGCGGTACTTTTTTTTGACTGACAAGTTGGATTTATTGTTTCATGTGCCATTGTAATGATAATACGGCAGGTGTATCAGTACTGCAACACACCCTTAAGTGGGCAATATCAGAGTTTTTTAGTTTAAGAGCAAAAGAGGTTTAAATGACAGGATGCGCTGTCGGGACGGTTGAAACAGTGTTTCAACCGTCCCGCCCGCGCGTCCTGCCCGTTAAACCTGGTCATAGCCTATACTGTTCGTAGATTCATATACTGTTTCTAGACTTGTGTTTCTTTTAATGCAAATTAATTTTCAATTACGCAACATATGCTATCTCTGTAATAATCATCAATTGTCCAATATTCAATATTCAATAAATTTCATTTATCGTCGTCTGGTTGACCTCGTTTTCTTCATAATAACAGGCTATTCAACTAGCAAACACTCAATATGACTCAAGGAAGAAATGTAAGAAAATTAATTGTAAACTGATTTGTCTGTCTTCGTCAAAATAGCCTGTTAGAAAGATTACAAAATGCGCATAGGCTTATCGCCTATTGTTTATTGGGCGACAGAACAAAAATGGTTAATATGAACCTTTAAATGAAAATAAATTACAAAATATGTTTGTAACAATATGTACATAAGTTACTTGTCAGGTGTTGTTCACAAAAATAAGCATTAGATGAATAGTTGCCGTTTAAACTGTTATGTTTCATCCGTCCCACCCCTGTGTTTCAACCGTCCCGCACAGGCGGGACGATTGAAACAAAGCACAACTCCCGTTCAAAGTCATATTTTACTTAAATCATTCTATATTTGTACCGAATAACACATGATACTAAGAGAACACATATGTGAGTTGTTAATCACAAAAAAATAAAAAATCTATCTGTAACCTTATCTTAGAAAACGACATTTATTTGAAAAGTGTTTCAACTGTCCCGGCTCTCCCCTACACTTCATAGAGTGCATAGAGCGTATTACTACTTCCGGTGAGATAGGACACATCCGCATACGATGGACACTTTACTATCCCATGAGGCCACGGGACAGGATTTATGAATGACAGTGAAGTGACGCAACTGACGCTGGAAGGACAGTTCAATTTAATATATAGTGCTTTTCACAATACACATCGCTTCAAAGCAGCTTTACAGAAAATGCATTACAATTTAGAGTGATCTGTTATCAGAAGTAAAGTCTTAGTTATGTATTTCAGAAATGTACATATGCAAATCACAGATAGCTAAAAATGTATTAATTTAAACAATATAATAATTTAAGGCAGAGACAATGAGCTCATTGAAGTAATGAACACTAATAATGATAATAATGATAAATTGTAGCATCGGTGCACGTTGATTCAGGTCACATGATAATGACAACATTAGTATGTCTGGATTACATTCATAATAAACACATTCATACTATAGAACATACTTTTTTAGCAGATGCACAGTACATATTGAAAATAAGTACTTGAGAGAGTATGAGATTTCAGATGGAGCCTATATGTTCATCTGTATGCATACGCTAGGCATTCACGTCAAAACTGAAATATACTTTAGTCGTTAAAATGTTAAATGCGAAAGTGTGCTGGACTACAACTAGTTTCCCGGTATACGCCTGCCTCTCCATCATTTGCTCATTATTTAATGTATTATCACTGCCATAAAACATTCACTTTCTGCTGCCTGAAATTCTTTTGTGATTAAGCCTACTGTAAATCTTCTGTAAGTCTAATTTACATACAAAAGAGGTGTGTTAGCAATGAATTTTAACACATTTAACACCTGGTTTAACTAGATTGTGGAAGGCTAGTGAATAAGAGGTTTTTTTTTTCTTTCTTTTTTTTCACTAATATATGCAAGTCTCCTGAAAAGCGTACCATTGTTTAAAGGTTCTGAATTAAAGCACAGCAACCAGTCATAGTATGGTCTCAAATGTAGACGTGATCCAGTTTCCAAATGGCCTACAGTGGATTTCTATCAGGGCTTCAATGGAGCCAGATGAGGTTTTTTTTTTTTTTTTTTTTTTTTTTCTTGACCTGTTTCATCAGGCAAACAGCTTGCTTGGCGCTGGCTTTTGGCTTACGGTGAAATTCCCCTATGGGGTTTCCCATAAACCCCTACATCTTTGTTCTTCAGGATGTATAATGACTGATGTCCTCAAAAGCCATGATTTCATTCTGAACCAATAAAGATGATTTTTCTGTTTAGCATAAGTCCAGCTGGTTTCTGGAATCATATGGCGTACAATAACGGTCGGTCTGACGTATGACCGGATCAATGGCCATTAGAACAAATGGAAAAACTAAATAAAACAAAATGAGTTTGGATTTTGAAATAACAGTTTTTGTTTTTAGTCCTCAAAACCTCTGAGGGATTTGGCTCGCCTCTGCTAATATCCCACTCGAGTTTTCCTGACCACAAACAGAGGTTTGTGATTGGCCACACGTGTGGAGAGACTTTTTCCAAGGTTTACATTTCAATTTTAATTTAATATATGTAAGGTTTTTCCCAAACAACCTCGGCTTTTTATCACATAACCCATTTCCCTCATTTTTACTTATGGCTGTCTTTAATGTGTTGAACAGAACATTGCTTTTTCCTTTGTGTTGTTGTTTGCATGTGGTGTAACGCACATTTCAAACTCTTTTGAAATGGAAATGCTTTCTTTGAACTGTGCTAAACAACAAAAGAATGAATGTGAAATCTGCAGCATGTTTTGTTCTCGTAATAATCTCCCACTTGCATTCAGGGAATTCTATTTTCTCGCATCTTATCAAGAAATGAAATTGATAAAAAGAATATTGCTCACACTTTTTTCTCATTTTGTGCAGTTGGTAATTAGATTCTTCTCTTTAATTAAAGTTTGTAGACACTCGTAAAGAAATATTAAAACCTGACGCATTTCAAAACATGCACACACTTATTTATTCAGGTAAATGCAAAAGATGTCTTGTTGCGCTTTCTTTAATTAAATGCTTATCCAGTCCAATTCTCCTCGTCACTTCTCAGACGTAACTGTTTATTAATGTCAGGTTTAACACTTCTTTTTGACGTTCATTTTGCAGATATCTCTTTCTATCCCACCTGTCTCTGGAAATAAAGCTGGGCAGTGTTGAAGTTGACGTATTTATGCATTTATGTATGCAAGTAGATGTGAAGGCACATTCATGAAGGACTAAAAAGATCAACCAAAGCTCCTCTGAAGAAAATCTTCATGTTGGGAAATCCCATAATCTGAGTCTTCCTGGAATGACTGAGCAATTAATCTAACCAAAGAGACGTTTTCTCTCTTGTTGCTGTCTGCTATCTCAGCCTGGTGTTAAATTAATCCTTTGAGTTTTTGTAAAGGATCTGGTGTAGTCTTGGTTTTAGGAGGTCTTGTTCAGGTCTGCTTTGCTCAGGAATAAAATGCTCTGGAAATGTAGTTCCTCGGAAACCAGTTTTGTTTTCAGCTGTCACCAAGCCCTTCAACTTTTCAACATCTAATCAATTCTCCATTAATAAAAGCAAGTACTGCCCTACATTACTCATTGAATATGTTTTTTCTCCCTGAAATACATCATATGGGTTGTGAATGCTATATTTCATGTTAACTTTAACATCCACATTAATGAGGAATGTGTGTGTGTCCTTTGTATAATAGCTGGATGAATTCACCAGAAGTGTTAACACAGACACTAGGCAAGGCAAGTTTATATATATATAGCACATTTCCTATACTATGGCAATTCAAAGTGCTTTACATAGAAAGGAATAAAAATATCACACTGTGGCAATTAAAAGTGCTTTGCATAGAAAATAAGCACAAAATAAAAGCCAGGGAAATTAAAACAGTTATAAAAGGAATTAAAAGAGATAAATGATACAGTTATAAAATGAATTAGAGTAAAATGAGTTAAAGTAGTAAAAAGGTGATACATAGGTGTATCTTATTTTGCATTTAGTTTTAAACTAACCTTACTCTGTTGTTGTTGCTTTTTTGTTTTTGTTTTTGAAGATTTTCTTTTCATTTTATTTAACATTTAGTATTATTGTTTTAATTAGAAGCTATTTCAATAAATTTCATAATTATAATGAAAAATTATTTTTGAGTTATTCAAGGCATATTTGTTAAATGAAAACTATGAAGGGAACAAAACAGGTTACCCACATACTTCGACGAACTTCCGGTTAAAGCCCCGCCCACTTCCAGATTTATCCGAATACAGAAACAGGTACAAATAATTGTTAGACTTTTACAGATACAGATACGGATATTGGCTCTACTGCAAACTCCAAATTCTCCCCCCTCCTGTCCTCAAAAGTAACCACTGGAATGACTTATTTACTATTTCCAAAATGGCAGTGAGCATGGTTATTAGAAAATGAATTTCGGCATGAAACGGATTTTTTTCTTTATTGTGACATATATCGAAATAAAGCTTTTCAAATGAGAGGGAAAGAATGTAGGACAGGGCTTAATTTTGTCTGTGGGGAGTTGATTGGATGATTGGATGGTTGGGGTTTGCTATTGGCTGATCTCATGTGAGTGACAGGTTATAGCCCCGCCCTCGTCATCAGAGAAGAGAAGAGATGCTGCAAGAGGAACTTATTCTGATTCAAGATTACCAGGAACAAATTTAAAAAAAAATATGATAAATATTGCAATACTCCATTAAAAAACGAGATTTATACAGTTTGATTTCATGGCGACTAAAATCAAATGGGAAGACGTTTGAACACGCGATATTTAGAAGAAGTGGTTGTGCATCAGTGGATCCCTAAATGAAACGGTCTTTTGTGGGTCATGGCACCATCTTATTGTGTTCTCGTTTGACTGTGACGTCTGATGGACTGGAAAGATTTGAGGTTGAAGAATTTAAACTCCAATATTGCCTCTTCTGACTTCATGTGGATCATGGCAAAAAACCGAGTGTGATTCAAAATCCTGTACAATATATTGATTTTTTTGTGTGTTTGTATATAAGTTTGTGTGTGACCAAGAGGTTGACCTCTCTTTTGATGGCGCAGGGCCACAGTGTGACAGAATCTGGTGTGTGTTGAGTAAAGTGAACGGTGCGAGACTCCCTCAGGGAGAACAGTAACATCACACGAGTGCCGGTGAACGCTGTGGTTATATGGGACCTGTGACCTGACCTGTGATGGAGCGAGAGAGAGGAATGGACGAGCTCCAGCGAGAACATGAACGCTTATAATGGGAAATCCCAGAACCAGAGATGGAGGAATGGGATGAAGTGACCTCATCACAGCCGTCCTGCATCTCGAGTGCCGGAGGCTGAGCGGCTGCTGATGGGAGACGGGGGATCGACTCATGATGCTCTGTGCAATGCATCATGGGTACAGATGGGAATCGTACAGAGTTTAATAGTTCTGATTAATTTTTTAATTTATTTAATTTCTTGCAGAAGGTGCATTTACACACACTTTTTAATGATTTTTCATTTTTTTTGATAAATACAATCCAATAAATGTCCTTAAATATATAGTAAACAATATATATTTATTATTCACCATTCTGAGAAAAAAAAAAAGAATAATAATAATATATATATATTGCTTTTATAAAACGGTTACTCCATAAAAATATTCATTGTAATATTTATTTTATTCATAAAATAAACACCAGCAACAAAAAATATAACGTTATAACACATTTATTCCTCTGCCAAGCAATGTAGTTCCAAAGAGGTTGCTAAGCAACACATGCAGCAACAAAGAGTCACAAACGGCAGTTGCGCAGTAACACTAATGTAATGCGGTCACAGGTGTGTGTGTGTTGAGTAATTTACAATGGCTTCGAACACGGAGTGTGGCTTCGAACACGGTGTGTTTGTATCAGTGTGTGTGTGTGTTTGTGTGTGTGTGTGTTTGTGTGTGTCTGTGTGAGTGTGTTTGTGAGTTTGTGTGTGTCTGTGAGTCTCTCTCTCTCTCTCTCTCTCTCTCTGTGTGTGTGTGTGTGTGTGTGTGTGTGTGTGTGTGTGTGTGTGTGTTTGTGTGTGTCTGTGTGAGTGTGTTTGTGAGTTTGTGTGTGTCTGTGAGTCTCTCTCTCTCTCTCTCTCTCTCTCTGTGTGTGTGTGTGTGTGTGTGTGTGTGTGTGTGTGTGTTTGTGAGTTTGTGTGTTTGTGAACGTGTGTGTGTGTGTCTGTGAGTCTCCCTGTGCGTGGTCCAGGGATTCCCTACTATGCTGAATAAAACCTGAAATGTTCTGACCTTGTGTGGACAAAATTAGATCCCTATGAGGAAACCTTATAAATCATCCAAAATTATGTTTTTTGAAAATATAAAAATGCAAAATGTTTGTGTTCAGAATTAGGGGTATGATTAGGATATAAAGTTTACACAGGATAAAAATCATCATGTGTATGG